>NC_052085.1:17906206-18247706 GCF_015852505.1 Tachyglossus aculeatus | reverse complement strand
ATTCTCATCTGTCCCACTATCGACCGCTTGCCCATGTCCTACCTGTGGCCTGGAACGCCCTCCCTCCTCAAATCTACCAATCACACTTACCCCTTCAAAGCCCTACTGCCTCTTACTCCTCTAAGAGGACTTCCCAGACTAAGTCCCCCATTTCCTCAGTTCCCCCTCCCCTCCGCGTCACCCCAACTGGCTCCCTTTGCTCTACCCCCCTCTCCCCTCCCCATAGCACTTGTGTATCTATGTACATATCTATAATTCGATTTATTTATATTGATACCTGTTTACTTGTTTTTAGGTGTATATATCTATAATTCTATTTATTTGTATTGATGCCTCTTTACTTATTTTGCTGTCTGTCTCCTCCTTCTAGGCTGTAAGCCCAGTGTTGGCACGGATTGTCTCTATTGCTGAATTATACTTTCCAAGCGCTTAGTACAGTGCTCTGCACACAGTAAGCACTCAATAAATGCGATTGAATGAATGAATGAACACACTCCCAAATGCTTAGGGCAGCTGAGTACATAATAATCATGATGGCATTGAGCACACACATTAATGGTTGATTGAGCAAGACAGGAATTCCAGAGAATGGTTTTAGTTCAGTTATTAAGTGGCAAGGTGCAATTGTGATGTCTGAAATAACGTAGAATGATCTTGACTCCTTCCCTGGAGATTTTCAGGATATACCCTAATTCATCATATGGTATACAATTAGTGGGATCATCAAACCTATCCTTAACTATGTTAATTTCCAGTCAGATGCTCCATTTCTTAAGGCACAGATGAATATCAATAAAGGAGCTGGTTAATTTTATTAGCGCTTAGAACAGTGCTTAGCATATACTAAGCACTTAATAAGTACCATCATTATTATTATTAGGCAGTGAAAAAACATATTCTCCATAATCCTATTAACGTGATATGAAACTGCCTTGAAACATAGGAAACCAAATTCGAAACCAGAATATAGAAACCAGAACATAGAAAACCAAAACGAAATTCGGTATTAATACCGAAACTAGGTTTGAAACACATATTAAAACATATTAAAACTGACATTCAAAATAATGATAAGAATAATAACAATAACATGATAATTATTATAATTATATTGATACTATGGTTTTTTGGAAGAAACATGGGTCTGGGAGTCAGAGGACCTGAATTCTAATCGCAGCTCTGCCGCTTCAATCAATCAATTTATTGAGTGCTTATGTTGTACAGAGCCCTCTACTAAGAGCTTGGGAGAGTAGAATATAACAGAGTTGGTAGACCCCCATTCTTTAACCACAGAGATCTTAAACCTTGGGCACGTCACTTAACTTCTCTGTGGCTCAGTTTCCTCATTTGTAAAATGGACATCAAATCCTACTTCATTCATTCATTCAACTGCATTTATTGAGCGCCCACTGTGTGTTAAACTCTTGGGAGAGTGTACTAAGCTCTTGGGAGAGTACACTATAACATTGAACGGACATATTCCCTACGTACAGTGAGCTCCCTCCTACATAAAGTTGTGAGCTCCATATGGGACAGTAAGCACAGTGTAAGTGCTTTGCACACAGTAAGTGTTCAATAAATATGACTGACTGAACTAGTCGTCTACACACGCTGCCTCGAATCCCTCAAAGACAACTCTCTCCTCGACCCCCACCAATCTGGCTTCCGTCCCCTACATTCCACGGAAACCGCCCTCTCAAAGGTCACCAAAGACCTCCTGCTTGCCAAATCCAACGGCTCCTACTCTATCCTAATCCTCCTCGACCTCTCAGCTGCCTTCGACACTGTGGACCACCCCCTTCTCCTCAACACACTACCCAACCGTGGCTTCACAGATTCTGTTCTCTCCTGGTTCTCCTCTTATCTCTCCGGCCGTTCATCTCGGTCTCTTTTGCGAGCTCCTCCTCCCTCTCCCATCTCCTTACTGTAGGGGTTCCTCAAGGGTCAGTTCTTGGTCCCCTTCTGTTCTCTATCTACCAGTCCCTTGGTACTGGTACCGGCAAGTACCGACTTGTACTTCCCAAGCGCTTAGTACAGTGCTCTGCACACAGTAAGTGCTCAATAAATACGATTGATTGATTGATTGGATCCTCAGGGGTGAGTCTGTCTGTGTCTCCACCCCTCTGGAACACAGAGAGGAAGGGCAGGGGAATGAAAGGGGAGGGGGACCACAGCGCTGCTGAGGGAGGGGCAGAAGTGGGGTCAATGAATAATCTACTATCTCTCTCTTCCCTGCCCCTTCCCCCTTGCTTTAGTCTCCTTTAAAATCAGCGGGCCACATCCAAATCACTCCAGGACATTAATGTCAGCTGGCCACATCTGCATCGCCTACATCCTTTAACATGAGCCCAAAAAGTCCACGTTGTCATTCATTCAATCGTATTTATTAAGCGCTTACTGTGTGCAGAGCACTGTACTAAGCGCTTGGGAAGTACAAGTTGGCAACATATAGAGACGGTCCCTACCCAACAGTGGGCTCACAGTCTAGAAGGCCATCAACACCAGTAGGAAATGTCCCCATCGCCCCCATTGTTTAACATCTGCCAGTCTTGTCCAAATCGATTCCGGCTTTTAACATCAGCCAGAAATGTCCACATTACCCCTGTCCTTTAATATCTGCCGGCCACGTCCTCATTGCCCACATCTTTTAACGTCTCCTGGCCTCGTCCGGATCGTTCCCGTCCTTCAGCTTCTGCCGGCCACGTCTGCATCTTCCCCTCCTTTAACGTCGACTGTCCATGTCTGCATCTTCCCCTCCTTTAACATCTGCTGGCCACGTCCTCATCGCCCCTGACATTGAACATTGGCAGACCACAACCGGATCAACCTCTATATTTAACATCTGCTGGCCACGTCCTCATTGCTCCAGATATTTAACATCTGACTGCTCCATCCTCATCACCTCCGTCCTTCATTGTCTGCCAACCATATCTGCATCGCCCCGTTCCTTTAATACCTGTCGGCAAGGTCCATCATCCTTGTCCTTTAAGGTCTGCTGACCACATCCTCATCTCTTCCTTGAATGTCTGCTGGTCACAACTGGATCGCCCCCATACGTTAACGTCTGATGGTTGCGTTTGCATCTCCCCATTCCTTTAACGTCTTCTGGCCAGGTCTGCATCGTCCGCATCCTTTAAGGTCTACTGGCCACATCGGTCTACTGGCCACATCCTCATCACTCCTTGAACATATGCCGGCCACGTCTGAATTGCCCCCATCCTTAAATGTCCTCCAGCCACATCCGCATCACCCCCACCCTTTGACGGTTGCCAGTCACGTATTCATTGCTCTGTCTTTTAACATCAACTGGTCACGTCCGCATTGTCCCCGTTCTTCAGTGCTTGTCAGCCATGTTTATATCTCTCTTGTCCTCATTGCGGGAACCTGATGGCCTTCCGAACGATAGCCCCAGGCTTGCCCCACCCAAGGGTCCTATCACCAGCCCCTGCCCACCCTGATCCTGTCATTCTCATCACCCCGGCTCCCATTGGCCCCTGATGAGGACCCCTCCTGTGTCTCTCCCCATTGCATTCTCTCAGAGGGCTTGCCTGCCTTATAACCCTAAGTGTTCCTTGCAGCCGCGGACCTTAAATGCTCCCAAAAGGGACAATTCCTAAATGATCCATGAGCCAAGAACTCTAAATGTTCCCTGCAGCCATGAACCCCAAGTGCTCCCTGCAGCAGCAAACCCTCATGACTCCCTGCACCAGTGAACCTGAAATGCTGGTTGCACCATGAAGCCTAAACACTCCTGGAGCCACGAGTCCCTGAACTCCCAAGTGTAGCAACTGTGTGGGGCAGCCCGCTGCCCACTCATCTGTCCCGGGGAGGCTCCGGTCAGGTCCCGGATTCCTGACCAGCTCTCCAGACCATGGGCACCAGCTGGCCATTCAGGACCCGGGACACTGCTTTTCCTGGAGGGAGCATGGTCTCCCAACTTTCAAATCCCAGGCCCGGGCTCTATTTCCATTAGGCTCTACTCTAAACTTCTCATTGGTGAGAAACGTAAAAGCCCATCCCTGGAAATGACAAGTTTTATAAGCTGTTTTCAAATGGAGCCCTCATCTCCTCAAAACACCCATCATGAGTGAACGAATGAATCAGTGCTGTGAAAAAAAAGGTAATATACACATTCCAAAAATGCACAGATTTTAAATTTCAGAAAAAAATAGCAAGTAGAAATACTTTTCTAATTACAATAATTGTAGTAGTTGCTAAGCATTTATCATGTGCCAAGCACTATACTAAGCTCTGGGGTAGATAGAAGATCATCAGGTCCTACGCGAAGCTCTCAGTCTACATAGGAGGGAGAATAGGGATTGAATCCCCATTCTGCAGAAGAGGGAATTGAGGCGCAGAGAAATGAAGTGGCTTGCTCAAGATCATAATCCCCATTTTACAGATGAGGTAACAGGCACAGAGAGGTTAAGTGACTTGCCCAAAGTCACACAGCTGACAAATGGCGGAGCCAACCTCCCTGATCTATTTGGCTTTTATTGCGCAGCTGCTTCCTGCTCAGAATCGCTGAAATGAAGAAGGTGCTGTGCTAGCATGGGGCCTTTAGACAAGGTTGCTCTGGCCTTGAGGAGCCCTCCTCAAAAATCTCCAGTGGCTACCAATCAATCTGCGCATCAGGCAGAAACTCCTCACCCTCGGCTTCAAGGCTCTCGATCACCTCGCCCCCTCCTACCTCACCTCCCTTCTCTCCTTCTACAGCCCAGCCTGCATCCTCCACTCCTCTGCCGCTAATCTCCTCACCGTGCCTCGTTCTTGCCTGTCCCGCCGTCGACCCCCGGCCCACATCATCCCCCTGGCCTGGAATGCCCTTCCTCTGCCCATCCGCCAAGCAAGCTCTCTTCCTCCCTTCAAGGCCCTACTGAGAGCTCAGCTCCTCCAGGAGGCCTTCCCAGACTGAGCCCCCTTCTTCCTCTCCCCCCACCCCCCTCTCCATCTCCCCCGTCTTACCTCCTTCCCTTCCCCACAGCAGCTGTATATATGTATATATGTTTGTACATATTTATTACTCTATTTATTTAATTATTTATTTATTTATTTTACTTGTACATATCTATTCTATTTATTTTATTTTGTTAATATGTTTGGTTTTGTTCTCTGTGAGCCCACTGTTGGGTAGGGACTGTCTCTATATGTTGCCACCTTGCGCTTCCCAAGCTCCTAGTACAGTGCTCTGCACACAATAAGCGCTCAATAAATACGATCGATTGACTGATTCTCTCTACTAACCAGGACAAAATAATAATAATAATAATAATAATAATAATAATAATAATAATAGTATTTGTTAAGAGTTTAACTACGTGCCAGGCACTGTACTAAGAAATGGAATAATAATTGTGGTATTTTAAGCCCTTTCTGTGTGCCAGGCACTGTACTAAGCACTGGAGTAGATGCAAGCAAATTGGGTTGGACACAAACCCTGTCCCTCGAGGGGCTCACAGTATCAGTCTGAGAGCTCACCTCCTCCAAGTGGCCTTCCCAGATTGAGCCCCCTTTTTCCTCTCCTCCTTCCCATCCACCCCGCCCTACCTCCTTCCTCTCCCCACAGCACCTGTATATATGTTTGTACAGATTTATTACTCAATTTATTTTACTTGTACATATTTACTATTCTATTTATTTTGTTAATGATGTGCATCTAGCTTTAATTCTATTTCTTCTGACGACTTGACACCTGTCCACATGCTTTGTTTTGTTGTCTGTCTCCCCCTTCTAGACTGTGAGCCCATTTTTGAGTAGGGACCGTCTCTATATGTTGCCAACTTGTATTTCCCAAGCGCTTAGCACAGTGCTGTGCACACAGTAAGCGCTCAATAAATACGATTGAATGAATGAATGAATGAATGAAAATGGTGGAGATCAATTAGAACCCAATTCCTGTGGCTTCCAGGCCTGGGGTCTATCCACTAGGCAACTGGGGAAAGAGTGCCGTATCTGTGAATTCACCCCCTCCCTCTGTCTGAACAACCCACAGTAAGGACATGTTCCACTTGAGACAGCAAGGACATGGAACTGCGACACCACAAGGATATAAACAGGAACTGTCCCAACCAGATAGACGTCCTAGGAACACGGGGAGGGCTAACTGTTTCGAGGGGGCTTTGCACACAAACACATGATAAGTGGGGTATTTAAGAGGCATCGCTGCAATCATTAGTTGTAGGCGTTTAGACCGATTACTGCAGAGCCTGCCCTGCTAATTAGGACTCGGACCCCGTTCTGCGCTTGCTTGCTGCACTACAGCTATGTGAGTACACCCAATAAAGAGGCAGAACTGATCACTCTGGCTTGGTGTCTGGTCTTTGGCTCGTCGTCTCCCAATCAAAGGAACCCGGAGCCGCCCTCTTGTCGGTGACTCCAGCTAACTTGGGAGGCATCTCCCCATAGCCACATTGCTTCCAACAGAAGCTAATCTAATGGAATCGTTCGAAAAGTCAAAGTTCACCATGTTGACTAATGACCTACTCTCGGAAATATAGACCATGCTGGGCAGTGTGGATAATAATGAAAATAATGAAAATGGTATTTTCCATGCATTTACTATATGCCAGACACTGTACTAAGATAATTATTCTTCTTTCATCTCCCCAGAGATGGAGGCTCCCATAGTTCCAGAGGGATTTGGGGACAGACTTGAAATGAAATGAGATATGTGGCTCCTCAAAGCAGCTGATTCTTCTCAAAGGAGAATGTGTGTTATACTCAGATCAATTTATCAATCAATAAATCAATCTTTTTTATTGAGTGCTTACTATGTGCAGAGCAATGTACTGAGTACTTAGGTGGATACACTATAACAGCGTAACCGAGTTGGCAGACACTTTCCCTGCCCAAAATAATCTTATAGTCTAGAGGCATGAATATAAATTGATCTCCTTCTCACCAAATCCAACAGCCTCTACTCCATCAATCAATCAATCAATCAATTGTATTTATTGAGCGCTTACTGTGTGCAGAGCACTGTACTAAGCTCTTGGGAACTACAAGTTGACAACACATAGATACAGTCCCTACCCAACAATGGGTTCACAGTCTAGAAGGGGGGAGACAGAGAACAAAACCAAACATATTAACAAAATAAAATAAATAGAATAGATATGTACAAGTAAAATAAATAAATAAATAAATAGAGTAATAAATATGTACAAACATATACATATATACAGGTGCTGTGGGGAAGGGAAGGAGGTAAAACGGGGGGATGGAGAGGGAGACGAGGGGGAGAGGAAGGAGGGGGCTCAGTCCGGGAAGGCCTCCTGGAGGAAGTGAGCTCTCAGTAGGGCCTTGAAGGGAGGAAGAGAGCTTAGCTTGGCGGATGTTGGGAGGGAGGGCATTCCAGGCCAGGGGGATGACGTGGGCCGGGGGTCGACGGCGGGACAGGCGAGAACGAGGCACGGTGAGGAGATTAGCGACAGAGGAGCAGAGGGTGCGGGTTGGGCTGTAGAAGGAGAGAAGGGAGGTGAGGTAGGAGGGGGCGAGGTGATGGAGAACCTTGAAGCCGAGGGTGAGGAGTTTCTGCCTGATGCCCAGATAGATTGGTAGCCACTGGAGATTTTCCTAATCCTCCTCCACCTTGGCTTCACTAACACTTTCGTTTTCTGGTTCTCCTCTTATTCATTCATTCATTCAATCGTATTTATTGAGCGCTTACTGTGTGCAGAGCACTGTACTAAGCGCTTGGGAAGTACAAGTTGGGAACATATAGAAACGGTCTCTACCCAAGAGTGGGCTCACAGTCTAGAAGGAGGAGACAGAGAACAAAACAAAACAAAACATATATTATCTCTTTGGCTGTTCATTCTCAGTCTCCTTTGTGGGCTCCTCCTTTCCCTCCTAAGGTTTAGTTCTGGGTCCTCTTCCATTCTCCATCTACACCCACTCCCTTGGATAACTCATTTGCTCCCGTGGCTTCAACGATCACCTGTATGCAGATGATTTCCAGAACTACATCTCCTGATCTCTCTCCCTCTCAGCAGTCTTGCGTTTCCTCCTGCTTTCAGGATATTTCTACTTGGATGTCCGCCCATCACCTCACCTCAAGCCTAAAGTGTCCAAAGCAGAATTCCTTATCTTTCCATCCAAACTCTGTCCGCCCTCCGAATTTCCCTTCACTGTTGATGTCACCACCATCCTCCTTGTCTCGAAGGCCTAGAACCTTACCGTTATCCTAGACTCCTCACTCTCATTCAATCCACATATTCAACCCATCACTAAATCCTGTCAGTTCCACCTTCAAAACATCGCTAACATCTGCCCTTTCCTCTTCATCCAAGCTGCTACCATGTTAATCCAATCACTTATCCTATCCCACCTGGATTATGGCATCAGCTTCCTTGCTGACCTCCTAGCCTTCTATCTCTACCCACTACAGTCCATACTTATATCTGCTGCCCGGATCATTTTTCTTACAGAAACATTCGGGACAAGCAGTATGACTTAGTTGCAAGAGCAAGGGCTTGAGAGTCCGAGGTCGTGGGTTCTAATCCTAGCTCTGCCACTTACCTGCTGTAGGACCTTGGGCAATCACTTCAATTCTCTGTGCCTCAGTTCTCTCATCTGTAAAATGGGGAGTGCGTCTGTCATCCCCATGTGGAACAGGGACTGTGTCCAACCTTATTACCTTGTATCTACTCCAGTGCTCAGAAAAGTGCTTGGCACATTGTAAGCATTTAACAAATAACATCATTATTATCATCAGTTTCCATCCCTCAGAACAATCCAGTGATTGCTCAGCCTGCTCCACAGCAAAACAATCTCCTAACTATTGGCTTTAAAGAACTCAATCATCTTGCATCCTCCTACCTCACCTTACTACTCTCCTACTACAGCCCAACTTCCCTCCTCTAATGCCAACATTCTCACTGTGCCTCCATCTCGTCTATCTCACAGCCAACCCCGAGCCCATGTCCTGCCTCTGCCATGAAATGCTTTCCTTCCTCAAATCCAACAGACGATTACCCTCCCCTCCTTTAAAGCCTTATTGAAGGAACGAGGGGAACTGCAAGAGGGGTGAATGAAGGGAACAAATCAGGGTGACACAGAAGGGAGTGGGAGAAGAGTTAATGCAGGCTTAGTCAAGGAAGACCTCTTCGAGGAGATGTGACTTCAGTGAGGCTTTGAAAGTAGGAGGAGTGATCGTCTGTCGGCTGTTAAGGGTGGGGGGGGAGACATTTCAGGCCAGAGGCAGGATGTAAGTGAGAGGATGGTGGCTAGAAAAATAGGGATATTTGTTAAGCACTTACTTTGTGGTAGGCTTGGTATTAAGTGCTGGGGTAGATACAGGACAACCGGCTGAGTCCCTGTCTCACTATCTTAATCCCCATTTAACAGATAAGATAACTGGGGCACAGAGAAATGAAGTGACCTGCCCATGGTCACACAGCAGACAAGTGGCAGAGCCAGGATTATAAACCAGGTTCTCTGGCTTCCTGGCCTGTTCATCAGCCTCTAGCTATGTCAAAACAGTACTGAAGGCAGATGTAATATTACCGATGACATTACTTAGAGGAAGTAATGTCTAATCTGTTCTAATGTTCTAATCTGGTGATGATATGCAAGGAAGATTTTACACATCAGAAATTCAGAAAATGATACGAGTCTTTGAGTGAGAGCCAACCTTTCCTTGCTTTTTGTGCCTCCTTATTGTGCTTCTGTGTCTATCCAGAATATTCTTCACTTTCAAAACCTTACTGAGATCCCACGTCCTCCAATGGGCCCTCTCCAAATGTCATTTTTCCCCTACTCTCTCTCTCCCTTCTGTGTCACCTATACGCTCATATTTGAACCCTATAAACCCCATTCTCTTCTTCACAGCACTTCTGTCCATATCTAGAGTTTATTTCTTTATATTAATATTTAGACTCTAAGCTTGTTGTGCGAAGGGAATGTGTCTACCAACTCTGTTCAAGCTAGAGTCGGGGGGCGGGGGTGGAGGTACATTGGAGGTGGACCACTAGAGGCAGGAGGGATGATTTCGAAAGGAAGAGAAAGCCACTAGGAGAAGTGTTCAGTGAATCTCCAAATGGACGGAAACCACTTAGGGGTGGGGGCACATACAAGGGCAGTGACCCGTAGGGAGAGGGGAATGAAGTGCTAGGTGGAGTGTACCACTAGGGGAATGAACCACTTGGTGTGGAAGGAGGGAATTCCTGGGGGAGTAAATCACCTGGGAGTGAAGGGTCTTGGAGTCTCAGGGAGAGTGGGACTCCTCACTAACCTCTCTGCCTCTGCCTCCCCCTATTCCAGTCCAGACTTCACTCCGCTGTCCAGATCACTTTTCTAGGAAAAGGTTCACTTCACAGCTTCCACTTCTCAATAATAATAATGATGATGATGGAATTTGTTAAGCGCTTACTATGTGCTAAGCGCTGGAGAGGTTACAAGGTTATCAGGTTGTCCCACGGGGGGCTCACAGTCTCAATCCCCATTTTACAGATGAGGGAACTGAGGCCTAGAAAAGTTAAGTGACTTACCCAAAGTCACACAGCTGACAATTGGCGGAGCCGGGATTTGAACCCATGACCTCTGACTCCAAAGCCCGTGCTTTTTCCACTGAGCCACGCTGCTTCTCAAGAACTTTCAGAGCTTGCCTATCCCACTCTGCATCAACAAGAAACCCGTTACCTTCAGCTTTAAAGCCTTCCATCAGCTTGTCCCCTTCTACCTCACCTCACTGGTCTCCTACTACAATGCAGCCCACACACTAAGCTCCTCTAAACCCAACTTTCTCAGTGACCCTCGATCTTGTCTATCTCCCCAATGGACCCTTGCCCACATCCTACCTCTGCCCTTGAATGTCCCCCCGCCCCATCCATGTTAGCTAGACCCCGATTCTCTCCACCTTCAAAGCCTTCCCTGATAAAGCCCTCATTTCTCCTGCTTACTCTCCCATCTGCAAAGTCTAAGCACTTCAATCTGTGAACATTGAACATTTGATATTCACCCCACCCCTAGCCCCATATAACTTACGTACCAAAATCTTTAAACCATATGTCGTAAATTACTAATTTTTTCATGTTAATGTCTGTCTCTGCCCCTAGACTGTAAGCTTGTTACGATCAGGGAATGTGTCTGCCAATTCTGTAGTACTCTCCCAAGTGCTTAGTAGTGCTCTGCACATGGTATGTGCTCAATAAATAACATTGACTGATATGGGACATTGACTGAGAGCAGAATTAGTAAAATAGTAGTAGCAGTACCAGTAGCAGTAGTACTAGTAAAAGTGGCAGTAGTAGTACTAGTAGCAATGGGAATAAGTCTATTCTCCATCTACACCCACTCCCTTGAAGAACCAATTTGCTCAAATGGCAACAACCTCTACCTCTGTGCAGATGATTCCCAAATCTACATCTCCAGTCCTGATACCCCTCCGTCTCTGTAGTCCCACATTTCCTCCTGCCTTCAGGACTTCTCTACTTGGATGTCTTCCAGTCACATCAAACTAAACATGTCTAAAACAGAACTTCTTATCTTCCCACTCAAACCCTGTCCTCCCCATGACTTTCCCATCCCTATAACAAGACAGATGAGCCCCGTCCTGTCAGGCAAGCTTGTAACCCTTGACATTATTCTTGATCCCTCTCTATCATTCGACCCACATATTCAATACACCACTAAATCCTGCCTGTTCGACCTTCACTGCTTTCTAAAATCCACTTTCCTCTCCATTCAAGCTGCCACCCTGTTAATCCTAGCATTTATCCTATGTCGTCTTGATTACTCTATCAGCCTCCTTGCTGATCTCCCAGTCTGCTGCCTCTCCCCACTCCAGTCCACACTTCACTCTGCTGCCTGGATTGTGTTTCTACAAAAGTGTTCAGGCCATATTCCCCCACTCCTCAAGACCCTCCCGTGGTTGTCCATCCATATTTGCATCAAACAGAACCTCTTCTCCATCAGCTTCAATGTGCTCAACAATAATGATAATAATAATAATGATAATAATAATAATAATAGGATTTGTTAGTAATCCTTACTATATGCCACCTGTCTACTTGTTCTGCTTTCCTGTTTGTCTCCCCCGTCTAGACTGTGTGCCCGTTGTTGGGTAGGGACTGTCTCTATATGTTGCCAAATTGTACATTCCAAGCGCTTAGTACAGTGCTCTGCACACAGTAAGCGCTCAATAAATACGATCGAATGAATATGCCACGCACTGTAGTAAGCACTGGGGTGAATACAAGCCAATTGGGTGGGATACAGTCCCTGTCCCACATGGGGCTCACAGCCTCAATCTCCGTTTTGTAAATGAGGGAATTGAAGCCCAGAGAAGTCAAGAGGCTTACCCCAGGTCACACAGCAGACAGGTGGCCGAGTCAGGATTAGAATCCACGACATTCTGACTCCCAGGCCCATGCTCTATCCACTCACTATGCCATGCCACTTCTATAATGTCACACTGCTTCTACTACATCATGCTGCTTTTACACCATCACCTTATCCCTCACTACCTCACCTCTCTGCTCTCCTATTGCATCGCAGACTGCACACTTCACTCCTCTAATGTTAGTCTTCTCACTGTTCCTCGATCTCAACTGTCTTGCCGCCAACCTCTCGCCTACATCTTACATCTATCCAGGAACACACTCCCTCTTCATATCCGACAATTGCTCTCCCCCACTTCAAAACCTTATTGAGGGCACATCTCCTCCAAGGGGGCTTCCCTGATTAAGTTCCCCTTTCCTCTTCTTCCACTCCCTTCTCTATTGCCCTGACTTGCTCCTTTTGTTCTTCTTCCTCCCAGCTCCGCAGCAATTCTGTAAATATCTGTAGTTTGTTTATATGTATTAATGTCTATCTCCCCCTCTAGACGGTAAGCTCGTCGTAGTCAGGGAATGTGTCTGTTAATTGTTGCATTGTGCTCTCCCAAATACTTAGTACAGTGCTCCACATACATAAATCGCTCAATAAATACAGCTGAATTCAAAAGGAGTTCTATTTTGGACATGTTAAGTTTGAGGTGATGGCAGAATATCTAAGTACGAAAGTCTTGAAGACAGAAGGAAATGTGACACCGGAGAAAGAGAGGGAGAGAGAGGGGGAGAGAGAGAGAGAGAGAGAGAGAGAGAGAGAGAGAGAGAGAGAGAGAGAGAGAGAGAGAGAGAGAGAGAGAGAGAAGGTCTGGAGAGGGATACTTGGGAATAATCTGCCTAGCGATGGAATCTGACACCTGGGGAGCGATTGATTTCTCCAAGGGAATGAGTGTAGAAGGAGAAAAGAAGGGGAACCAAAACTGATCCTTGAGGGACTCCCACTATTGGGAGGAGCCCAAAAAAGAGACTGAGAATGAGCAGCCAGAGAGGTAGGAGGAGAATTCATTCATTCATTCATTCAATCGTATTTACTGAGTGCCACCCAAGATCAGAAAACGGCTTCTCTTGAGTGTTTACAGTGCGCAGGTCATGGAACTAATATCTGGGAGACTCGAATGCTGAGGGTTGTTAAGAGCGAGCCCGTCGTCCAACTAGCAGTCATAGCAATAATAGAGGGATATAGTAATTGCTCTGGGGATGGGGACAAGAGGAAAAATGTATCAAAATACTTCGGGGGTATGAATGCCAAGGCATCAACGACGTCCATATCAGGTATGAAACTCCAATCAATCTTCGAGTGAAAGCTGTGAGCTTGTAATGTTCTGCATTGTCTTGGATCTGCAAGGATCTTCGGTGCGACCTCCTATCTGCATCGCCTATGAAAAAACGACCGTGGAATAGGTAGAAAAATATCTCCTTCATGAGTTACACCACAGACCCCAAACTGTTGGGCGGGCTCCATGTCAGCAGTACAATCCTCTACTTCTATATAAACCTGCAAATTCTCAGGATGATACTTTTAATCCTCCTTCACACTCTTAAGAACGTTGGTGCTAGAAACATTTTCCCCTCAGTATAACCACAAGGACATGAGTCCTCCAGATTCAGGACTAAGTGCGAATGAATTGGGCAGTGCTTGGCTGTTCAAAAACGCCACCACCATCATCACTTATGATTTTGATGTTATTGTTAATAAAAATGTATTGTTATCGTTACTTTTTAGCCTCATTGTTTTTATTACCCCAGCCAATTGTTTCCCGGTATCAGAGATGACTATTGCTCTAATTTAAGGTGTCAATGCAGGAAAAGAAAGTCAGGAAAATTTTCATCTCCAACCACGAATGGAAAACAAAGGTGTAGGTAAAAAGAGCAACCGCTCCATCCACGTCTGTACCCACCATTCTGCCCGACCTTGGACAACTCACCACTCTTCCACTGTGTCCTAGTTTCCTCAACTGTAAAAGGGGGAATACCTCGTCTCCCCTCTTCTCAGACCGTGAACTGCATGCGGAACAGACACTTTGTCCGACCTATTCATTTTTTTACCGATTCCAGCATTTAGAACCGTGTTTGACACATAGTAGGCACTTAGTATATGTACAAAAATCGCAGTTACTGAGCACCTACTGTGGGGGAAGCCCTGTTCCTAGAGACTGGTATTTTCCTATGGAACTTTTAGAATTTCCAGGCTATTTCGTTTCCAAATACCATGTTTCCCAACGTTTCAAAAAAACCCCAACAAAACCCTGATTCCTGTGTTTCCAAAGAGTCGGGATTAGAACACATGACCTTCTGAGTCCCAGGTCCGTGTTCTATCCACTAGGCAGAGCTGCCTCCCATTGATGTAACAGATATGGGAGTAGCTGAATTACTAGAGACGGTGAAAGATGATTTCTTGGGAGTCAAATTTTACGTCTAATTGGCAAGATCAGATTCAACAGCCTGAAAAAGAGGAGCGAGAACCAGAACTTCCTTCACTCTAGGGGCAACTGGGGACAAAATACAGGAACATCCTTTCCTTTCCGAGAGGCTTGTGGGACCAGATTACGAGACGATCAGACAGGGCATTCCCGATCCCAAATAGGTTGATCTTCCTGGCTCACCGCAGAGGGAGAAGGCTCACGCCCTGGGAGGAGTTTTACGACCTAGAACCTCGATTTCACACCCCTAACCCTACCAAGTCGCACCTCTCCTGGGCGGGGATTGGGATGGGAGACAACGGACGTCACTCTCCCTCACTGAGGACACAAGGCCCCGACGAGGATATAAAGCCTGAGGCCCGAAGGGGCTCCAACTGTCTATCTGCTGGTCACCTAGACAGCTCGGGTTCCTCTGTGAAGTTGTGCACAGAGATGACCATGCAGCGTCTCCCAACTGAGACAGGTGGGGAGCAGGAGCCGTGCATACCTCTGGCTTATTGCCACCGCTCCGGAGCTTTCTCCTTCTGCTTCCACATGGCCGAAGGGAGCCCCCTGCCCACGCTCCCGAGAAAGGCAGTCTCTTCTGGGGAGCGGCCGCCGGGGCCCAGGCAGCTGTTCCAGTCCGAGAGGCGGAGGAGCCCGGGGGTCCGATGGTGGGCGGAGGCGCCAAGCGGCGCTGGGCTCTGGGACCGAAGCCAGAGCGGAGTACCGGCAGGTCTTCGACCTCAGCGTCTCGAGCAGGCGCCTTTGCAGCCTCCAAGGCCAGCGGAGGACCCCGCTGGGACCGTGGAAAGGCCACCGCGGCCCGAGGGCCCGAAGCGCTGGAGCCGCCAGCGGCACAAGCGACGGGCCGAGGTCCCGAGGGCCCCCGTGCCAGCTGGGGCGGAGCCACGTAAAGCAAAGATCCTGTGCACCGCCCCTGGGCCTGCAGAGCCTCGGGCCTGTAGGCCTAACAGATGGAGCCAGCGAAGGCGCTCAGTCCGACAGGGAGCCGGACCAGGCGGGCTCGGTACAACTTATCTGTCCATCAGTGGGGAGCGGGGGAGCCTAGGCCCTACCGGCTTGTTCTAGTGTTTGCTACTCCGTGCATAGGACGCCCTTCGAAATTGTTCGCTTGTTCGCTTTGGTCATTCCTACTAGATCTTATTCCTTCCAGATTGCATTCTCTCAGTCTTTCGGCTTCTTTCCCTCCTCTCAAAACCCCCATTTTCACAACGGTCACCTCAACGCCACTATCATCCAATCCTTCATTTCTCCTGCACGCTCAAGCCTCCCGTTTTTTTTCCGCAAGCCCCACCCACAAATTATCTCTCTCCCTAAGTGGCTCCATACCCATTAACCAGTTTCCTTGCCTTAAGACATTTAGCTATTCCTTAGTGTGCTGCCAAAGGAGACCACCACATTGTCGTGGTGATCGTCCTACCATCTCCTACAATCCTCCTTGCCTTAAACTATTATGAAGACTCCGATTATTCTTTATTACCCTTTTTTTTATTTAATCCCTTGTTCTTTCACCCCTTGTCACTCCTACCAACGACGAAAGTGAAGCTCTGTCACTCTCGGTTTCCTGCATCGGAAGGATCCTCTAGAATGTTCTTGTAGTTTGTAATCGATCACTCTTTGCACTCTCTCTGATATCACTGTCTCTCTCTGCCTCCCTCTTTCCTCTCTTCATCCCCTTGCCCTCTTTCCCTGTGTGAGCTCTCTACCGCTCTCTCTCACCGATCTCTCTCTCTCTCTCTCTCTCTCTCTCTCTCTCGCTCGCTCGCTCGCTCGCTCTTTCTCACTATCCCAAATGCATCTCTGTAGATTTTCCTACCAAGTGATTCGCTGGCAACCTTTCTCCGGCTACACGGGTCTACAGAAATTCTGGAAAATATGGAAATGGGAAACAAAACAATGAGGATAGTAGAAAGAGGATATGGTGCTTGTTTGAGCACAGGGCTCCACACACATTTAGCGCCCAAGAATTATTATGCATTCCATATCATGGATGGAGCATGCCTCTGTTGAGAGTTCTGTTGGATGTTTCGTCTTACACATTACTTTCCTAGCACCAGAGAATTTCCCTGACTCTCCTCCTGGGGTTTTATCAAAGAGGTGACTGAGTGACCTGAACCTCGCCATTGATTAAAGCCCCCAGATCAACCGATCTTGGCAGCTCTTTCACAAGTCAGATTTGATGCGGTAGGGTATTTCTTTGCTGCATGGGATGAAAGAACATGTTTTTCATTGTTGCATGGGATGAAAGAACATGTTTTTCACCTTTGGAAATCTGTATTAACGATGGAAATGATGACTAATGGAGGAAGGGGTGGGGAGGTGAGTTCACACGTCATGGGGGGATTCTCGCAGATATAAACCCGACCCTAGTTCCATTCCAGCCATTTCTTGTTCCTGCTACGTCTGCAGACAGAGAGAGGGAACATTTCTGCTTCATTTAAGGACTTTCCAGATCGCAGCTCGACGACATCCAAGAAATGATCAGCATTACACTGAAGAGCCCAGGCCCTCGGTGGACTGTCTATTGCTCTCCAGAGACCAGAGCCACCTCTTGCAGCCATGCCATCAGTACTCAGGAGCAGCAGCTTCAGATCGAATACCAAACTGAACAGAACCACAGCGATGGGGAAAGAGGAGATGAGGGGCAAAGCCAAATCGAGCATCCATCCACCAGCAACTGCACCCGGAAAAAACGCACCGGCAAGAAGGGCCGCAGGAGCGGGAGGACCAGCAAGAGTACCAGGAAGCCGTTGCGTCTCTGAAGTGAGGGACAGGAGACAAGAGATCCACACAAAAGGATTCTACACGAGAAAATACTCTTCAAGCCAGAGCCTAGTTCGTGAAAACTAATCATAAATGGCACCTTTTGTCACAATTCAGCCCTTTGTCTAGACACAAGTGCCATATCAACCTCTTCCTCACCTGTGTTACCTCTTCACCCAAAAACAACACTTCTCCATCCTTGCTGATACTTACTGACACTGATCATGTCCAAAACAGAACACCTCCCCTTCTCACTCAAAATCAGCTCTCTCTTATCTGTCTGTCCTTCCTACCACTGTAGATAAAGCTATCATTCTCTCTGTGTGACAACTCCATAACGTAGGCAGGAGCCTTTGCTCTGCTGCCTCAATCAACCCATATATTGAGTCTATCACCAGATCCTGAAGATATATCTCATCATCATCATCATCATCATCAATCGTATTTATTGAGCGCTTACTATGTGCAGAGCACTGTACTAAGCGCTTGGGAAGTACAAATTGGCAACACATAGAGACAGTCCCTACCCAACAGTGGGCTCACAGTCTAAAAGGGGGGAGACAGAGAACAAAACCAAACATACCAACAAAATAAAATAAATAGAATAGATATGTACAAGTAAAATAAATAAATAAATAGAGTAATAAATATGTACAAACATATATACATATATACAGGTGCTGTGGGGAAGGGAAGGAGGTAAGATGTGGGGGTTGGAGAGGGGGACGAGGGGGGAGAGGAAGGAAGGGGCTCAGTCTGGGAAGGCCTCCTGGAGGAGGTGAGCTCTCAGTAGGGTCTTGAAGGGAGGAAGAGAGCTAGCTTGGCGGATGGGCAGAGGGAGGGCATTCCAGGCCCGGGGGATGACGTGGGCCGGGGGTCGATGGCGGGACAGGCGAGAACGAGGTACGGTGAGGAGATTAGCGGCAGAGGAGTGGAGGGTGCGGACTGGGCTGTAGAAGGAGAGAAGGGAGGTGAGGTAGGAGGGGGCGAGGTGATGGAGAGCCTTGAAGCCCAGGGTGAGGAGTTTCTGCCTGATGCGCAGATTGATTGGTAGCCACTGGAGATTTTTGAGATTTTTGAGCCACAACATCACTCAACTCTGCTCATTCCTCTGCAGACTAACAGCTAAAACGCTCATCTAAGCACTTACCATATGTTTCACCTTCATTACTGCAGCAGTCTTCTAATGTCCTCCCAACACGACTAAAGTTTCAAGACCCATTGGAATTCACTGCTTGGTTCCAGCTTGTTCCAGGCCTCAGGGAAATGGACATCATTGCCCGATCGACTTCTTTACCGGCAGGAATCACATTTAGGCAATTCTTCCATAAGGTACCTGATCAGGAGCTCTCATATCTGGAAATACGGGGACAGTGTGAATTTAAGAGTCCCAGATCCACACGAAAACACTCGTGACATATGTTCACCATTTACAATCTATTCACCTTGATGTCCTCTCCCACGCACTTGGTCCTGTGCTTGGCACATAGTTGGTTCTAAGCTCCACCAGTGCAGCAACTACCTCTAATCGACCGTCCCATGCGCCTTGAACAGTGCCCATCTCAGAGTAAGTGCTCCATAAATAGTCCATTAACTACTATATTCCATGCTCAGCACTAATACAATAATTTCCCACAGAATTTCACTCTAAACCTCGGGGACTCGTCCTCGGAAATCTGGATTTCACAACCGAGATAGCAAGGAGGGAATGGGAGATGGTGGTATTCTGGCTGTGAGCCCGTTGTTGGGTAGAGACTGTCTCTATATGTTGCCGATTTGTACTTCCCAAGCACTTGGTACCGTGCTCTGCACATAGTAAACGCTCAATAAATATGATTGAATGAGTGAATGATCTGCAAATTACAAGCATACAAGCAAGCAAATCAGAAATTCGAACAGAAAGGACGCGAGCCTGGAATCAGAGGTCCTGGGTTCTAATTCCCCCTCCATTACATGTCGATTTTGTGACATATTTCCATTTCGATTTTGTGACCATTTTGATTGTCCAACATGCTGACCACTTCTGAAAAGGGATTCCCCGTCGCTGTGTTCCGTCAACTCATCTGTAAAATGGAATTAAGACATGAACTCTATCCAATTTAATCAGTTTGTATCTACCTCAGAGCTGAATACTGTGTTTGGCCCACACAATACTAAACAGAAAACAACAAAATAATGCATTTTCCCTCTTAATTATAAGCTCACTGTCAGCCGGAAACGTGTCCACCAACGTTGGATTGTACTCTCCTATGCTCTTGGTAAAGTCCTCTGCACTGAATAAGCGCTCAGTAAATACAAATGATGATGATGTTGATTGAGGTCTTGAGTTCACCTTAGGAACATGTGCCATAGGAGAAGAGGAGAAGTGAGGGGCGGGGAACAGGAGGATTAAACAGATTCACGCGAAAGGGACGAGCGGTCCCAGCTCTGTAGATGGTCCAGTTGAGAGTGACCACTGACAGAGATTCCTTAGTCAGAGCGGGAAGCGGTGCTGGAGAAAGGGACCAGGTTTTGGGATTTTTTCTGGTGCCCTTACCGTCTGGGCCTGAGCTGGCAGTTATGTCCATCTTGTATGTTCGTTCAAGAGAGTATCTCATGTGTTCACTGTTTATTCATTGTGGCTCGCTATGCTGTGCCTCACTCTCAGATCTGAAAGGTCATGGGTGGGAATTTATTGGACGATGTTGCTGGACATTCTGACGCTAATTCATCCGTGTTTTCTCTTTAGATTTCCAACAGGAAGGACGCCTGAAAACTGGCCTTCTACCTCAAAAGAAAGCATCCAGCTTGGCTCCTGAACCAACCTTCCTCCTTGGCCACTCATCTCTCTTAACACCCTCTTCCTTCAGCTCCAACCTTAGAGACCCCTCGACAGGGCATATGCCCTCCATGAGCGGAAATCGTCAGTTGTATTTTCAATTTTAACCACGCTTAAAGTGGGGATCCATTTTGGGATAAGTGAAGAGATTGAAGGGGAGGAAGAAGAGCACTAGACCATAAAGATTGCACCAATTGTGCCCTCTCTGTCGGGACAGAACCTTCAGCACGTCAGTGCCCTCCTGACCTTTGTCTGCAATTGACAGGATGCTACAAGGGAACCCCCACCCCCAACCCTACTAGGATTTCCACCCAGAGATATGTCACCTGAGTGCTTGCCGTGGGCAGCCCTATTGAGGGGGAATCCATCGTGCAGACATAACCTCGTTGCCATGTTTGGCATGATTCTCAGCACCTGTACGGGGTCAAAATCTAGGGGGTCCTTCCCGAGAAAGTACTCATCAAACCAGAACCCAGTGCCCGAAAACTAGTCATAAATGGCACCTTTTGTCACAATTCAACCTTCTAACTGGAATCAAGTGCCATGTCAGCCTCTTCCTCACCTGCATTAGTTCTACCTTCTCCTCTGCCCCAAAAGAAGACTTCTCCATCCTTGCTGACACTGATCATGTCCAAAACAGAACTCCTCCCCTTTCCACTCAAAATCAACTCTCTCTTGTTTGTCTGTCCTTCCTTTTCATTCATTCATTCATTCATTCAATCGTATTTATTAAGCGCTTACTGTGTGCAGAGCACTGTACTTAGCGCTAGGGAAGAACAAACTGGCAACATATAGAGACAGTCCCTACCCAACAGCGGGCTCACAGTCTAGAAGGGGGAGACAGAAAACAAAACAAAACATATTAACAAAATAAAATGAATATAATAAATATGTACAAATTTAATAAATAGAGTAGTAAATACGTACAAACATATATACATATATACAGGTGCTGTGGGGAGGGGAAGGAGGTAAGGCTTGGGGAATGGGGAGGGGGAAAAGGGGGAGAGGAAGGGGAGGGCTCAGTCTGGGAAGGTGTCCTGGAGGAGGTGAGCTCTCAGTAGGGCTATGAAGGGAGGAAGAGAGCTAGCTTGGCGGATGTGCAGAGGGAGGGCATTCCAGGCCAGGGGGATGACGTGGGCCGGGGGTCGACGGCGGGACAGGCAAGAACGAGGCACAGTGAGGAGATTAGCGGCAGAGGAGCGGAGGGTGCGGGCTGGGCTGTAGAAGGAGAAAAGGGAGGTGAGGTGGGAGGGGGCGAGGTGATGGAGAGCCTTGAAGCCGAAGGTGAGGAGCCACTGTAGATAAAGCTATCATTCTCTCTGTATGACAGCTCCATAACGTTGGCAAGAGCCTTTGCTCTGCTGCCTCAATCACCCCATATAGTGAGTCTCTCACCAGATCCTGAAGATATAGCTCCACAAAATTGCTAAAATCACCTCCTTCCTCTGTAGACCAACTGCTACAACGCTCATCTAAGCACTTATCATATGTTTCACCTTCACTACTGCAGCAGCCTTCTAATATCCTCCCAACATGGAAACAGTTTCAAGGCCCATTGGAGTGTCCTGAAGCTTGTTCCAGGCTTCAGGACGGTGGACATCCTGGTCCGAATGACTTCTTCATTGGCAGGAATCACATTCTGGTAACTCCTTCACAAAGTTCCTGGTGAGGAGAACTCATATCTGGAAAGACAGGGACAGTGTGAATTAAAGAGTCCCAGATCCAGACTATAACACTCGTGATGTACACACCGTTTACTATCTACTCACCCTGATGTCGTCTCCCATGCACGTGGTCTTGTGCGTGGCACATAGTTGGCTCTGAGCTTCGTCAGCGCAGCGACAACTTCTAATCGTCCCTCTCATGTGCCTTCAAAAGTGCCCATCTCAGAGTAAGTGCCCCATAAATATGGCCCATTGACTACTATGTCTCATCCCTGGCACTAATACAACCATTTTCCACGGAAATTCATTTTAGACATCAGGAACCCGTACTTGGAAATCTGGATTTCACACCAGAGATAGCTAGGAGAGAATGGGAGTTGGTGGTTGCTCCAATTGTTTAAATACAAGCCTCTGCACACAGTAAAGGGTTTCCTTTGCCCAGGTCATTTGTCTATTTCCGGGACATTTCTACACGTTGTGACTCATGCTTACCTTCCACCAACGGAGCTATAGACCTACTGTGGCATTGTTATTCCTGGAATCTACCACATTCCTCCATGTTCTAGCCTATTATGAAGACTTCCACCATTCTTCCTTATCCCTTTATTTTCTAAATCCTTGCTTGTCTCTCCTAAGGATGGCCAAGACAATCTTCTATGACTCTTGTTCCCCAGCTACTGAACGTTCCTCTAGAAAGTGCTTTGAAATTGATCATTCTTTGCTCTCTTTATGACATCTCTATCCCTCTGCCTCTGACATTTTTCCCTCTTTTCATCACTATGGTCTTGATCGTTTTTCTTTCTTTTTCTTGTGCTCTCTCTCTCTCTCTCTCATGCAAGCATTGTCTCATGAACGATATTGTATGTGTGCTATGGACAGTTCTAATAAGGGTGCTCCATCCGGGAGATTTGTATGTCCGAGAGGCTGTATTTAGTAGCCACATTCGGCCTGAATCTCAGCACCTGTGCAGGGTCAAAATCTTGGGGGTCCGTGTCGATAAGGTGCTCATCCCTTCAGAGGCTAGTATTCACAAACCTGTCCTGAAGAGGACCTTTCAACATAATTCAATCCTCTCGTCTAGGCAAGCAGGCCATAACAACCTCAGCCTCAACAACTTTAACTGAACACTCTCCTCCGCCAGAAAATGACTCCTCTTTGTCGTTACTAACATTTACTATGTCCAACTCAGAATTTTCCTTTTCCCACTCAAACGTTGTCCTCCCTTATCTTTCTGTGCTTCCCACCAACGTAGACAACGCCATCATCCTTCGTGTCTCATAACTCCAGAACCTCGTGTCATCTGACTCTTTCAACACAAATATGGATTCTCTCACTAAACCATGGACGTTATGCCTTCATGACACAGCCAAAATCCTCCCTTTCATCTCCAGCTGATCCAAGCACTTATTACAAGTCTCACTTTCACTACTGCTGGTCAGCTTTTCCTGGAGACAAGGGAGGGTCGCGCCTATGATTTCCCTGGTGTCAGGCATTTGCTTTGTGGAAATATGAGGACATTTCCATGACCCAGCAGAGCTAGGGTCCTGCTAGCTTCAGGCCTCAATGAGGTGAATATCCTTGCCATCCCGACTCCTTCCCGGACAGGAATCGCATTCTGGCCATGCAGTGAATTTAAATGTCTCGGAGCCACACGATAACACTCGTAACTCTCCCATGCAATTGGTCCAGTGCTTGGAAAGCAGTGATTTAAGCTCTTTCAAGAAAGCATTCCTCTAATCGATTCTAAACGACTCTCCCAAACACCTTGAGTAACCCTCTAAACAAAGTAAGTGCTCAATAAATACGGTCGATTGATGACCATGTATCAGGCACAGTACTAATCGCTGGAGGAGTGACATTGATACATTGATTTTCAATGGAAAAATTAAACTAGGCCTCCTGTAGTCGTGCTTGGGAATGCAGATTTCCCAACGGGGAGAGCGAGGAGAGATTAGGTGGGTGTGGTCTGCGCTTTCAAAGTCAGATAAAATGTATGATCGCAGTTGCAGGGAATCCTGCTGTGCGGAAAATTCTTCTCACACCCTGAGGAAGAGTTCACACTTTTCAGACGCGGGTAAACGGGAAATAATAATAATAATGGCATTTGTTAAGCGCTTACTATGTGCAAAGCACTGTTCTAAGCGCTGGGGAGGTTACAAGGAGATCGGGTTGTCCCACGGGGAGCTCACAGTTTCAATCCCCATTTTACAGATAAGAGAACTGAGGTTCAGAGAAGTTAAGTGACTTGCTCGAAGTCACACAGCTGAGAGTTGGCGGAGCCGGGATTTGAACCCATGACTTCTGACTCCAAAGCCCGTGCTCTTTCCACTGAGCCATGCTGCGACGACTCCGTGTCCCGACAAAGATAACAAAAAAGTACTGTTCATCCTTTGGGATTGCAGCTGCTAGGAATGAATATTCCATGATACGGTCCTTTGACTGATACATTCTAAACACGGTACTAATCTCGCTTCTGCCCACCGGGTAGTGTAGGTGTCATCACTCAATAGCCAAAAAATAGAATATTTGTACTCCACAAGCTCTACATAACAAGGTGCACATACCAATTCAGAAGTGGGTTTACTATACAGGGCTTATGTTTCTTCTTATGTATCCAATTATTCCTGCCAACTCAGGTTAGGTATCAGCCCCATGCCAGCTCCACTGCAAATTCTCTATTGGTCCTGCCCCTCTGAAACAGGAAAATAGCATAAAAGGGAAGGAAGAGAAACAAAAAAATATTTAAAATGCTGTGCTAGAGTCCATGAATATCAGGATTCTCATGGCAACATCTACTGCACCCTTGGACTTGTCGAGGTTATGTTATGTCCTCGTGTTGCGAGTGCTTTTCTCTTTTTAGCCCAAGTGGTGGATAATGGGATGGGATGACGTAACGTCGATGGCTCAGAACAGGGCCCTTGTCTATAACTACAGAAAAAGCTGTCGCCCTTCCAGAAGCGCAGCAGCAGGTTTGATTCCAATGGCGTCGAGCAAACACAGGATAACGGGAGCAGAGGCCCTGGATGATGGAGAGGGAAGGGGGTTTTCTATTTGAGATAAAACACATTAATATGATTTGTGGTCCAGAGTCAGGGCTACAGGGAGAAGGCATACCTTAAAAAATGCCAGAACATCCTTCACCAACCTCCCTTTCCTGCCTCCATTATGCCAATGGGATATTTATATTGATCATTTCTTGTACTGCAGATGGGGAAGGCCAGGAGGCCTGAAGACTGGCTCGAAGGAATACGAGGTCACAGTTATTACTGCCCCAGAATAGCCCAGGGCCTGCTGTGCAGAAGCTGGAAGGAACTGGTCTAGATACTTGTATTCAATTATGAGACGCTGTTCTGTTCCCATAAGGCCATTTAAGGACGATGGAGTTCGTGACTCAGGTTTACCGCTGGAACAAGCCACCGTATTCAGTATTAGAGTGAGAAAACATTTATTAGCATGCACAAAACATTAATCGTAAAGGATCCTGCTTCCATTAAGCCCGCCAACCTAGGGGCGATGAGATTTCTGACACCACTAAGCCCTCCAACCCAAAGGTGAGGAGAATTTTCTACCACTAGTTGTACAGTCGCAGATGGCATTCAGTTTGAGTAGGATGCCTCAACAATTCTGGAGATCCTCGACAGCCTGAGCCAGGAATGGAGTCGATTTTTGGACAGGTATGTAGGCTGCAGGTCATGGGCACTTAAGTTGGCTTTCAGGAGCAATGAGGAGCTGGAGCTAAGCCTCAGTTGTCGTTCTCCCGGGCCGAACCAACTGGGCGAGGGTTTGGGGGGTCTAGACACCAAAGAGGTATTTCTCTGTCCTACCAATGGCAAAGACCTCAGAGGACAGGACGAGCCTCCAGAGATGGCGATTGGACCCGAGGGGGACTGAGGGGAAATATAGGATCTGGCTCGCAGGTCTGCTGATGACCCCTGAACGACCTCTGGGGGCCCAAAGCAGTTTCAGAACCCAGTCCCCAATGGGAATGGTCAGGACCGAGAGAAGTCGAAAATTCTACTAATAATATATAGGGCAAGGAGGCGGGTAGAATGGGCAGGGAGCCTGGCCCCCTGAGGAAAAGATGCCGTGGGATCCCGGGGTAGGGGTGGGGCGTGGCGAAGTGGGTTGTGATTATCAGATGATTTCGGCTAAGAGACTTCCTTGGTTCCTGCTTGACTGATTTTTCCATACCTTCTTTCTCGGGACTTGCAGGCAGCATGCACTATCCCCAGATGGGATCTCGAGATCGAGCGTTTCTTCGAAGCAATCCTCAGCGCGGGCATAAATACTCAGGTAGAAGAGTTGGAAGCCTCTTCGGACGGACAGGAAAACTGGGCCTGGACGGAGGCAATCTCCCAGGAGAGACCAGCAGTAGCAGGTAGGTTTGAAGGCATTTTGTGAAAGTCGCTCAGCAATTTTGCCAAGATGGAAGAGGCAAACAGGTTTCCGAATTCCCAATTTCTTCCCTGAGACCTTATCCTCCTAAGCACATCTTTCCTTCCGAATGGGATCGTCCCCCTCCGGGCACCTTTCTGATATTGCCTCGATATCCCTGGAGCTATGTCATCATCCCCGGAAGTCATACTTTTCTCATTTCTGTCTGCAGATTTCATATCCACTGTCCTCTCTTGGCTTTACTTGATGACTTACTCTCGACAATTTCCCTGTATTTTAGGTCTCTGTCCCGAACCTAGGGGATGCTGGAATGGGGAACCCGAAAATCTAGGCAAGATGGAGAAAAGAGAGCAGAGAAAAGTTAAAGGACACCGGATCAGCATGCCGCTTCTAGACACGCTGTGGGCGAACTTCCAGGCCAATGGGCAGGTCAGCGCACACGACACACAAGTGCTCGCTGCCTTCCTGGACTTGACGCCCACTCAGGTGAGTGCCCAACCTGGGCTCCAGGGGTTCTATGGGGAGAGAGGTGGTCCGGGCTTAAGGGCAGAGAATACCACCCTCGGGTAGCACTGGACCGGAATGTATGCAGTTTGGGATGGGGCAGGGGCCCGGGTATGGGTAAAGGCATGCTTATCTTCTGTTGTTCTTGCTCATTTCAGGTCGGCAGCTGGTATAATCGACAACGCCCTCAGTACCGAAAGTGTCCCCGGAATGGCCAGCGAGGAGCGACTGGAAGCTTCCCAGTAAGCATGCGTGGCCCCATACATTGCTGGTGGACCAAAGGGTTGGGAATTGAGATACGAGTGAATGTGAGTTTTGTGATTAAGGGATGAGTCTTGACGACCGCCCGAGGGCTTCTAAACACCAGAGGAGAGTCCAGTGGGCCTGAGCCTGGAGCTAACCTCCAAATAGGCAACCGGCCCCAAATGAGCTATTGGGGCCCTCACCAGCTATTCAGCTCTCAGGATCCCGTCAAGGTCTATGGAAGATCCAGGGTTCAGGAATCCATTTATGACACAGGAGCCTCTTCTCCCCGCTACTCCATGCCCCGTGGCTCTCGGATGGCTGGTTTGAAAACTCTTCCAATGATATGTTTTTAGTTTGCGTTTGTTTTTAGTATTGATAACCTGAGGTTAATTCCTTCTCTCTTTCTCTCAATCTCAATCTCTCTTTCCCTCCACGTGCTCTGTCTTTCAAGGTGAATGGGTCCCAGAAATCCTCCCGCCAGGAAGCTGGATGTCATCTCTACAGGCAAAGACAGAGGACCATGCATTTACCGTGCTGATGAGATGGGATAATCAGTGGATGTGGAATGCTGCTGCAATCCTCACTGTCTACAGCACTGTCTTCCTCTTGCATTCTCTGAAATGGTGGTTGCTTGGTTCTTAATGGCATAAATGTCATTTCTTGGGTCATGGTGTGTGGTGGAGAGGGAGGTGGGAGAGTCGAGAAATGGGATGGTGTTTTAACGTTCTCCAAATAAATGAATACATCATATATTCACTTTGATGATCCCGTGTGATGTTTCTAGAAAGATGAATTTGCTCTGCCTGCCTTCCTTCGAGAACTGTTATCACTTAAAAAATTTCGACGGGGCTGGGGCCCCACAGGTATGGAGTGTAACTTCTCCTGGCTCAGCCAGGTCCCGCTGTTCAGGGTGGAATAATCTCCTCTTTGGATTCCTGTATTGCCCCAACTCACTCATTTTCTGTGGTTCACACCATTTGCCAGGCAGACCTGGTGAGACCAGTCATAAAAATCAGAAGGTCAAACATTTGCCGCTGATGTTTGCTCAAAAATGACCTCACGGTAAGTGACCTCACCACCTTTGGTCTTCCGAAATTGTCTTCTCGGAGCACTTTGACTCTTTAGGCCGAGCAGGAGAAGCTGCATCGGATGATTGGACCACAGGTTAGGGGAGCCCAGAGGCCACAGCACTTAGTGCCCCAACGCGGATGGAAGAGCCCCAGTTCTCAAGCGTGTGTCCCATAGGCCTAGAGTCATTTTTCCATTAGGAGAAGCAGCGAGACTCAGTGGAAAGAGCCAGAGGTCAGGGGTTCAAATCCCGGCTCCGCCAATTGTCAGCTGTGTGACAGCGTATGTAAGAAGACCTAGATTTCAATCCTGGCTCTGCCAATAGTCCGTGGTGTGACCTCGGGTAAATCACTTAACTTCTAAATGCCTCAGATACCCCATCTGTAAAACGCGGATTAAATCTTACTCCTTCCTACTTAGCGCTGTTCTAAGCACTGGGGTGGATCTAATGTAAATAGGTAGGTCAGAGTCTCTGTCCTACTTGAATATGAGCACCTAGAAAGCACTTACCGAAGGTTCTTTTCATCATTTTATGATTACTATCTTTTTCATTATCTTACTCCTTCCTACTTAGCGCTGTTCTAAGCACTGGGGTGGATCTAATGTAAATAGGTAGGTCAGAGTCTCTGTCCTACTTGAATATGAGCACCTAGAAAGCACTTACTGAAGGTTATTTTCATCATTTTATGATTACTATCTTTTTCATTATTTTTACCATACAAATCCAACTAGGGTTGATGCCCTTGGGTGTGAGCACTGCAGGGACAAATGCAGGGAAGCTTCTTGTCCTAGAGCAAAAAAACCATGGAACTGGCCAAAGAGTAAGCATTCACTGATGAAGGGGGCTCACACCTCTCGTATGTGAGACATAGACCATCCTCCAGGCCAGGGGGCATGATAACGCCTGAATCCTACAGGGCAGAGCAGAGATCTTCTGCCCTTCTGTCTCACTGTGCTGACCCCACTGTATTGTATAATGGCAACAGAAGGACAAGGGCACATTCACCAATCACAGGAAGTTTACCTTCGACTTCCCGGGATCAGGTCACGTGTGTTATTACAGAGTGGATCCAATGCCATCATAATCAAATATCTCTAAAGATAGGGTTATGAATAAACAAGTGTGGGCATGAGGGCTAACTTCATTCCTCTGGTGATGTTACCAGAATGGTGGGTACAGATTTGGATGGAGCGGTTGCTCTTTTTACCTACACCTTTGTTTTCCATTCGTGGTTGGAGATGAAAATTTTCCTGAATTTCTTTTACTGCACTGACACCTTTCATTACAGCAATAGTCATCTCTGATAGCAGGAAATAATTGGCTGGGGTAATAAAACAATGAGGCTAAAAAGTAATGATAACAATACATTTTTATTAATAATAATATAACAATCATAAGTGATGATGGTGGTGGTATTTCTGAACCGCCAAGCACTGCCCAATTCATTCGAACTTAGTCCTGAATCTGGAGGACTCATGCCCTTAAGGTGATCCTAAGGGGAACTTTTTATAGCACCAACGTTCCTAAGAGTGTGAAGGAGGATTAAAAGTGTCATCTTGAGAATTTGCAGGCTTATATAGAGGTAGAGGATTGTACTGCTGAGATGGGGCCCGCCCAAGAGTTTGGGGTCTGGGGTGTAACCCATGAAGGAGATATTTTTCTGCCTATTCCACAGTCGTTTTTTCATAGGCGATGCAGATAGGAGGTCACACCAAAGATCCTTGCAGATCCAAAGCAATGTAGAACATTACAAACTCACAGCTTTCACTAGAAGATTGATTGGAGGTTCATACCTGATGTGGACGTCGTTGATGCCCTGGCATTCATACCCCCGAAGTATTTTGATACATTTTCCCCTTGTCCCTACCCCAAGAGCAATTACTATATCCCTCTACTATTGCTTTGACTTCTAGTTGGACGCCGGGCTCACTCTGATCTACCCTCAGCATTGTAGTCTCCCACATATTAGTTCCATGACCTGCACACTGTAAAAACTCAAGAGATACCATTTACTGATCTTGGGTGGCAGCTCCACCGGAAGCTTCCCCAAACTGGGTTCCTATCTGCGACCAGGATGGAAAACATCTTCTGGAGTCACGTAGGGGAAGGAAGATGAATGGGCGATGCATGACAACAAGCAAGAGAGAAGGATAAATGAATGGCAGAGTCCATGCTCCCGCTAGACCATGGTTCTGCTTAGCTGGCGTGAAAAGAAGAAAGGTCTAGTCTCCATTGCATTTTCAATTCTACCACAATTAACTCCCCTGGAAGAATCCAGGTATTGACCTTGACCTGAGTAGTGTAAACTCTGGTGCTCCGTTATGTGGGGTCCAGGCCGAGAAAAGAAAGGGAATTCCCTCTAGGTTTCCCTTTAGGGGACCCGACTGGCGCGTCTCGTATGGAGGCTTGCCATTCCCGAGGCAAACCCCTCTCCAAGGGGCGAAGGATGGCTCGAAGCCATGAAGGGGGAGCGTGGGAATGGAAGCATTAACCTTTCCCGGGCAGGAGAATGTGTCAGGCCTACTCAAGCAGAGGCAAGTGTGTTGGGGGAGGTTAATCTCAATCTCGGCTGAGGAGGTGGCGCTCGCACACTTGGCCGATGGTCAGTGGCCCTGTAGGGGAGAAGATGGGTCATAGATGAGTATTTCTCTCCCAGGGACCCAGTACGCGGTCAACTCCAAGGAGGTCGTGGCCTTTGGCCATTGCAGCAGCACTGAAAAACTCCTGGAGAGAGCAAAGAGTCGGTCATAAAGAGGAGGAGTGGACAGGAGGAAAAGTGTGGATGAGGCATTACTCCCACAGGTTGAAGAAGGAGATGACTCCGGCCTTATAATGTAGGAAAACACCAGCCCGGCAGATTGGAAGGGCCATAGTGAGGTAGGTGAAGGGGAAGGCGATCCAGTAACTGACCCCATTTATAGACTGGAAGGCCATCAGGGAAAAAGTGTCCCCTGGAGCAGCTGGCACATTGTTCTACCTGCTCATCGACTCGTCACACACCTCCACCTCCCAGTCTGGATTGTCTCCAACCTGCATTTCCCAGTCGTGCCACCCCGAGATGAGTACCAGGGAGCATAAAATGCGGCCACAGTTTTCAAATCGGTCCTGGTAGTCGGGCACATCCTGAGAGGCTTCCACGAATGTCACACTACTACGATCCTGTGACAAGACAAGATGGGAACTGGCTGTATTTGAGGTCAATTGAGGTCTGCGAAGAGAGGGAAACGGTCACAGTTTATTACACCACATGGTATCCATGTCTTTCACATGTGTTTGGAGAGTTTGGCAGTAGAGAGGGGAACATTGCAATGCGGAACTCGCAATCAATGCCTGGAAAGAGGTACTTTGAGGATTCGGTCATCTTTGTCGCCAGTGCAGTGGTGAGAGCAGCGATGCAGCCTCCATCTGGATGTGTTCTTAGCCCACTGGAATCGGGAAGAGAAGCCGTCCTCCCATAGTACCCTCTACCAGTGTTTTGGGAGAGGGAACAGCTCATGTGGGAAGCCAATCAAGATTTCATAGAGATTTCAGGTCCAAAGCCCTCCCAATGTAGAAATCCTGAAATCCCGGCCCATCAGAGTGGAGTCCCACAGGTGAACACATGGTTGCCTCTATGAGGGACGATACCTCGTTCCATCCTTCAGGAAAATGGTGGCTGTTATAGGCGACAATCTGACAGCCCCAGTCAGGGTGTTACACTGTAGGTACTGTGTGAGCCTGAACTTTGGGGTGGAAGTTTTCAGAGGATTGACTCAGGAAGAGCCCATGGGATTCCACTCACCTGTCCTATCGGCTGAGTATTTCTCTCCCAGGGACCCAGTACGCGGTCAACTCCAAGGAGGTGGTGGCCTTTGGCCATTGTAGCAGCACTGAAAAACTCCTGGAGAGAGCAAAGAGTCGGTCATAAAGAATTCTCTTCAATCTCAGACTTCAGCATGACACGCGGAACAATTCCTTCGTGGCCTTCCAAAAAAATTCCAAGAACCCCTTTGATGCACGTGGACTCCTTGGCCCTGCATTTCTCGGATCATTCACAAGGAGCACAGAACACTTACGTACCTGCACAGTATTCCTTTCGCGTCCTATGGAGAAAGAAAACACTAGACTGCTGCTTGGGCTACCGATCTGTTCCCCATCCAAACGTCCCTGTAGCATGGCTCCGTGGGGGCACTGCATCAATCACTTGTACATCCGTTTCATTCCCAAAGTTAAGAGCTGGGATCCTGAGATTCGGTACATACATTCCCTTCTGGTCAATTAGTATTGTCGTCCCCTGGGCTTGAAACTTTGTCCTTAGCCCTGGATGGAGGAATGCAACTGGGAAGGGATGTTGTGGCTCTGGGCATGGTGCTGCAGAACACTGGGAAGAGCCTTCCTGTGCTCCCTCCCCTTCTTGCTTCAAGCCTGTTTCCTGGACTCTCACCTGCAGCAGCTTGATGCCGCCCCTCCCCGTTTGACACTTCTCTGTGATAAGTGCCAGAAGAATGCAGCTCTGCTGGAACAGACGCTCCTCGGTCTGCTTCATTTTCTGCAGATTTCCCCTTGCATCCTTCTCCAGCCTCAGAAGCTGCAGCTTGAGCTCCTCATCCAGGAATCGGTGCATTTCCTCAAACTTGGATATGAGATTCCGCCTCCATTTCTGTGCCTCCTCCTGCCGGGAAAGAGGTAGAGGTGCAAAGAAGAGTCAATAATAATAATAATAATAATAGCACTTATTAAGCGCTTACTATGTGCAAAGCACTGTTCAATAGGCCATCGGACACATTAATCCCCCCGCTAATGGTCAAGAAGGGACCCCCTCAGGACGGGACCGGAATCTCACCTTCATCATCGCTGAATTCTTTTTTTTTTCCGCAGCTAGCACAGTCTGCGTCTCCTCAGTTTCTCTCCACAGGGGTTGAAGAAGCTCCTGGAACCTCACCGGCCGTCGATGAACTTGAACTAGGTCTCCGGCATGCTCATAATACTTTTGTGCTCTTTTGGGCCCCTCTCACCTAATTTCCCGGACCTCGGGAGTAGGATGAGGAGTTATCGGCGTTGCACCAGTCAAAGACGTTCTAATTCGACCTTCAACACTTTCCTTGGGATGGCCACGGAGCAGGCAACTTTCCCTGTAATCCTCTCCAGCCTCTTCTATCGTGCTCACGCTGTATTGCCCGTGCTCCTTGGAACAGTAGAAGAATACGCAGATTGCTGTGTCGTCCTCCTGACAGAACAGCTTCAGAGATTCCTGCTGTCTCTCACACAGCTCCACCTCCTAGGCGGCGCTCCGCATTAGGTGAGGTCCGAGATGCTTTGTGAGCACTGCCAGCCTCCCCAGAGCTTGGTTGATCTCCAGGTGTTTCAGCTGGCAGACCCCATGGTACTATGGGCAGGGGAAGGACTCGTGAACATCATCTGAGCACCTGAGAAGATATAGTCGGTAGAATCTGTGTCCACAGCTGATGGTCACTGAGTCGACGATTTACTCCATGCAGACAGAGCATGTCAGCTCTTCCTGGAGACATTTGGCCAGATCCATGGCAACCATGTTCCTCCGGAGAGAGGCCGAGGTCGAGTGACTGGAGCTGCACTGTCGATCGTCCATTGACCTGCCTGCTGTCAGACGATAGCCAGACTGTTGGTCGTGTCGCAGATCCCAGGAACCAATCGGAGGGAGTGAATCTCCAGGAAAGGAAGGGAAGTTAGCACCAATGATTTCTCTGGTGTCAGGCCTCTGCTATGGGGCTTCAGCTTTGGGGGTGCACTTCATGCAGCTCCAATACCAAACGGCGAAATGCACTTCGTTTTTAATGGTGTCGACGTCTTGAATCGACGCTCTCTCTCCCCCCCTAGCCCATTTTCTGATGGTGTGAGCTCTCTCAGGTTGAGAGAAGAAGTTTCCAGATATTGACCTCGATCTGAGTTGTGTGGACACTGATGCTCCGTTGTCTGGAGTTCGGGCCGAAGGAACGTGAAAGTGTATATTGGGTCTACCCACCCAGGGTGACTTAAATATGCATCCGGTGGTAACAGGTGGCATGGACACCCAGGTCAAAGTGGGGTTAAAAAGCTGTTCCTCGGTGTCGATTTAAATATGTGTATCTGGCAAGACCCAATTAATTTCTATTTGTAGCATTTGCTTGGCCCTGTCTTGTCCTCCTCCTTAACTAGAGACATAAGTGATCACCACTTCTTTAACCCATCAAGGTCAGAATCTGCAGTCAAGTTATTCAACAACATCTGCTAGCCAAAGGATAGTGGCATATGTGTCATTCCCACTTCGACCTAATGGCATCTTGGCCAAAGAAATTGAAGTACAAGGCCTCGGGCATGTCACATTCCACTGTTCCATTCGTGGCCACCCCGTGGATCCCAGCCACCTGGGTTACTGTGACCAGTGGGCTGCCATGTCTAAGTGAGACCTTTCCCGGTAGATGGGTGAGATCAGATTTAAGCAAGCTTGTTGTGGATGGGGTCGCCCTGCCACCTCAACTAAAACTGATTGATAAGTGCTGCTCTTAGCAAAAACGTACACCCACGCATTTGCATCCATGCCTTGTTGTTTGTCCAACAGTAAAACAACAGGTTAGAGTGACACAGTCACCTGCAGCAACAATAGAATGACAGTGGGATGCAGGGCTTCACTTTCATCTTATCCTTCGCTACCACTTCTCCTTGGCTCTCCTTTCTAGCCGAGAACCAACAGGAAGGCCAAGGAAAGGACTGTCAGGAAGACTACTGTGCTGCCGAGGAAAGCCCTTGTGCCCCCACCAAAATGAGAACATGAGGGCTTCTACCAGATACACATATTGCTTGTATTATGTACTAGGTGTCATGTTGATCTCTGTTTACAATTATCAAGAAATATCATCTCAAGAATTATCCAAACAAGCCCTCTAGCAACGGAAAAATGTTCTTATGGTCTTAGAATCTCCATCTTTACCCAGATGATGCCAGTGCCCACATTTTCCGGATCAGACGCTCTGCTGGCATCATGTCTCTGTCCTTTATATATCATGTCTTAGACTGAAGACAGGCTCTCAGATAGGTTGTTGAGCAACGATCCCTTTGCTGGAGCTTTCTGAAAACCAATGTGACTGTATTAAGTGCCGTCGAGTCATTTCCAATTCAAGCGACAGATATACGTTTTCCAGAGCATCCTGTCCTCTGCCATAATCCGCTACCTTTCTAATGATTCTTCTGTTATCATCATCATCATCAATCGTATTTATTGAGCGCTTACTATGTGCAGAGCACTGTACTAAGCGCTTGGGAAGTACAAATTGGCAACATATAGAGACAGTCCCTACCCAACAGTGGGCTCACAGTCTAAAAGGGGGACACAGAGACCAAACATACTAACAAAATAAAATAAATTGAATAGGTATGTACAAATCAATTAAATAAATAAATGGAGTAAAAAAAAATATGTACAAACATATATACATATATACAGGTGCTGTGGCGAAGGGAGGGAGGCAATATGGGGGGATGGAGAGGGGGACGAGGGGGAGAGGAAGGAAGGGGCTCAGTCTGGGAAGGCCTCCTGGAGGAGGTGAGCTCTCAGCAGGGCCTTGAAGGGAGGAAGAGAGCTAGCTTGGTGGAGGGGCAGAGGGAGGGCATTCCAGGCCCGGGGGATGACGTGGGCCGGGGGTCGATGGCGGGACAGGCGAGAGCGAGGTACGGTGAGGAGGTGAGCGGTGGAGGAGCGGAGGGTGCGGACTGGGCTGTAGAAGGAGAGAAGGGAGGTGAGGTTGGAGGGGGCGAGGTGATGGAGAGCCTTGAAGCCCAGGGTGAGGAGTTTCTGCCTGATGTGCAGATTGATCGGTAGCCACTGGAGATTTTTGAGGAGGGAAGTGATATGCCCAGAGCGTTTCTGGACAAAGATAATCCGGGCAGCAGCATGAAGTATGGATTGAAGTGGAGAGAGACACGAGGATGGGAGATCAGAGAGAAGGCTGATGCAGTAGTCCGGACGGGATAGGATGAGAGCTTGAATTAGCAGGGTAGCGGTTGGGATGGAGAGGAAAGGGCGGATCTTGGCAATGTTGTGGAGCTGAGACCGGCAGGTTTTGGTGACGGCTTGGATGTGAGCGGTGAATGAGAGAGCGGAGTCGAGGATGACACCAAGGTTGCGGGGTTGTGAGACGGGAAGGATGGTAGTGCCGTCAACAGAGATGGGAAAGTCAGGGAGAGGGCAAGGTTTGGGAGGGAAGACAAGGAGTTCAGTCTTCGACATGTTGAGCTTTAGGTGGCGGGCAGACATCCAAATGGAGATGTCCTGAAGGCAGGAGGAGATGCCAGCCCGGAGGGAGGGGGAGAGAGCAGGGGCAGAGATGTAGATCTGGGTGTCATCAGCGTAGAGATGATAGTTGAAGCCGTGGGAGCGAATGAGGTCACCAAGGGAGGGCGTGTAGATCGAGAACAGAAGGGGACCAAGCACTGAACCTTGGGGAACCCCCACAGTGAGAGAATGGGAGGGGGAGGAGGAGCCTGCAAAAGAGACTGAGAAAGAATGAACGGAGAGGTAAGAGAAGAACCAGGAGAGGACGGAGTCTGTGAAGCCAAGGTCAGATAGCGTGTTGAGAAGAAGGGGGTGGTCCACAGTGTCAAAGGCAGCTGAGAGGTCGAGGAGGATTAGGACAGAGTATGAGCCGTTGGATTTGGCAAGCAGGAGGTCATTGGTGACCTTTGAGAGGGCAGTTTCCATGGAATGAAGGGGACGGAAGCCAGACTGGAGGGGGTCGAGGAGAGAGTTGTTGTTGAGGAATTCTAGGCAGTGCGTGTAGACAACTCGTTCAAGGAGTTTGGAAAGGAATGGTAAGGGGGATATGGGACGATAACTAGAAGGTGAGGTGGGGTCAAGAGAGGGTTTTTTTTAGGATGGGAGAGACATGGGCATATTTGAAGGCAGAGGGGAAGGAACCAGTGGAGAGTGAGCGGTTGAAGATGGAAGTTAAGGAGGGGAGAAGAGATGGAGCGAGAGATTACATGAGATGAGAGGGAATGTGGTCAGAAGCACAGGTGGCCGGAGTAGCACTTGAGAAGAGGGAGGAGAGCTCCTCTGAGGACACTGCTGGGAAGGATGGGAGAGTAGCAGAGAGTGTTGAGAGCCGGGGGGATGGAGAAAGGGGGGAAGAGACTTTGGGGAGGTCGGACCTGATGGATTTAATTTTGTTAATGAAGTAGGAGGCCAGAACGTTGGGGGTAATGGAAGGAGGAGGGGGAGGAACCGGGGGCCTGAGAAGGGAGTTGAATGTACGGAAGAGCTGGCGGGGGTGATGGGCATGGGAGTCAATAAGGGAGGAGAAATAGTTTTGTCTGGCAGAAGAGAGGGCTGAGTTAAGGCAGGAAAGGATAAACTTGAAGTGAACGAGGTTGGCATGGTGTTTAGACTTTCGCCAGCAGCGTTCGGCAGCTCGAGCATAAGAGCGAAGGAGGCGGACAGTGGCAGTGATCCAGGGCTGTGGGTTAGTGGTGCGAGAGCGGCGAAGGGAAAGGGGAGCGAGTGAGTCTAGCTGAGTAGAAAGGGTAGAGTTGAGAGCAGTAATCTGATCATCAAGACTGGGTAGAGAGGAGAGGGTGGCGAGGTGGGGTGTGAGGCGCTCCGAAAGATGGGTGGGGTCCAGAGAGCGGAGATCTCTGTGAGGGAGTAATACGGATTTACAGGGGAAAGGAGTGTGAGTGAGGAGGCAGGTGAGAAGATTATGATCAGAGAGAGGGATTACAGAGTTGGTGAGGGTGGACACAATGCAGCGGTAGGAGATGATGAGGTCGAGGGTATGACCAAGTTGGTGAGTGGGCGAGGTGGGGTGGAGGAAGAGGTTGGCAGCGTCAAGGAGAGATAGAAGGCGGGCGGCAGAGGAGTCGTTAGGGATATCCATGTGGATATTGAAGTCTCCGAGGATCAGAGTGGGCATGGAGAAGGAGAGAAGGAAGGTGAGGAAGGGGTCAAAGTCGTTAAAGAAGTTGGAAGTGGGGCCCGGAGGGCCGTAGATGACGGCTACAAGAATCTGGAGGGGGTGGTAGAGGCGAATGATGTGGGCTTCAAAGGAAGGGAAGGAAAGGGAAGGGGGAGGAGGGATAGTGCGAAAGCGACATTGGGGGGTGAGAAGTAAACCGACACCTCCTCCTTTTCCGGTGAGTCTGGGGGAGTGGGAGAAGAAGAGGCCTGCACTGCAGAGAGCAGCAGAAGAGACTGTGTCGTCCGGCGACATCCATGTTTCAGTTAGGGCGAGGAGGAGTAGAGAACTGGAAAGGAAAAGGTCCAGGATGAAAGGGGTCTTACTTAAAACGGAGCGGGGGTTCCAGAGGCCACACTTGGCAGCAGCTGTCGAGGTTGGGGAGGGAGGGGGAAGGGTGCGAGGGGTGGGGAGGGTTTGGATTGGGATGAGTTGGCGGGGGCCTGGGCGGGGAGTGTGATAAGGGGGGTGGCGATGGGAAAGGAGAATTGGGATGGGGTGGGGGCGGGGAGAAGGGGAGGGAGGGGGCCGGGAGGGAGAAGCGGAGGACCTGCGCAGGTACAGAGGAATCCTTGGTAGGGGGTGAGAGGAAGTGGTCTTGGTGGGTGAGAGGGAGGGAAACAGCTGGGCGGGAGAGGGGAAGGGGAAGGGGAGGAATGGGAATCCCAACATTGCCAAGATCCGCCCTTTCCTCTCCATCCAAACCGCTACCCTGCTCATTCAAGCTCTCATCCTATCCCGTCTGGACTACTGCACCAGCCTTCTCTCTGATCTCCCATCCTCGTGTCTCTCTCCACTTCAATCCATACTTCATGCTGCTGCCCGGATTATCTTTGTCCAGAAACGCTCTGGGCATATTACTCCCCTCCTCAAAAACCTCCAGTGGCTACCGATCAATCTGCGCATCAGGCAGAAACTCCTCACCCTGGGCTTCAAGGCTCTCCATCACCTCGCCCCCTCCTACCTCACCTCCCTTCTCTCCTTCTACTGCCCAGTCCGCACCCTCCGCTCCTCCACCGCTAATCTCCTCACTGTACCTCGTTCTCGCCTGTCCCGCCATCGACCCCCGGCCCACGTCATCCCCCGGGCCTGGAATGCCCTCCCTCTGCCCATCCGCCAAGCTAGCTCTCTTCCTCCCTTCAAGGCCCTGCTGAGAGCTCACCTCCTCCAGGAGGCCTTCCCAGACTGAGCCCCTTCTTTCCTCTCCCCCTCGTCCCCCTCTCCATCCACCCGTCTTACCTCTTTCCCTTCCCCACAGCACCTGTATATATGTATATATGGTTGTACATATTTATTACTCTATTTATTTATTTATTTATTTTACTTGTACATTTCTATCCTATTTATTTTATTTTGTTGGTATGTTTGGTTCTGTTCTCTGTCTCTCCCTTTTAGACTGTGAGCCCACTGTTGGGTAGGGACTGTCTCTATATGTTGCCAATTTGTACTTCCCAAGCGTTTAGTACAGTGCTCTGCACATAGTAAGCGCTCAATAAATACGATTGATTGATTGATTGATTGATTGAATGGCAGTTGGGAGCAAGGGAACTGAAAGTTCATGGTGAGGTCAGCAGGGCGAGTGACAGTACAGTGGGGGATTAACAATTGAGATGCAGAAGCAATAAAACAGTAGCAATGATAAAAGTAGGTGATGGCATCACAGGGTGTAGTTAAGCAATCAATATGCTATGGCAATAATAGAATTGGCAGATAATGATGCCACAGAGAGCAGATACAAACTATTAAGAGCTGGAGTAGGGTGGGCCAGTTAAGGGGGGTCAGGGAGCAGAGATACCTGGGGAGGGGATTGAACAGTCAACTAGCATGGGAGGGCTGAGGAGGTGTGAATGAGGTTGTCGTTAATGGAACATGTAACATGGTGCTAACATGGTGCTAACAAGGGCTTTTTACCTGGGGGCTGGGGGAGAGTCAGTCAGGGCCGGACCGGGAAGGGGGGGGGGGGATGAGGGGCACTTAACGGAAGGCCTCCTAAGTGGGGGGGTGGAAGCAGGGGGGGCGTCCGTGGGGGCGCTGAGATGGCGGGTGGGTGGGCGGCCGGGCCTCTCGGGAACGGAGTCCCGGGCGTCAATGGCGGCGCTCTGAGGAGAGGATCCTTCCGGGACCGGCAAGGCCGCGCGGTGTGATGGCGGGCGGGCCTCTCGGGAACGGAGTCCCGGGCGTCTCGCGGTGTGATGGCGGGCGAGCGGGCGGGCCTCTCGGGAACGAAGTCCCGGGCGTCTATGGCGGCGCTCTGAGGAGAGGATCCTTCCGGGAGCAGCAAGGCCTCGCGGTGTGATGGCGGGCGGGCCTCTCGGGAACGGAGTCCCGGGCGTCTATGGAGGCGCGCTCTGAGGAGAGGAACCTTCCGGGAGCAGCAAGGCCGCGCGGTGTGATGGCGGGCGGGCGGGCGGGCCTCTCAGGACGGAGTCCCGGGCGTCAAAGGATGGGACTGGAATTTGGAAGAACCTGGGTTCTTTTCCCGGCTCTGCCACTTGTCTGCTGGGTAGCCTTGGGCAGGTCATTTTCATTCATTCATTCAATCGTATTTAGTGAGCATTTACTGTATGCAGAGCACTGTACTAAAGCGTTTGGGAAGTACAAATCGGCAATAATTTTGCGTTGGATGGGTGGAGATGACTTAGCCCCGACTCCTCCATATTCATTCATTCAATTCAATCCTATTTATTGAGGGCTTACTGTGCGCAGAGCACTGTATTAAGCGCTTGGAAAGTACAGTTCAGCAATAATGAGAGACAATACCTTCCCACAATGGGCTCACAGTCTAGAATAAAGGAGGCAGGCATCAAAACAAGTAAACGGGCATCAACAGAATTAATATAAATGACTGGAATTGTAGATATAAACACATTATGAATATAAATAAATAGAATTATAACCTTTGGGGTATAGAATTATAACCTATATTGTTATACGTGGGGACGTCCCCCGCCCCCGCCAACGTTGGCCACTACTCCGGCACATTCTGACCTCTGAAGCTTTCCTGACCTCTTCATTGACACCTGTCAGTAGAGAAATAGTCATCTCTGGTACCAGGAAATAATCGGCTGGGGTACTAAAAACAATGAGGCTGAAAACTAATGATAATAACACATTTTTATTTATAATAATATGATAATCATAAGTGATGGTGGTGGTGGTATTTTTGAACGGCCAAGCACTGCCCAATTGATTCGCACTTAGTCCTGAATCTGGAGGACTCATGCCCATGTGGCTATCCAGAGGGGAAAATGTTTCTAGCACCAACGTTCCTAAGAGTGTGAAGAAGGATTAAAAGTATCATCTTGAGAATTTTCAGGTTTATATAGAGGTAGAGGATTATACTGCTGACATGGGGCCCGCCCGACAGTTTGGGGTCTAGGGTGTAACCCATGAAGGAGATAATTTTATGTCTATTCTACAGTCATTTTTTCATAGGCGATGCCTATGAAAGAAGATCGCACCAAAGATCCTTGCAGATCCAAAGCAATGCAGAACATTGCGAATTCACAGCTTTCACTCTAAGATTCATTGGTGTTTCATACCTGATATGGACGTCGTTAATGCCCTGGCATTAATACCCCCGAAGTATTTTGATACACTTTTCATATTGTCACCACCCCCAGAGCACTTACTATATCCCTCTACTATTGCTTTGACTACTAGTGGGACGCCGGGCTCGTTCCTATCAACACTTAGCATTCTAGTCTCCCAAATTTTCGTTCCTTGACTTGCACAATGTAAACACTCAAGAAATACCATTTTCTGGTTTTGGATGGCAGCTCCACCGGAAGCTTCCCAGAGCTGGGCTTTCTATACAGGGCCAGGTTGGAAAATGACTTCTGGAGTCACGTAGGGGAAGGAAGATGAACAGGAGATGCATGACAACAAGCAGGGGTGAAAGCAAAATGAAAGACAGAGCCCATGTTCTCTCTAGGGAGCACAGGCTTAATTGGGGTGCTGCTTAACTGGGGTGAAAGGAAGAAAGATCTAGTTTCCACTGCATTTTCAATTCTACCACAAATTAACTCCCCTAAGAGAATCCAGGGATTGGACTTGATGTGAGTTGTGTAAACTCTGGTGCACCGTTGTCTGGGGTTCGGGCCGAGGAGAGAAGAGGAATTCCCTCTAGGGGAACCGAAAGGGTTAATCACGAGACTGGTGCCTCTCGTATGGAGGCTTGGCATTCCCGAGGCGAACCCCTCTCCAAGGGGCTAAGGATGGCTCAAGGCCATGGAGGGGGAGCGTGGGAATGGAAGGATTAACCTTTCCCGGGCAGGACAATGTGTCAGGCCTACTCAAGCAGAGGCAAGGATTTTCGGGGAGGTCAATCACAATCTCATCTGAGGAGGTGGCGCTCGCACACCCGGCCGATGGTCAGTGGCCCTGAGTTTCGACCTCCAATGGTACGACAAGGGGAGAAAACCGGTCGGAGTGGAGCAGAAAAGTGGACAGGAGAAAAGGTGTGGATGAGGCATTTCTACTACAGGTTGAAAAAGGAGATGACTCCGGTCTGATAATCCAGGAAAACCCCAGCCAGGCAGATATGAAGGGCCATAGTGAGCTAGGTGAAGGGGACAGCGATCCAGAAACTGCTCCCACTTATAGACTGGAGGACTATCAGTGAAAAGGTGACCCTGGGGCAACTGGTGCGTTGTTCTTCCTGCTCATCGACTCATAACACTCAGCCATCTCCCAGTCCGGGTTGTCTCCGACCTTCATTTCCCACTAGTGCCGCCTCGAGATGAGCACCAGAGAGCACAAAACGCAGCCACAATTTTCGAATCGGTCCTGGTAGTCGGGCACATCCTGCGAGGCCTCCACGAATGTCATACTGCTCCGATCCTGTGTCACGACGAGATGGGGATTGGCCGTGTTTTGGGACTGGTGGTATTTTGAGTCCAGGGTCATGTACACTGCGAAGAAAGAGAAAAGGTCGCAGTTTATTGCACCATGTGCTTTACCTGTCTTCCGCCGTTGTTTGGAGAGTTTGGCAGTTGAGAGGGGTACATTGCAATGTGGCATTCACAGTCAATGCCTGCAAAGAGGTAGTTTGGGAATTCGGCCATCTTTGTCGCCAATGCAGCGGTGAGAGCAGCGATGCAGCCTCCATCTGGATTTGTTCTTAGGCCACTGGAATCGGGAAGAAAAGCCCTCCTCCCATAGTATTCTCTGCCAGGGTTTTAGGAGAGAGAAAAGCACAGATAGGAAGCCAATCAAGATTTCATAGGGATTTCAGGTCCAAACCCCTCCCAATGTTAGGGACCTGAAATCCCAGCCCATCAGATTGGAGAGCACAGGCAACACATGGTTGCCTCTATAAAGAACGATACCTCGGTCCAACTTTCAGGAAAATGGTGGCTATGATAGGTGACAATTTGATAGTCCCAGGCAGGGTCTTATGCTGTAGGTACTGCGTGAGTCTGGAATTTGGGGTGGAATTCTTCAGATGATTGACTCAGGAAGAGCCCATGGGCTTCCACTCACCTGGTATATCGCACTGACAAAATCCTGGAGAGAGCAAAGAGGTGGTCATAAAGAATTCTCTTCAATCTCAGACCTCAGCACATCACGCGAAACAATTCCTTTATGGCCTTCCAAAAAAATCCCAAGAACCCCCCTCTGTGGCCCATGGACTCCTTGGTTCTTCATTTCTAGGATCGTCCACAAGGAGCACAGAACACGTACATACCTGCGCAATCTTCCTCTCATGGCCTAAGGAGAAAGAAGACACTAGATTGTTGTTTGGGGTACCGACCTGTTCCCTACCCACATGTTCCTGTAACATGGCTCTCCGTGAAGGCACTGCATCAATCCCTTCTGCACCCATTTCATTCCAAAAGCTAAGAGCTCGGATCCTGAGATTCTGTACATACATTCCCTTCTGATCAATCATTGCTGTTGTCCCCTGTTCTTGAAGCTTTACCCTTAACCCTGGATAGAAGGATGCATCTGGGAAGGAATGTAGTGCGGAAAAACAGGAAGAGCCTTTCTGTGCTCCTGCCCCATCTTGCTTCAAGCCAAGCCTGCTTCTTGAACTCTCACCTGCAGCAGCTCAATGCCCTCCTCTGGCACTTCTCCTCCAGCTCCGTGATAAGTGCCGAAAGAGTGTAGCTCTGCTGGAACAGATGCTCTTCGCTCTGCCTCAGATTCTGCAGATTCTCGGTTGCATCCTTCTCCAGGCTCCGAAGCTGCAGCTTGAGCTCCTCATCCAGGAATCGGTGCATTTTGTCAAACTTGGAAACGAGATTCCACCTACATTTCTGTGCCTCCTCCTGCCAGAAAAGAGGTCTAGGTGGAAAGAAGAGTTAATAGCCATCGGACACACTGAACCTCCCGCTAGTGGTCAAGAAGGGAACCCCCGGGACGGAACGAGAACATGACCTTCACCATCGCTGAATTCTTTTTTTCAGCAGCTAGCGAAGTCTACACCTCCTTGGTTTCTGCCCATAGGGGACGAAGAAACTCCTGGAACCTCTTCTGAAATGCACACCGGCCGTCGATGAACTTGAGGTAGATCTCCGGCATGCTCAGAATGCTTTTGGGCCTCTCACCTAGTTCCCTGACCTCGGGAGTAGGTTGAGGAGATATCGGCATTACACCTGTCAAGGACGTTCTAATTAGACGTTCAACACTTTCCTTGGGATGGCCACGGAGCAGGCAACTTTCCCTGTAATCCTCCCCAGCCTCTTCTATCGGACTCACGCTGTATTCCCCGTGCTTGCGGGAACAGTAGCAGAACACGAGGATTGCTGTGTCGTCCTCCTGACAGAATAGCTTCAGAGATTGCTGGTGTCTCTCACACAGCTCCTCCTTCTTAACGGCGCCCCGCATTAGGTGAAGTCCGAGATGCTTTCCGAGAACTGCCAACTTCCCCAGAGCTTGATCGATCTCCAGTGTTTCGGCTGGCAGTCTCCATGGTACTATGGGCAGGAGAAGGACTCCTGAGCATCATCTGAGCACCTGAGAAGATGTAGGCGGTAGAATCTGTGTCCACAGCTGATGGTCATGGAGTCGATGATTTACTCCATGCAGACAGAGTAGGTCAGCTCTTCCTGGAGACATTTGGCCAGATCCATGGCAGCCATGTTCCTCCGGAGAGAGGCCGAGGTCGAGTGACTGGAGCCACACTGTCGATCGTCCGTTGACCTGCCTCCTGTCAGAAGATAGCCAGACTGTTGGTCCTGTCACAGATTCCAGGAGCCATTCAGAGGGAGTGGATCTCCAAGAAAGGAAGGGAACTTCGCGCCAATGACTTATCTGGTGTCAGGGTTTTAGCTCTGTGGGTGCACTCCCTGAAGCTGAAATACCGAAGGGCTAACTGCACTTCGGTTTTAACGGTGTCGGCATCTTGAATCGACACTCTCTATCCTCCCTATCCCACCTGCGGAAGGTGTGAGTTCTCTCTTAGGTTGTGAGAATAACTTTCCAGGTATTGACTTTGATCTGAATTTTGTGGACTCTGGTGCTCCGTTGTCTGGAGTTTGGCCGAGGGAACATGCAGGTGTATATTGGGTCTGCCCACCCAGGAAGACTTAAAATCGTCATCTCATCCGGTGGCAGCAGGCGGCATGGACACACAGGTCAAAGCGGATTAAAAAGCTGTTCCTCAGTGTTGATTTAAATAGGTGTATCTGGCAAGACCCAGTTAATTTCTATTTGTAGTATTTGCTTGGCCCTGTCTTGTCCTCCTCCTTAAATCGAGACATAAGTGATCACCACTTCTTTACCCCATCAGGGTCAGCAGCTGCAGTCAAGGTAGTCAAAAACATCTGCTAGCCAAAGGATAGTGGCATATATGCTATGCCCACTTGGACCTAATGGCAGCTTGGCCGAAGGAACTGAAGTCCAGGTCTCGGGCATGTCACATTCCACTTCTCCATTCATGGCCACCCCTTGGATCCCAGCCACCTGGGTTACTGGGTTACTGTGACCAGTGGGCTGCCATGCCCACCGATCATTCATTCATTCATTCAATCGTATTTATTGAGCGCTTACTCGATGCAGAGCTCAGTACTAAGCGCTTGGGAAGTACAAGTCGGCAACACATAGAGACGGTCCCTACCCAAAAATGAGCTCCCACAGTCTAGAAGAGGGAGACAAATAACAAAACAAAACATGAAGACAGGTGTCAAAATCGTCAAAACAGAATTAAAGCTATAGGCACATCATTAATAAAATAAATAGCATAGTAAATATGTACAAGTAAAATAGAGAAATAAACCTGTACAAATATATACAAGTGCTGTGGGTAGGGGCCCGGAAGGATGTGGGCCGGGGGTCGATGGCGAGACAGGTGAGAATGAGGCACAGTGAGGAAGTTAGCGGCAGAGGATCGGAGGGTGTGAGCTGGGCTGTAGAAGGAGAGAAGGGAGGTGAAGTAGGAGGGGGTGAGGTGTTGGAGAGCCTTGAAACCGAGAGTGAGGAGTTTTTGCTTGATTCATAGTTTGACAGGCAGCCACTGGAAATATTTGAGGAGGGGAATAACATGCCCAGAGCGTTTCTGTTCAAAGATAATCTGGGCGGCAGAATGAAGTATAGACTGAAGTGGGGAGAGACAGGAGGATGGGAGATCAGAGAGGAGGCTGATGCAGTAATCCGTTCGGGACAGGATGAGAGATTGAACCAGCTAGATAGCAGTTGGGATAGAGAGGAAAGGGAGGATCTTGGCGATGTTGTGGAGGTGAGATCGGCAAGTTTTGGTGACGGATTGGATCTTGTTTAGGTGAGAGCTTTCCCCGTAGATGGATGAGACCAGATTTATGCAAGCATGCTGTGGATGGGGTCGCACTACCACCTCAACTAAAACTGGTTGACAGGTGCTGCTCTTAGCAAAAAAGTACACCCACGCATTTGCAGCCATGCTTTGTCGAGTGTCCAATGATAAAGCAACAAGGTAGAGTGACACAGTCACCGGCAGCATCAATAAAATGACAGTGAGATGCAGGGTTTCACTTTCATCTTGTCCTTTGCTACCAGTTGTTCTTGGCTCTCCTTTCTAGCTGAGAACCAACAGGAAGGTCAGGGAAAGGACTGTCAGGAAGATTACTATGCTGCTGAGGAAAGCCCTCGTGCCCCCACCAAAATGAGAACATGAGGGCTTCTACCAGATACACATATCGCGTCTATCATTTACTAGGTGTTTTCTTGCTCTCTGTTAACAATTATCAATAAAGTTCATCTCAACAATTATCCAAAACAAGCCATCTAGCAACGGAAAAATGTTCTTATCGTCTTAGAGTCTCCTCCTTCACCCAAACGATGCTGGTGCCCATTTTGTCTAGATCAGGTGGCCTGGTGGGACCATGTCACTGTCCTATTTACATCATAGCTTAGACCGGTGGTAGGCTGTTGAGCAATGATCCCTTTGCTGGAACTTTCTGGAAACCAGTGTTACCTTATTAAGTGTCACCGAGTCATTTCCAATATATAGCCACTCCTTGGATATACTTTTCTCGGAACGTCCCGTCCTCTTCCATAACCTGCAATTTTTCTAATGTTTCTTCCGTTATCATTGTTATGGACTCTATCCATCAGACTACTGGTTTGCCTCTTCCTCGCTTTCCCTGGACCTTTCCTAGTGTCAGTGTCTTCTCCAGAGAATTAGTCCTCCTGATTATATGTTCAAAATATGCTAATCTAAGTAGAGTCATTTGGCCTTCCAAAGACCGCTATGTTTTAATTTGCTCCACAATCCATTGTTGGTTTTTCGGTCAGTCCATGGAATTCGCAAAAACGTCTCCAATACCACGTTTCAAAAGAATCGATGTTCTTCCTATTCTGTTTTTCACTGTCCAGCTTTCAGAGCCATACATTGTCACTGCAAGCACCTTAGAGGAGACACTTTGTATTTTTGTGACAATTGTTACATCAGCACGTTTCATGGCTTTTTCCAGGCTCTTCATAGTCAGACTTCCTAACGTTAATCTTTGCCTTATTTCTAGGCTATTAGTTTCTTTATTATTGATTATCGATCCCAGGATAGGAAATTTGTTAACTATTTCAATATTCTCTGCATCCATTACAAATGTGTTAAAATTTCCAGTTGTCATGATCTTTGTTTTCTTGACATTCAAATACAGACCCTTCTTTTCGCTCTGTTCCTCGACTTTTAGTAATAAGCCCTTCAAATTTTCTTCACTTTCTGTTAGGAAGGTTGCATCATCAGCATAATGGAGGTTGTTTATATTCCTTCCCCGAGTCTTTACTTCCTGGTTCACTTCCTCCAATCCAGCTTCTCTCATTAGGTATTCCGTGTAAAGCATGAACAGATAAGGTGATAAAATACATTCTTGTTTTACACCTTTACTAATGGGAAACCAATCCATTTCTCCACAGTTTGTACATTTTGTAGCCAACTGTTTGTCGTACAGGTTCCATATTAATGCAATTAAATGATCTGGCATTCCCATTTTCCATAATGTGCTCCAGAGTGTCTCATGATCCACGCAGTCAAAGGCCTTACTATAATTAATAAAGCACATGTTGACTTCCTTTTGATATTCCCTTGTCGTTTCAATTTCCTAATAGATATCAGCAGTAATAACTCACGTCCTTCATCCTTTCCCAAATCCTGCTTGAACATCGGGCAACTCGTGTTCCATGTAAGTATCCATTAGATGCTGTATAACTTTTAGCAGTACCTTGCTGACATGTGAGATTAAGGAAACAGCATGAAAATTGTCGAATTTAGTTGTATCTCCTTTCTTCGGTATTGGAACATAAACGGATCTGTTCGAGTCAGATGGCCATTGAGTGGTTAGCCAGACCTGTTGGCATAATTTGGCAAAGATTTTAACTGATTCCTCTCCAGCTGCTTGAAACAACTCAATAGGCAGGCTGTCAAAGCCAAGTGCCTTATTTTTGGCGATACCGTGTAAAGCTTTACAGTGTAAAGCTGATCTAACTTCAATTTCCATGATGAGTGGCTCTAATTCAAAAGGAGCTTATTCAAATACTTCTTGTGCATTGCTATCTTTGTTGTTTAGTTCCCGTTTGCTTTCTTTCCCTCTGTTTGATTCCACTGGTATCATTTATCATCAGTCCATCTTTGCTTTTGACAAGGCCAATCCGAGGACAATATGTTCCCTTAATTTCCTTATTCTTCTGAAATAGTGATCTTGTCTGTTCACATTTGTTATTGACTTCCATCTCTTTACATATGCTGTTATAAAATTCCTGTTTGTCCTTCCTGGCAGAGCGCTGGAATTTTCGGTTCAGTTCCTGACCCAGGTTCTTTTCTCCTCTGATGTTTGCTTCCTTCCGTTTTTTTGGCTACTTCCAGAGTTATGTTTGATAGGCATTTTGGCGTTTTCTTCTTCTTGACCTTTTGCAATACTATGCTGGGAGTGGAAGGCCCCGAGCCAGCAGACCCAGCTGCTTCCGGATGGATCTGACACTGCAGGCCCGAGTCCCGTCCCTCCGCGGTATCTCCTCGGTGACCCTTTTACCTGATCTCTCGGGTCCCCGTCCCTTTCTGGGCCCCGCCCCTATTGGCACCACCCTTTACTCGGCAGAAGCCCTCAGTTTGACAGTTCAAGATGGCGTCAGTCACAATTGCGCCGCAGCCCTTTAGAGCAAACATGTGGGGTCGGCCATCCCACTCAACTTCCGTCATCCCGTCGGAGGGGGCGGGGTCAGCCCCCACACACCCGCCAATCAGCGCGGGAGAGAGGAGCTGTCTGGCCCAGAAGGGAGCGGGCAGACCGAGCTAGCAAAGGGCGGCCAATCAGCGAGAGAGGGAGGAGCGGCCGGGCCCAAGGTGGGAGGGGACAGAGGGAGCTCAGGAAGAGCAGTCAACGAGGGAGCAAGGAGCTGCCAAGCCCAAGTGGGGGGGGGGGGTCAGCACGCTAAAAGCAGCCAATCAGGGTGGCTCACCGAGGCCCCTCCACTTTTTCCCCTTCCCATCCCCGCGCCCTCGTCCTCCCCTGAGAAGAAGGAATCGAACTGGTCCTGGGCGGGACAGTCCAGGGCTGAGGGCCTGAGGGCTGAGGAAGAAGCTCCATGTATCTCTGAGAGCGCCAACTGATTAACCTTCCTGCCCAGGAGGAGAGGGGTTTGCCTCACAGCTCGGGTCTCTCTGACTGGGGAGGCATCATCTGGAAATGTCCGTATCACTCCCAGTTTTGAACAATAGAGGTAGATGCAAAAATTGAGTCCAAGAGAAGTAAAGTGACATGTCTAGGATCATAGAGCAGAGAACTGTCAGAGATGAAGATGCAGATGTAGAAGCTGAAACTGAGTCCCAAAGAAGTAAAGTGACATGGCAAGAACATTCGGCAGAGAAGTGACAGAGTAAAGGTTAAAACCCATGTCCTCCGACTCCTAGACCGGGCTCTATCTACTAGCTCAGAAGCTGTTCTAATTCATTCAATCGCATTTATTAAGCACTTATTGTGTGTAGAACACTGTACTAGGCTCTTGGGAAGTACAAGTCAGCAAGACGGACCCTACCCAACAACGGGCTCATAGTCTAGACGGGGGAGACAGACAACAAAACAAAACATATAGACAGGTGTCAAAACTGTCAGAATAAATAGAATTAGAGTTATATGTACGCCAGTAACAGAGTGGTAAATATGTACAAGTAAAATAAATAGAGTAGAGATCTGTTTGGCAGATGTGTGGAGGGAGGACATTCCAGGCCAGGGGAAGGACGTGGGCCGGGGGTCGATGGCGGGACAGGCGAGAACGAGGCACAGTGTGGAGGTTAGCGCCAGCAGAGAGGAGGGTGAAGGCTGGGCTGTAGAAGGGAGGTGAGGTAGGAGTGGGAGAGGTTATGCAGAGCCTTGAAGGCAAGAGTGAGGAGTTTTTACTAGATTCATAGGTTCACAGGCAACCACTGGAGATTTTTGAGGAGGAGAATGACATGCCCAGAGCCGTTCTGTACAAAGACAATACGGGCAGCACAGTGAAGTATAGACTGAAATGAAATCTAATTAAATCTTCAGAGGGTCAAAATTCACCATATTGACCGATGCCCTACCCTCAGAAATAAAGACAGAGGTGGGCAATGTGGGTGACTTAATTTTGTCATTGATGAAGATTCCTCTTCTCCGCAGAAAGAAGGTTCCCACTATCCCAGAGGGATTTAGGGAGGAAACCAATATCAAATGAGGTCTGTTACCCTCAAACCAGAGGATTCCTTTCAATCGGTAATGTGACTGAGATTCACCTCGTTCAATCTATCAATACATCAGTCCTATTTATTAAGCATTTACTGTGTGCCGAACACTTTACCAGATGCTTGGACGAGTACAATATAACAGTGAAACAGAGTTGTTAGACAAAGTCCCTGTTCAGAAGTAGCTTGCAGTCAAGAGGGGGAGACAAAAATTAATATAAATAAATAAATGACAGATATGGATATAAGTGCAGTGGGGCTGAGCTAGAGCTGAGTAAGGGGAACACATCATGGTGAAACAGAAGGGGGTGGGAGAAGACCGAATGAAGGCATAGTCGGGGAAAGGCTTCTTGGAGGAGGTGTACCTTCAATAACTCTTTGAAGGTAGGGCGAGTGATCGTCTGACAGATATGGAGGGAGGGATTAAAGTCTTTCTCCCAAAATATCAATGACACGTTTCTGATTTTTTTTCTGGGTTGTGGTCTGAGACATTGTACATAAAACATTTGGACCTTTTGGATCCCTGGGATATCATCTTGTGTTCTAAAAGTAGGATCTGGGTTGTCTTGGGTTTATTTGTAAAGTACTTACTTTGTGCCAAGAACTGTACCAAGCGCTGGATGGATACAAGCAAGTCAGATTGGACACAGTCCCTATACCACTTGGGGCTCACAGTCTTAATCCCCATTTTTACAGATGATGTAACCGAGGCAGAGTGAAGTTAAGTGACTGGCCCAAGGCCACAAAGCAGACATGTGGCTGAGCCGGGATTAGAACACATGACCTTCTGACTCCCAGATTTGTGGTCTATCCACTTGCTATGATATATGTATGCCTGACACACAGAAAGAGCTTAAAAATAGCATATGCCTGGAACATATTCCTTAGACATATAGTTCATCGATTGGGAACTGGAGTGGACTGGGCAGCACTATAGATACCTGGGAGCTATCTTCAGTTGTTTTTATGTTGTGATTAGGCTTTAACATGGTTTTTCAGATAAATTACATCTGCCTCTGACTAAGCCCCCCTTTCCCCTCTTCCTTCTGCTTTGCTGTGACTTGTTCCCTTTATTCATGCCCCCTCCCAGTCCCACAACATTTATGTGAATATCTGTAAATTGTTTATTTATAATGTCTTTCTCCCAAGCTAGATTGTGAGTTCATTATATTATACTCTCCCTAGCGCTTAGTACAGTGGTCTGCACACAGTAAACGCTCAATGAATAAGACTGACTGAATGAATGAATTGCCCACGAATACTGAGGTTGAATGTGATGGAAAGAAGCAGCGTACACTTTTTGAAAGAGCACAGTCTTGGGTGTCAGAGGACGTGAGTTCTAAACCAGCCTCCACCACATGTCTCCTGCATGACCTTGAGAAATCACTTAACTTCTCGATTCCTCAGTCACCTCATCTGTAAAATGGGCACTAAGACTGTGAGCCTCATGTGGGACGGGGATGGCATCCTCCTGATTATCTTTTATCTACCCCTGTGCTTTGTACAGGGTCTGTCACATAGTGTATAACACATACCATCATTATTATTATTATTATTGTAATGAGTACAGACTGAGATCTTTGCCCTGCCTGGCCTAGCCCAGGCTGTTAAAAAGATTCACCTCACCCAGATTCCTGCTCCCCTTGGACGAGATCCGTGGATGCATCTCCCCCAGATTCTTGATCCCCTGAAGCAAGCGATGTGGATTCTCCTCTCCCCGCTGGGCAGACCTAAGTAACCGGGAGCTCCTACTGGGTCGGGCACTCGCCGAAAAGTTCAATGTGAAACAAAACCACCACAACATACAGCGAAAAAGTTTTATAATAATAATGATGTTGGTATTTGTTAAGCGCTTACTATGTTCTAATCGCTGGGCTAGATACAAGATAATCAGGTTGTCCCACACGGGGTCACAGTCTTCATCCCCATTTTACAGATGAGGTAACTGAGGCACAGAGAAATTAAATGACTTTCCCAAGGTCACCCAGCTGACAAGTGACAGAGCCGGGGTTTGAACCCACGACCTCTGACTCCCAAGCCCGGGCTCTTCCACTAAATCACACTCCTTCTTAAAAGCATGCTTTTATTCCATGTTTAGTCTAATCACTTAACTTCTCTGAGACCCAGTTACCTCATCTGTAAAATGGGGATGAAGACTGTGAGCCCCACGTGGGATGTGATCACCTTGTATCGTCCCCAGCGCTTAGAACAATGCTTTGCACATAGTAAGCCCTTAACGAATGCCATCATTATTATTATTATATACTTCTGCACGGGAGCCCGGCACACACACACACACACACACGCACACACACACACACACACACCATCTGAATGTTTTCCCGAGGTTCATGCAGTTGGGTCCCAGGTCAGAGGAGCACAAAGGGTCTGGGCTGTCCGTAGCACATCATCCTGGTTCGAGTCTTAGGAGTTTCACAGAGCCGCAGTAGGTTTCTTGGTGTGTTCCTTAGATGGTTTTTGTCACCGCCCATGGGCCAACTCTTTCCCCTTTTGCCCACTCAAGACAGCTGTTTGGAGGGGGTTGCAGCGCAGGGCTCCTGATTCACTGCTCCGATGCCCTGCTGACTCAAGCTTGTTACCGGGTAAATCCAGGGGCGATGGTGACTCCTTCCCCCATGCCTTTCCTGCCTGCTCTCTTTGCAAGAAGCAACTTTCTTCTGCCCTACAACAAGTCACTTCAGTCCCTCCACAAATATAATCAGCAAGACAATTCAGCTTCTCTTCAAATTCCTCCCTTCTTATTGTCGCTCACGGGGTCAAAGAACAGTCTCGTATGAAATGGCTTCTGCGTTACAGGACGGATTCACTCTTGCTCACCACACTTATCACTATCATTACCATCCTTATTATGACTATTATTATTGTTATTATCGCCCTCTGTAGGTAAGAATAGGCAAGGACTCTGTGGGCCATTTCTGACGGGCAGGGCCACTGAGGAGACCCCAGGTTTCCCGAGGGGACTGCATAGGGCATGGGGTCGGCACTCGACACGTGACCCTGGGTGAATTCACCGCAGGGAGGGCGGCCGGCCAAGGACGAGGGCGGGGTGGAGGGGGAAGGGAAGAAGGGGAGGAGTGGGGAAGGGGGGAGGGCTGGGCAGGCTGGGCTGGAAGGGCGTGGTGGCTGCAAGGGGGACCTTTTCCTCCTTTCCCTTCCCAAACCAGTCGGAGAGACCGTAGCCGTGGAATAGCACACCAGCTTCCCAACCAACCCCCACTCTTGAGCAGGGACGCCTATCAGGCGGTGCCCTCAGAGAGACATGGCGCTTCCATACTCGTCCCGTCAGCCCCCCATCCTGCCCCTCCCAAGATGAGCTCGATTCCTTCCACTCCGGGGTGGGCAGGGGCGAGGGGACGTGAGGGGTGAAGGGGGAGGGGTCTCGGGGAGCCACCCAGATTGGCTGCTTTTCGCGTGCTCACCCCTCCCCCTCCCACTTGGGCTGGGCAGCTCCTCGCTCCCTCGCTGACTGGCTGCTCTTTGTGAGCTCCCTCTGTCCCTGCCCACCTTGGGCCCGGCCCCTCCTGTCTCATTCGCTGATTGGCTGCTCTTTTGCTAGCTCGGTCTGCCCGCTCCCTCCCGGGCCAGGCAGCTCCTCTCTCCCCCGCTGATTGGCGGGTTTGTGTGAGCTGGCCCCGCCCACTCCGACGTGCTGACGGAGACTGAGTGGGGAGGCCGACCCAAGATGCTTCCTGTAAAGGGCTGCGTTGCAATCATTTCCCCCTCTCCATCCCCCACCCTACCTCTTTCCCCTCCCCACAGCACCTGTATATATGTTTGTACATATTTATTACTCCATTTATTTTACTTGTACATATTTATTATTTTATTTATTTTGTCAATGATGTACATCTAGCTTTATCTCAATTTATTCCGATGACTTGACACCTGACCACATGTTTTATTTTGTTGTCTATCTCCCCTTTCTAGACTGTGAGCCCACTGTTGGGTAGGGACTTTCTCTATATGTTGCCAACTTGTACTTCCCCAATGCTTAGTACAGTGCTCTGAACACAGTAAGCACTCAATAAATACGACTGAATGAATGAATGAATGAATTGTGACTGACACAATCTTGAACTATCAAATTGAGGGCTCCTGCCTAGTGAAGGGTGGTGCCAATAGGGGCGGGGCCCAGATATGGACGTGGGCCTGAGAGGGCAGGTAGAAGTGTCACTGAGGAGGTACAGCGGAGGGATGAAACTCGGGCCTGCTGTGTCAGATCCAGCCGGAAGCTGCCGGGCCTGAGGGCTCGGGGCCTTCCAATCCCAGAGCAGGCCGGAGCAGTGGCCAACGCCTGTGGGGGTGTGGGATCTCCCCGCCTATAACGCTATATATAGGCTATAATTCTATACCCCAAACGCTATAATTCTATTTATTTATATTAATGTTGTGCTTATATCTATAATTCTAGTTATTTATATTGATTCTATTGATGCCTTTTTACTTGTTTTGATGTCTGTCTCCCCTATTCTAGACTGTAAACCCATTGTGGGCAGGGATTGTCTCTCATTATTGCTGAATTATACTTTCCAAGAGCTTACTACAGTGCTTTGCGCACAATAAGTACTCAATAAAGGCTATTGAATTGAATGAATGAATATGGAGGAGTCGGGGCTAAATCATCTCCACCCATCCAAAGCAAAATTATTCTCAGTTTGTACTTCCCAAGCGCTTAGTACAGTGCTCTGCGCTCAATAAATACGAATGAATGAATGAAAATGGCCTGCCCAAGGCCACCCAGAAGACAAGTGGTAGAGCCGGGACAAGAACCCAGGTTCTTCCAAATTCCAGGCCCAAGCTTTATGCACCAGGCCACACCTCTTTCTTCCCTCTGCTTACTGAGTACCACTGCTGTAACCAAGCACTGAGTTAGATAAACCATAAGCACACTGGGCACAATCCCTGTCCCATTTCGGATCTTTTCTTCCTGTTTGGACTCACCACCTTCCCCGCAGGCTGACGACTGCAGTTTGCACCATCTCTAAACCATGCGTTAACCTTAATGCCCTTCAGTATATTACTTCCTGTAATCGCAGCCACACAGGCAGATAGGCTCCAAGTGATGACCAAACAATAGTACATATTTTGTCTCATTTTTTGTGGTTATCGATTCGCCCAACACTCTGCTGGTTCTAAGTAAGAGACATCAGGCTTGTAGACCCCACCGAGCTACTCACGCCCGGACAGTGGAAATGGTCCAGGGCCATGCTCTTGCTGAGGTTGAGGTGAAGTGTTGAAGGAAAATAGGCTGAACTAAAGACTCTGGCATTTACTCGACCCCTGGACCTACTTCTTGAGACTAACCTTTTTTAACATAAACTCGACCCTTAATCTACTTTCTAAACCAACTCTCTAACAAATACGACCCTCAGACAACTGTTTATAACAACCTGCCAAGGAGAAGAGGTCCTCAGCTTAATGATCTGCAGAAGGAAACCAACCAGCAAAGAAGGAAAACCGAAGAAGAAAGAAAACTGCACTGTCATCATAAATGACAGAAACCGAACACACTATCTGATAGTAATCATTCATTCATTCAATTTATTGAGCGCTTACTGTGTGCAGAAAAGTGTACTAAGCGCTTGGGGAGTAAAAATGGGCAGCATATAGAGACAGTCCCTACCCACCAGCGGGTTCACAGTCTAGAAGGGGAAGACAGACAACAGAACAAAACATATTAACAAAATAAAATGAATAGAATAGTAAATGTATAGAAGAATCGACTAGGGCATGCCCGGAAGAAGTTCGATGTTACGGTCAATAAGCACAGTATAAGAGGAGGGGGAAATCACACTCACGTGGCTGCTCACTGATTTCCAAAGGGAAGGCGGGACCTTTTAGGCCGGGGACACCTGTGCCAGTCTGCCTTGATAAAGACATGTCCTCCGGATGGGACTAACCATCTCGTGGGAGGAAAACCTTATGCCTGAGTTTGGCAGGGTACAGTTGTGTTTTCACTATGGCTGAGTCTTCGATTTAGGTACCTAGTTTCTACGTTGTGGTGCTCATTCCCTCGGCTACCTCAAGACACGAACCCTCTAACAGGATCTCGGATAACGAGTTGGCCACTCGGGACTCGACATCATTGGTGTCAGAAGTGGGATACTTGTGTCTTGGGAGCCCCAATTGGAGCACACTGTCCTTCCCAGACTAAGGTCCCCATTTCCCGACTCCTTCCCTCTCTTCCTCCCTTCAAAGCCCTACTGAGAGCTCAAACAAGCACTCTTCTCCAATGGTTTTAAAGCACTCCGTTAACTTGCCCCTTTCTACCACACTTCATTTCTCTCCTTCCACAACCCAGCTCGCATACTTGGCTTCTCTGGTGCTAACCTTCGCACTTTGTCTTGATCGTGCTTGTCTCACAGCTGGCCCCTAGCCCATGTCCTGCCTTTGGCCCGGAATGCCCTTCCTCCTCCAATCCGACAGACAATTACCTTACCCCCTTCGAAGCTTTACTGAAGGCACAAGAGGCCTTCCCAGACTAAGTGCCACTGTTCCTCATCTCCCATTCCCTTCTACGTCGCCCTGATTTGTTTTCTTTGCTGTTCTCCCGCCCAAGCCTTAAAGCACTTATGTATATATCTGTACTTTTAGGTATTTGAATTAATATCTGCCTCCTCTCCCACCCCTCACTCCCCCTTCCCGCCCCCGCTAGACTGTGAACTCAATTTGGGCAGGAATTCTCACTGTGTATTGTTGCGTTGTACTTTCCCAAGCGCTTAGTACCGTGCTCTGCGCACAGTATGCGTTTAATAAATACGATTGAATGAATGAATACGTAGACCTCCAGGATGAGGGGAGAGATGGATGACCTCAGTGAAGCATGCAAGGATCTTACGATAAGGAATGGATGGACCCTTGTTAGATGGGACAATGAGTTGTTAAAGGGGGCGTGGGGAAACCAGGAAACCCTAAATGGAGAAATAGAAGTCTGACAGGAGGCTTAGGCAGAATTCTAAGTCTGGAAACGGAAGGGAAGTCGCCAAAAAAGAAGAAGAAAACAAACAAAAAAACTCCAAAAAACAAAAATAGGTCATCTACTTTTTGTTTGCCTTATTCACGAGTAGAGGAGAAATTGAAAGTTTGGAAGCTCGACTCAGTAGGGCAGAGAAAAGAGTGGGAGCCGAGGAATAGAAGCGGCGGCATCGCGAGCGAACTCTCAAGTCTTACAGGGGCTTGATTGAATACGATTGAATGAATGGATGAATGAAGTGCTGTGGGGAGGGGAAGGAGGTAGGGCAGAGGGAAGGAATGGGGAGGAGGAGAGGGAAAAGGGGGCTCAGTCTGGGAAGGCCTCCTGGAGGAGGTGAGCTCTCAATAGGACTTTGAAGGGAGGAAGAGAGCTGATGTGTAGAGGGAGGGCATTGCAGGGCAAGGGAAAGATGTGGGCTGGGGGTCAACGGCAAGACAGGCAAGACAGGCAAGAACGAGGCACATTGAGGAGGTTCATTCATTCATTCATTCATTCAATCGTATTTTTTGAGCGCTTGTAGCAGAGTATAAGGATATGAACACAATTTTTGTGGGGCTGGGAGGACTATCAAAGTAAGTAGATTTCCTCATCGATTTACATGTGATAAATAAGGCTTTCTTCCAGAACCCATGGAAAAATAATATGAAATTCCATTCTGTCTATGCTCTCTAGTAATGAATGACATTGAAGAACTGCCCAATGTTTGTTAAAGTAGCTCACAGTATAAGGAGTTCTATTACTGAGATGCAGCATGGCCTCCTGGAAAGAACATGGGCCTGGGAGTCAGAGGTCCTGGGTTCTAATCCTTACTCTGCCACTTGTCTGCTGTGTGACCTTGGGCAAGTCTCTTCACATATCTGTGCCTCAGTTACCTCCTTTGTGAAAGGGAAATTATGACTATTAACCCATGTGGGACATGGATTGTGTCCAACCTGATTATCTTGTTCAGCGTGGCTTAGTGGAAAGAGCAAGGGCTTGGGAGTAAGAGGTAATGAGTTCTAATCCTGTCTCCGCCACTTATCAGTTGTGTGACTTTGGGCAAGTCGCTTACCTTCTCTGAGCCTCAGTTACCTTGTCTGTAAAATGGGCATTAAGACTGTGAGCCCCACGTGGGACAGCCTGATTACCTTGTATCTCACCCTAGCACTTAAAACAGTGCTTGGCACATCGGAAGCACTTACCAAATACCATAATAACTTATTATTATTGCCAGTCATTCATTCATTCAATCACATTTATTGAGCACTTCTGTGTGCAAAGCACTGTACTAAACACTTGGGAGGGTACAATACAACATCGGACACATTACCTGCCCACAATGAGCTCACAGTCTGTGGGAGAGACAGACATTAATATAAATAAATAACAGATATATACAGATATGTACTGTGGGGAAGGGAGGAAGGATGAATGAAGGAAAAAGTATGAGTGGCGCAGAAGGGAGTGGGAAAAGAAGAGAGGAGGGCTCAGTCAGGGAAAGCTTGGGATAGTATGCCAATGCTTAGTAGAGTTCCGGGCACATAGTAAGCATTCAACAAATGTCATTTAAAAAAGAATATTGAGGGTCCTGGGATCTGTGACTGGGGGTTAGCAGGATCCCGGAGCAATCAGAAGGCCCCTTGGTGGAAAATTACAGAATCCAGACACTTGCGGTTAAGATCACATGACCTGAGTATTTATTAAGCATTTCCTATGTGCCAAGAAGTGTGCTAAGCGTTGGGAAAGAATAGTGGCTTGGCCTAGTGGGTAGAGCATGGACCTAAGAGCCAGAGGATCTGGGTTCTAATTCTGGCTCCACTCTTTGTCTAATGTGTGATCTTGAGTATGTCACTTCATTTCTCTGGGCCTCAGTTACTTCATCTGTGAAATGGAGGTTATAATTGTGAGCTCATGTGGGGCATGTTAATGTCTGCCTCCCGCTCTGGATTCTGAGCCCCTTGTGGACAGGGAACCCCTCTACCAACTGTGCTTTATGACACTCTCCCAATCGCTTAGCAAGGTGCTTTGCACACAGTAAGCGCTCAATAAATACCATGACTTGAGTTACTGATACACTCTCCGCTTCCGGAAGCCCTTCCTGTTCCAAAAGGGTCCCTCCTCAGGGCTCTGGCTCCCCATCCCACCCCCATCGCGATCCCAACCCTGGGATCTGGGATGAATAAGATCACCGTGTTCGACCAGCCCGGCATCCGGGGGCTCAGCGAAGAGTTTACCCACGACATCCCAGACGTGCAGGACGTGTACTTTAATAAAGACATCTCCTTCTTGAAGTTGGTCGGTCAGCCCTGGCTGCCGTTCGACAACGTGGCATTCAGGGGAGGCGTCCTGTCTTTCGAGGAGGGGGAGTACAGCAGCGTTGGCCTGGACGACCAGATCTCTTCCCTCCAGCTGGTGAGGGAAGATTTGGAGGACCTCCAGATCACACTCTGCAAAGACACCGCACTCCTCGTCCCTCTGCCGCCCATCAAGGAGGAAGCCAACATCTCCCACAAGGACTTCGGGAAGGTGTCCGGACACTCCGTCCAGAGAGGCGTCTGGCTCCTGCGCTTCAAGGAAGAGAAGGGAAGGGGCTACTACGTGTCCCGGGCGGAAATCAGGTGTCTGACAACCCCTCCTACGTGGAAGAAGTGACCTGACTACACCTCGACGCTGCTCTGGAAACCGTGGCTCCAGTGCCTGACGTCCCTGAGGCCCGGATGGTCTGTGAGCACTGCCGAGATCCTTTGGAAGAAGAGGAAGGTGGGGAGGGAAAGGAATCAGGTCGTGGATCGGCGGGTGGGAGCCAACTTCACCGACGTGGCACAGACGTACACCAGCACCATCAGCAAAGAGCTGGACGTCTGCACCACGCATTCCTTCAAATTTGGAGGTCTGGAAGGCCTAGTGCATCATGATTAAGAACAAGGTGCAGGTGGCCCTCCCGGTCACCAAGCCTCGCTGCAAGGAGCTGACCGTCCAGATGGTCAACAAAGAGGTCACCTTTCAGTTCCCGGTGAAGCTGACCGTCAAACGGAATGGGAAGTTGAGCACCGCATTTGGGGTGTACAGACGGACTTCCCGGCACTACATCCACAACGTGTTCAAAGGGAAAGAGCTGGTTTCCGCTGGCCTGAGGTCCTCAGACTCATGTCCCCGTCCTGGAAGCTCCTGTCCTGCCTTTGGACATGGAGGAGGAGAGAACCGAGGAGGGTCCCGCTGGTCGCCGAGGAGACACCGGCCCCGACCCCGGGCTAGACTCATTGGTCATCCCCTCCTCCCTGCCTTAGCCTCCCTCTGGGAAGAGAGGGCTATCCAGGCTCCTGATTTCCAAATCTCAGAATCCATCTCCTTGGCCTGGGAAAAGACCCACATCCCTGCAGGACTTCCTAGGGATGCGTGGGCCCTGCTCTTCAATAAAGCTCCTGAGGCATTGCCTTCACTCTCTGGGAGTTATCTTCCTTCGGAATTCACCCTTGCTTCTAATTTGGCTCGTCTGTGAAAGGGTGGGGTTTACTCTGGCATAGCATCTGCCTGTTCTAAAAAATAATAATAGTGATTGTGACATCTGTTAAGCACTTACTATGTGCCAGGCACTGTACTAAATATTGGGGTAGACACAGGATAATTGGGTTGGCCGCAGTCCGTGTCCCACTTGGGGCTCCTAGTCTTAATCCCCATTTTGCAGATGAGGGAACTGAGGCCCGGAGAAGTGAAGTGACTTGCCTAAGGTCACAGAGCAAACAATTGGTAAAACCTGGATGAGAATCCAGGTCTTTCTTACTCCCAGGCTGTGCTCTATCCACTGGGCAATGCTGCCTCTCACGCAATGGATATGACTTTCTGTGAGAACCTTTTCTGCTCTGAACCAGAACCAAAGACCACCAGCATTGGTGGGACGTAGGGGAAGAATCGACAGGTCAATCAGTGGTATTTATTGAGCACTTCCTGTATACAGAGGGCTATACTAAGCACTTGAGAGAGTACAACAGAGCTGCTAGACATATTCCCTGCCCGCAATGAACTTACAGTTTAGAGCAGTGTGGCTCAAAGGAAAGAGCACGTGCTTTGGAGTCAGAGGTCATGGGTTCAAATTCCGGATCTACCAACTGTCCGCTGTGTGACTTTGGGCAAGTCACCTAACTTCTCTGTGCCTCGGTTACCTCATCTGTAAAATGGAGATGAAGACTATGAGCCCCACGTGGGACAATCTGATCACCTTGCATCCTCCGCAGCGCTTAGAACAGGGCTTTGCACATAGTAAGCTCTTAACAAATGTCATTATTATTATTATTATTATTATTATTATTATTGAATTTACCTGACAGGAACCTTCACTTTCCCACATTCCCACGACAAACATTCCCCTATTTCCCCACCAAAATAGAAGATTATTCTCCAACGATGTGACTTCTTTTCTTCCTTTCTCTAAGCTCTGAAGAGCAGTGGTTTGACCGTTTTCTTGCCTTCCTCATTTCTCCCTTCCTACTTCCCCGTGCCTTGGTGAGGGGGCCTGGAGTGGACTCTCCTCACCCGGGGAAAGCAGTCGGGTGATGGACTGGGGATTTCAGGGACAAACAGTGTGGAAACCAGGGCCACGACAAAACCGGGCTCCCCACATGCACAGAAACAGCGGAATAGGCAGCCAGGGACGTGGAAAGTGGAGATGCAGTTTGCCCTCGGTGGCTGGGGCTGGTAGAAACTGGGAAACTGAGGCCGCGGGACACCTATGGGGCAGAAAGAATCATGCATTTTGCTGCCCTGGTTCCTTTTTATTTTGTCATGGAATCTGTTAGGAGCTTGCTATGTGCCAGGTGCTGTTCTAAGGGCTGGGGTTGCCACAGGATCATCAGGTGGGACCCAGTCCCTGTCCCACATAGGGCTCACAGTCTTAATCCCCATTTTACAGGCGAGAAAACAGACCCAGAGAAGGGAAATTACTTTCCGGAGTTCACTCCAAAGACAAATGGCAGAGCCGGAATTAAATCCCAGGTCCTCTGATTTTCAGGCCCATGATCTTTCCACTAGATCGCACTGCTTCTGATTAAGCCACACGGCTTTTTATTACCTGGCTCCCACAATGGGGAGTGAGGGGGGACCCAGGACCCCAGATTCTGGCCCAGAGTATTATGTCCAGAGTCCACTGCCCATGTTGACAGAACTCTGCCCTTGGGCCTTTCAGCACTGGCTGGGAGGTTTCAGAAAGGGAAGACCAGGGCAGGAAGCTTGTTGTGGGCGGGGAGGATGTCTACTAACTCTGTTACAGTGTACTCTCCCAGGTACTTAGTACAGTGCTTTTTACAAAGTAAGCACTTAATAAATACTATCAATCGATTGAATGATCAGGACAAGGCTTGAAGGAAGTGGGTAACCTAGGGAAGACGTGGAGAAGAGTGAGCTGCTGGCTGCATTAGTTGGTGTGAGGGGGCCAAGGAGAGGGGTGAGGGAAGTGAGAAAAGCGGAGAGATGGGACGAATAGGATCAGAGGCCCAGAGCGGAGACTGATTCAGGATTGATGTGCCATATCCCACTCGAATAGGGCTCTCTGAAAAACCCAAGGCAGGCCTGTAGGGATCAGCCTCCTTCTCCTGCCTGCGGGAGGCACTGTCCTCGACCTCCTCCAGAGAACGAAGATTGACATTCTTCTCGTCCGAGCTCAGGCCCTCAGGACCGACCACTGACCAGAGGTCAGAGACCGATTGGAAGGAAGGAAAGTGGAGGTTTTGGGAGCCAAAGCGGGAAATCACCTCAGGTGAAATGGAGCCTTCTAGAAGTCACCCATGGACTAGCGTGGCGGTGGGGAGGGGATGACATTCGAACGCTCACCTTTAAGGCCTTACCTTCCCGAACCTGGCCCCAGGAGTATCGCCCGATCTTGCCCGGGTTAAGGATTCCCCTGCCTCCCCAGGATCCGCCGTTTTGTGTTCCTGTCCGGCCTCAGCAGGATCACGTAGACCTTGGGCCCGAAGATGCAGCCGAGGAGCCCGGCACTGGAGGTTAGGATGGAGAAGACCTCCACGGCCACCATGGCCTTGCCCCTGGTGCTCAGGTAGGTGGGCAGGAAGGAGACCCAGACGCTGCAGAATACCAGCATGCTGAACGTGATGAACTTGGTCTCGTTGAAGCTGTCCGGCAGGTTCCGGGCCAGGAAGGCCACCGTGAGGCTGACCAGGGCCAGAAGCCCCATGTAGCCCAGGACGCAGTAGAAGGCGACAGCAGAGCCCTCATTGCACTGGACTACAATGGCACCGGCCTCGGATACCATGTCTGCGTCGGGGAACGGTGGGAAGGTCCCCAGCCAGACTGTGCAGATGCCCACTTGTACCAGGGAGCAGACGCAGACGATGGAGGAAGGCACCCTGGGCCCCAGCCATCTCCTGATCCCGCTCCCCAGCCCAGTGGCCCTGAAGGCCAGGACCACGGTGACCGTCTTGGCCAACACGGAGGAAACGGCCAAGGAGAAGGTGATTCCGAAGGTTATCTGTCGCAGGAGGCAGGTGGCCAGGCTGGGGAGGCCGACGAAGGTCAAGGAGGACAGGAAGCAGAGTAGGAGGGCCGCGAGGAGGGTGTAACTGAGACCACGGTGGTTAGCTTTCACTACGGGGGTGTCCCGGTGGCGGATGAAGACCCCCCAAACCAGAGCGGTGAGGAGAGAGAAACAGAGGGCTAAGGACACCAGAATCATTCCCAGAGGCTCCTTGTAGGAAAGGAAGACCACGGTTTTCGGGACACACTGATCTCTTTGAGGATTTGGAAATTCATCTTTGGGGCACTTGATGCATTGCTCCACATCTGAAAGGAATAAGTGGAATTTTACACCTCATTTGGGGAGAGGCATGAAATTCCAGTCCCCGGGAGACGGATGTCGGTAATATAGGGGCAAAGGAAATGCAGAGAAGAGCAACTAGAAAAATCAGATGGAAGAAGGAGCTTCTCCTGAAGGACTGGAACGTGTCAAATGACTCCGTTACATAGCACTCTCACAAGTGCTTGATACAGTGCTTTGCACACAGTAAGTGCTCAAGAAATACCATTCATCGATTCGACCTATGGGTTTGGTTCAGTCTGCCCTGTTGCATTACTTACTTACATTTGGATTTGTCCCACGTGTTGACCTCCACCCCGCTCAACTTCACAGCCCTCCTGCCCGTGTTCATAATTCATTTTAATGTCTGTGTCCACTTCAAGACGGTAAGCTCCTTGCGGGCAGGTTACATGCCTACCAACTGTTATATTCTACTCTCCCATGCACTCAATACAGTGCTCTGCACACAGTAAGCACTCCATTAATACCGTTGATTGACTGTGGGCAGAGAACATGTCTACCAACTCTGCTGTACTGTACTCTCCGAAGGGCTTAGTAGAGTGTTCTGCACTCAGTAGGTGCTCAATCAATAGCATTGATTGATTGATTGACAGGGACATAAAGGAAGCCTCCCACATAGCAATGGCTGTAGACTAGAGTCCAATGTGGCTGTTTATTGCTGTATTGCACTCCCCCAAGCGCTTAATACATAGTAAGTGTTGATTAAATACGTTGGAATGAATGATTGAATGAATGGACCCCAAAGAGACAATAGGGTGAGGAGGAGGCTGGGGGTTCCAAGTGTCCCTTGCTCTCCACCTCCCACCTGGCCTAGTGGATGGAGCCTGGCCCTGGGAGTCCAAAGACCTGGGTTCTAATCCTAGCTCTGCCACTTTTCTCTGGGGGAATTTGTGCAAATCACTTCTCTTTGCCTCATTTACCTAGCTGTAAAATGGGAATTGAGAATGTAAGCCTCATTTCTGATGGAGACTGTGTTCCACCTGCTTAGCTGATATCTACCCTAGCAGATAGTAAAGGTAGAAGCTTAACAGAAAATGTAATAATAATAATAAACCGCCAAATATCTTAGTGCTTATGTCAGAGACTGAGGCTCAGATCAGAATTACTGTGGCATTTGTTAATATTAAGCACCTACTACATGCCAAGAAGTGAACTAAGTGCTGGAGTAGATAGAAGATCATTAGATCCTAAATGGGGCTCACACCCTAAGTAGGAGGGAGAACAGGGATTGAATCCCCATTTGGCAGATGAAGAAACTGGGGCACAGGGAAATGAAATGACTTGTCCAAGGTCACAGAGCAGACCAGTGACAGAGACTAAATTTGAACCCGAGTCCTCTGACTCCCAGGCCCGGGTCTACTTCCACTAGGTAGAAAGAGAAGCAGTATGGCATAGTGGATAGAGCATGGAACTGGGAGTCAGAAGGTCATGGGTTCTAATCCCATCTCCACCTCTTACCTGCTGTGTGACCTTGGGCAAGTCACTTTACTTCTCTTTTCTTCAGTTACCTCATCTGTAAATTGGGGATTGAGACTGTGAGCCCCACGTGGGACAGGAGCTATGTCCAACCCGGTTTGCTTGTATCTACCCCAACGCTTAGTACAGTGCCTTGCACATAGTAAGTGCTTGGATAATACCATTATTACTATTATTATCATCATTATTATTATTATGCCTCAGTGGCTGCTACAGGTTTATTACCGTGTGGTGTAGAGAAAGAATGGCACTCTGCAAATCAGAGGACCTGGGTTCAAATCCCTCCTCTACTACTTGCCTGTTTTATAATCTGGGGCAAGCCACTTCAATTTTCTGGGCCTCAGTTTCCTCAATCGTAAATTGGGGATTAAATTCCTGTTCTCCCTCCTACTAAGACTATGAGTCTCATGTGGGGCAGAAACTGTCCCCAACATGTTTGCCCCAGCGCTTAGAATAGTGCTTTTTTTTCTCTTTCTGAATGATATTTGTTAAATTCTTACTATGTGCTGGGCACTGTACTGAGCACTGGGGTAAATACAAGTTTACCCAATTGGACCCAGTCCCTGTCCCACCTGGTCCTCACAGTCTCAATCCCCATTTTACAGATGAAGGAACTGAGGCCCAAAGAAGTGAAGGGGCTTGTCTAAGGTCACAGTACAGACATGTGAAGGAGTTTAGAATTAAAACCCAAGTCCTTCAGATTCCCAGGCCTGTGATTTATCCACTAGGCCATGCTGCTTCTGTAGACACCTAATAAACGCTTAACAAATATCACAATCATATCATATATCATACATGACGATGATGATGATGGTATTTGTGAAGCACTTACTATGTGCCAAGTACTAGTTTAAGCGCTGATGTATATCATCTATCATATCACATTTCAAAAGCTCTCCCGGATTGTCCCGCCTGGCCCAACACTGTTAGCCGGGAAAGCACGGTCCTAGGAGGACACCTACCGGTCTGGTTGCTGATCTCTCCCTTGGCACAGGGCACGCAGTCGTAGCAGCAGGAGGCTTTCCCTTCCCGAGCTGTTTTCCTAAATCCCGGCCGGCAGCTCTCGCTACACACGGAGCGGGGGGTCTGCGCGAGTAGGAGAAGAGGGAAACTGCAGTGGTCTCTAAATTCATCCCTGTTTCCAGCCCCATGGCAGTCATGCACACATCTGCAATTCATTTATTTATATTAATGTCTATGTCACCCTCTAGGCTGTAAGTTTGTCGTACCTGTTCAATTGTTATATTATGCTTTCCCCAGCACTTAGTACAGTGCTCTGCACACAGTAGGTGCTCAAAAAGTGTGACTTACTGACTGATCAATGGCATTTTTTGATCCTGTCATCCTCCGAACATTCCCATCACTGATGACAGCACAACCATCCTTCTTGTCTCACAAGCCCGTAAACTTGATGTCATTCTTGACTCCTATCTCTCATTAACGCCACATTTATAATCTGTCACCAATTCCTGTTGGTCTCATCTTCACTAAATCGCCAAGATCCACCCTTTCCTCTCCAACCAAACACTCATCCTATCCCAACTGGATTACTGCATCAGCCTTCTTTCTGACCTCCCAACCTCCTGCCTCTCCCCACTTCAGTCGATATTTCACTCTGCTGCAAGGAAAGAAACGCTCTGGGCATGTCACCCCCCTCCTCAAAAATGTCCACTGGTTGCCTATCAACCTCCGTATCAAACGAAAACCCCTCACTATTGGTTTCAAAACTCTCCATCACCTTGCCCTTTCTTACTTTATTTCCCTTCTCTCCTTCTACACACTAGCCCGCACTGTGCTCCTCTGGTGCTAAACTTCATGCTGGGCCTCCATCTTAACTGTCTTGACTCTGACTCCTGGCCCACGTCCAACCTCTGGCCTGGAACGCCCTTCCTTTTCAAATCCACCAATCACTCTCCCCCCCTTCAACGCCCTACTGAAGGCACAACTCCTTCAAGAGGCCTTGCCAGACTAAGCTCCCTTTTCTTCAGCCCCATCTCCCTTCCGTGTCACCTTGACTCGCTCCCTTTTCTCTTCTTCCCCTCGCCCTGCACTTGTGTATATATGTATATATCTATAATTCTATTTCTTCCATTGATGCCTATTTACTCGTTTTAATGTCTGTCATCCCCCTTTCTCGACCGTAAACTCGTTGTGGGCAAGGATTGTCTCTCTTTATTGCCATATTGTACTTTCCAAGCGCTTAGTTCAGTACTCTGCACACAGTAAGTGCGCTATAAATACGAATAAATGAATGAATTTATTGAGCACTTACTGTGAGCAGAGTCTAATATTAAGCACTTCACTCATTCATTCATATTAAGTGAGTGTTTACTGTGTACGAAACACTGTATTTTGTGCCTGGGAGAGTTCTCATCAGCAATAAATAGACACATTCCCTGCCCACAAAGCACTTGGGAGACTACAATGCAACAGATTTGGTGGACACATTCCCTGTGCACAGTAAGCTTACAGTCTAGGGGGCAAGACAGGCACTACTATAAAAAAATCAATTTTTCGTAGAGAATGCATAGCTATGTACATAAGTGCTTTGGGATGAATATTGAACGTCCACAGGGCACAGATCCAAGCTCATAGATGATGCAGAAGGAAGAGGGTGCTGGGAAAGGTGGGCTTAATCGGGGAAGGCCTCTTGGAGGAAAAGTGACCTTTATAAGACTTTGAAAGTGGGGAGAATGGTGGTCTGGTGTACATGAAAAGAGAGGGAGTTCCAGGCCAGAGAGAGGACGTGGTATAGGGGTAGGCGGTGAGAACAATGAGATGTAGGCTGGGCAAGGAAGCTGATGCTTGAGGAGTGGAGTGTGCGGGCTGGAGTGTAGTAGGAGATCAGTGAGGTAATTTATATATTCATATTAATGTCGGTCTCCACTTCTAGTCTGCAAGCTCATCGTGAGCCGGGAATGTGTTTGTTTATTGTTGCATTGTATTCTCCCAAGTGCTTAGTACAGGGCTCTGAACAAAGTAAGTGCTCCATATATACAACTGACTGACTGAATGAAAGTAAGGTAGGAGGGGGTGAGCTGATCGAGTGCTTTAAATCCAGCGATAAGGAGTTTCCTCATTTCATTTCATCCGGTTGTACAGTCCTACCGACTTCTGGTCCCAGATGACAACCTCAGATCTCATCGAATAATGCCTCCTCCATCAACCGATCAATCAGTGGTATTTATTGAGCACTACTGCGTGCAGAACACTGTAGTATATACTTAGAAGAGTACAATAGAACAGAGTTGTAAGACACGCTCACTGCCCACAACGAGGCCGGAGGGGGAGATAGACATTAAAATGAATTATGGTGATGGACAGAAGGGCTGGGGGACAGAGGGTGGTGTGGATACCTGCCCGAATTGGCCTCACTGAAGCTGTCTGGCAGCTTCCTGGCCAGTAAGGCTACCAGAAGGCTGGCCATGGTCAGGAGCCCCACATAGCCCAGGACGCAGTAGAAGGTGAGGGCGGAACCCTCGTTAAACTGGACGACGATGACTCCGACCTCGGACGCCACGTCCACATCAGGGAACGGAGGGGGTGGAGCAGACGGGGAAGTCCCCAGCCAGAGCGTGCAGATGCCCACTTGGACCAGGAAGCAGACGTCGACGTTGGTGGAAGGCGCCCTAGGTCCCAGCCACGTCCTGATCGTGCTTCCCAGCCCAGTGGCCCTGAATCAATCAATCAATCAATCAATCGTATTTATTGAGCGCTTACTGTGTGCAGAGCACTGTAGGACCACCGTGACCATCTCCAACAACACGACAGAAATGGCCACGGAGAAGACGACTCCGTAGGCCGTTTGTTGCAGGATGCAGGCCATCCCACCCTCCTCCTGCTCCACCTCCTTCTTTCTTTCCTCTCGCTCCTCCTCCTCCCCCTTCTTCATTCTTTACCTGAGAAGACAGCCCGACCAACATTATCTTCTCCTTACTGATGGTGAAATCTTGTCCGGCTGAGGCCAGGGGCGTGAACTCTCCCACTCTGACATAGAGTTTGGTGCCATTCTGTAAAATCTGATAGTTCAGGATGTCGAACCTACTGGTGGAGCAGCTGGGGTCATCCAAATGGACCTGCTCACCGGTGCCGATGTGGACCCGAGGTTTCTTCAGGGACGAGTGGAGCTGGAGGGAAAGAGAAACACTGGTGATTGAAGTCACCGAAGAATCAGTGTTGCCTGGTGCATAGAGCCTGGGCCTGGGAGTCCCAAGGACCTGGGTTCTCATCCCAGCTCTGCCACACATCGGCTGGGTGACCCTAGGCAAGTCATTTCACTTAGCTGGGTCTCACTTCCTTCATCTCTCAAACGGGGACTAAGATTAGGAGCTCTAAGTGGGACTTGGATTGAGTCCAACCTGATTAGCTAGTATGTTCCCCAGCACTTAGAATGTGCCTGGCATAGAGTCGGAGCTTAACAAATACAACTTAAGACAAAAAAAGTGAACGATTCTCTGATCCTGGAATGGTCATCCTTGGCCAAACCCACTTGGAAGATATCCAGGAACTCAAATACCTGCATTCTTGTTAAGTGGGGCACATAGGGACAAGAGCCTTCTTAGGATGTGCCACAGGGAGGGAGGGAGGGAGGGGAGAATTACCTGCCATGGACGAGGAACCCGACTTGGACCATCTCCTGAAGTCTCCGTGTCCTTCTCTGCCAAGATCTCTTGGTGGAGGGCATGAGCTATGGCATAGACAGCGCTGTACACGTTGTAACTCTGGGGAGACAGGTTCATATCCCAGAGGTCCAGGGGCCTGCTCTCCAACGTACTGTTTCCTTCACACACTGTCAGGCCACCACGTTCAAATAATCCTGGACAATGAAATATCCACCGCCAGAATGCCAGTAGAAACACATCCTGTGGATATTTCTGAGGGTTCATGGTTCTTTGGAAATCCCTGAAACCCGCAATCATTTTCCTATGGACTGAGAATATCAGGGAGCCCTGGAAAAAGGTGTTATTTCTGAAATAGGTATTCGATGTAAAATCCCAGTCGGATGTGGTGATCCAGACTTTTCCGTGAATGGGTATCTCCTCTATACAATGTAAAAATAACCTTAAAGAGAATGTATCCCCATAGGCAGCGACCACATTCGCCGAGGATGTAATCATTTGTTTGTGGTTACAGTAGGATGCATGTACACTATGACTAAAAAGTCCGTAGACTCTTTGAACATAAGCCACACAGATTCCATTCTTGGCCATCTCTTCCATTAGGACAGCGGCAAACGTCTCCCCTCGAATGTCATCGGAGACCAGGAGGCCGATCCAGACCCAGTGAAAATGTTTCATGAGACGGACCATCCCCGAGGGCAGAGCCAAAGAACTCTCAGAGATCTGATAGAGAGACGGGAAGAGGGTCTTATCTCTGAGATTGGGGTCCTCTGGGCCGTAGGAGATCTACACGGAAGACAGAGCCGGGGGGAGAGGGGACTCTGGAGTGAACATAGCGGGAGATAGACATCATTGCTCCATGTTCCCAAATCGATCGCTCAATCATGGGATTTACTGAGGGCTTACTACGTGTAGACCCCTGTATTACACACTTGGGAGAGTACAGCAGAGCTGATAGACAGGCTTCCTGCCTATAAGGGGATAACAGTCTACAGAGGGTCAGCCTATACCATTCTGGGAAAAGACACCAGTGCCTTCCATTGCCTTTGGCTCCTTTGAAGTATTTCCTGCCTGGGGATGTTCCAGGGGCAATCTGAAAATCAATCTGAGCTAAGCTCTGCTTTCCTTGGTGGGATGCATTTTATTAGGCACTTGGGAAGCATGGAATATCACTGAGGACCTGGGAAGCCGCGTGGCCTAGTGGAAATCCTGGGTTTCGTTCCCAGCTCTGCCACTGACCTACTGAGAGACCCTGGGCAAGTTGCTTCACTTCCTCATATGTAAAATGGGGCTCCAATACCTGTTCTCCCTCCTTTTTCTACAGGAACAGGGATTGGGTCTGATCCGATCATCCTGTATCTTCCCCAGCTTTTGAACAGCGCTGGACAGGCTTGAAAAGTACCGAAATTATTCAGAAAGTGAAACATTCCCTGCCTTTATACCGGAATTCATTCATTCATTCATTCATTCAGTCGTATTTATTGAGCGCTTACTGTATGCAGACCATTGTACTAAGCGCTTGGGAAGTACAAGTTGGCAACTTATAGAGACGGTCCCTACCCAACAGCGGGCTCAGTCTAGAAGAAGTCTAGAATGGGGAAAGTGAACTGAGCAGTATTTACAACTCAGGTGGTCTAAATACATAATTCAGAGCATCTATAGGAATAGATATATTCTCATTAATTTCATCACCTTTGGCTCCTTCGAGGGAGTTGCCCTGCCTTGGAATGTACATGGGACAGGGTTTAGGGCAGTGCCTGGCACTTAGTAAGTGTTTAATGGATACCATAAAGAGACAACAACAGGAACAACAACAACTCAAAGTCGGTCCTCCAGACTTTCAGCTCTCTGTGAGCAGATAATGTGTCTGTTTATTGTTAGAGAATACTCTCCGAGCGCTTAGTTCAGAGCTCTGCACCTAATAAGCGCTCAGTAAATACGATTGAATGGTCTGCCCCTTACTGACGGGATCACTTACCTGAGGGTGCTTATGGAGTCCCAGGAGCCAGGAGCCTGTCGTGGTCACCACTGAAGTCATCCCTCCTATGACGGCCAGCAGTTTGTCCCGCTGCTCCGGTTCACAGCTGTAGTTGGGGACCGTCTCGGCTTTCCCCGAGAGTAGAGCCATGGTACTCTCGGCTGTGATCGTACCCAGGAAGTGGACGTTAAAGATGTGGAAGCCCAGGGAAATATTGGGTAACAGGCTGAGGTCCTTGTTGATCTCCTCCACGGCAAACACCAGGGCCAGGAGATGCTGGTAGTGTTTAGTGAAGTATCTGTATCGGAAAGGACGGGAGATGACCCTGAAGGGTCGGGATGTAGCGCCAAGGGCTGAGACTGGGGAGTCAGATGGACCTGGGTTCCAAACCCAGCTCCACCGCTTCCCGCTGGGTAACCTTGGGTGAGTCACTCTGCTTCTCTGAGCAGCAGTTACCTCATCTCTGAAATGGGGATGAAGACTGTGAGCCCCATGTGTAACAAGAACTGTGTCCAATCTGATTAGTTTGAATCTACGCCAGTGCTTTATACAGTGCCTGGCACCTAGGAATGCCACTGACTGATTAATCTGAGTTTCCTGAATAGCTACACATGGGTTCTAAACCTTGACCCTTGCCCGCAGACATCAATACCATGGACATGGCATGGTGGATAGAGTACAGGTCTGAGAGCCAGAAGGTCATGGGTTCATTCATTTATTCAATCATATTTATTGAGCGCTTACTGTGTGCAGAGCACTGTGCTACGCGCTTGGAAAGTACAAGTCAGCAACAAATAGGGACAATCCCTGCCCACAACGGGCTCGCAGTCCAGAAGGGGGAGACCGACATCAAAACAAGTAAACAGGCATCAATAGCATCAATATAAATGAATAAATACATAAATAGAATTAAAGACATCAGAAGAAGTAAAACAGGCATTAATACAAATAATAGAGCTATAGATATGTACATATATACAGAAGTGTTGTGTGGCGGGGAAGTGGGTAGAGCACTGGGAGCAAGTTGGAGAGATTTGGGGGAGATGAAAAGGGGGACTTTGTCTGGGAAGGCCTCCTGGAGGAGGTGAGATTTCAGTAGGACTTTGAAGGGTGTGATTTTTTGTGAGGAAGGAGGGCATTCCAGGCTCGAGATAGGACGTGGGTCAGGGGTCGATGGCGGGACAGGCAAGAACGAGGCACAGTGAGAAGGTTAGCAGCAGAGGAGGGAGGTGTGCGGGCTGGGATGGAGAAGGAGAGAAGGGAGGTGAGGTAGGCGGAAGCAAGGCAATGGAGAACTTTAAAGCCAATTGTGACTCCACCACTTCTCTGCTCTGTGACCTCGAGAAAGTCATTTCACTTCTCTGTGCCTCAGTTACCTCATCTGTCAAATGGGGATCGAGAGTGTGAGCCTCAAATGGAGCAGGGAACGTGTCCACCTTGATTTACTTGAATCCACCCCAGCGCTTAGTACAGTGCCTGGCACATAGTAAGTGCTTAACAAATATCATTATTGTTATTATTATCTGCGTCCCCGCACTCGTGCCCATTGCCCTTCCTTTCTCCCCCACCCAATCGTGTCATCTCCCGCTCCTTTCCCGCCCGTCCTACATCCGGGGAAACAGAAACACTTACTCTGCGGTATCAGGAAGGAAAGACGGTGGTTCTGTGATGTCCTCAAATATTCCAATATTATTCGCAATCATATCCAGAGAGAGGAGTCCTCCAATCACCGCATCTCCATCCTGGTAGTACCCGCTGGAATAATTTCTCTTCAAGGTGCAGAGACCATTGACCATCGTGCACTGGACAGCACGGAGCTGGGAGAACAGGATGGTCCAAAGAGGACTAAACCTCATGGTCACAGTCCTAAAACACAAAGAGAAAACTACTCACTGGAGCGACAGGCTGATCCAGAGGCTGAGTGGTTGAGATGAGAGAGCTGTTCAGCGTTTCCGGCTCCCCTGAGGATTCGTTCCACACACTGGTGCAGCGCCCGGTTGGAGACGGTCCTCACTCCAGGACGGTGGAGGGATCAGAGGAGGGGGAATATTTATAGGGATGCTTTAGCCTGATACAAGAGTTACTGGTTCCACCTGACGATCTTTGTTTTCGGTGGCCTAAGTGTTCTGAGACTCCTCTTCCTCCTCGCTCTCCTGGCCCCTCCCAGAGAGGCTGCGATCACAGTCATTGAGGAAAACGGCCTCGTAAACTGCACCTGCGTACCCACGATTCCCTAAAGGAAGCTGTTGGAAACGTGTCTGCCAACTCTCTTGTATTGTGCCTGGGACACTGCTCTGTGCACAGTAAGCACCCAAAAATAGCATCGATTGAGTGTGGGCAGGGAGCATGCCTACCAAGTCGGTTGTATTGTACTCTCCCAACTGCTTAGTACAGTGCTCTGTACACAGAACGTGCTCAGTGGACACCATTGTTTGATTGATATGTAGATCATCCAGGGGGAACCTAGGAAACCAGAACCTCAGTGAAATCAGGTCTCTAAAAGAACTTGATTCTTCTTCAAATCTAAAACACCAACGTGTCCTCAGGCTATGTGTCGCTTTACCAAAAAGCTCCTGTGGTCTCTGGAGCATCCAGTGTTCCAGACTGAACAGTGTGGCCTAGTGGAAAAAGGAAGAGCCCAGGAGTCAGAGAACATAAGAATAATTATTGTGGTATAGCACTTACTATGGGCCAAGTGCTGGGGTAGATACAAGATCAGCAAGTTGGACAGAGTCCCTGTCCTTCATGGGTTTCACAGTTTAAGAAGGCAGAATTGGGGATTCAATTCAGATGAGGGATCTGAGGCCCAGAGAAGTGAAGTGATTTGCCCAAGGTTACCCAAGAGTTTGGTGGTGGAGATGGGATGAGAACCCAGGTCCTTCCCTTAGGCCATGCTGCTTCTCATCATCTTCTAAGATCAACATGGCTGCCTTGCCTGTTGTGTGATCTTGGGCACAGCGCTTCAATTTTCTGGGCCTCAGTTTCCTCCTCTGTAAAATGGGGTTGAAATATCTTTTCTACTTCTCCCTCAGACTGAGAGCTCTATGTGGGACAGGGACTATCCTGATTATCCTGTGTCCATTTCAGGACTTTTTCTCAGAGCTCCTTTCCCCAGCCTCTTGATTTCCACAACCTAGATGGATGTATTTATTACATTGCCTATACATATTCCAGATGAACAGTGGTAGTGAGTCCACTGAATGGGAACCTCTTTAGGAATGAACTGCCCAGAACAGAGATAAGTGTTGTACTCTATAATTATTACTATGATTATTATTATCCTTATTTCAGTTGATGGTATTCGTTACAAGCTTACTCTATGCAAAGCACTGTATTAAGTGCTAGGGTAGATAGAAGTTAATAAGGGTTGAACACAGTCCCTGTCTGGTATGAGACTCACAGTCTTAATCTCCATTTTCCAGATGAGATTATTGAGCTTCAGAAGTTAAGGGACTTCCTAAGATCACACAGCAGATAAGTAGCAGAGCTGGGATTAGAACCTAGGTTCTTTGGGCTTCCAGGCCTGTGTTCCATCTGCTGGGCAATGCTGCTTTATTATTATGATTGTGGTTATAGTTTATTCATTGCTTCCTATGTGTCAAGTACTATTTGCAGCATGGGATAGATGAAAGTTAAACAGTTTAGACCAAGTCTCTGTTCCACATGGTGCTCACTGTCTACCTAGGAGGGAGAACATTCTTTGAATCTCCATTTTACAGATGAGAAAACTGTGGCATGGAAAAGTAAAGTGACTTTCCCTAGGTCACACAGCAGACAAGTGGCAGAGAGGGGATTAGAACACAATCCCATGACTCCCGGCCCGTGCTCTACCCACTAGGCACACTGCTCTGTCCCTTTTGGCCGGCAGTATCAACACCCTGAGTCAGGACTGAGAAGAAGCCTGTTTCCCAAACTCATTTGCTCTCTTCAACTTTCCTCAGCACGCCTCATCTATGAGTACCATCTCACCAAGGGCGCAGATTCAAGGGTAAGGGCATTCACTTAACTTCTCTGTGCCTCACTTAACTCATCCGTAAAATGGGGATCAAGACTGTGAGCCCCACATGGGACAACCTGATCATCTTCTATCCCCCCAGCGCTTAGAACAGTTCTTGGCATGTAGTAAGCGCTTAACAAATACCATTATTATAATAATAAATATTATTATTGCTATTATTATTCAATGATATTTACTGAGCACTTACTGTATGCAGAGCACTGTACTAAGCAATATTTCAGACACATTCACTGCCCACAACAAACTTACAGTCTATACGGGGAGACAGACATTAATATAAATAAATAAGTAACGCACATGGACATAAATGCTGTGGGGCTGAGGGAGGGGAGTGACTAAAGGGAGCAAGTCAGGGTGATACAGGAGAGAGTGGGAGAAGAAGAATGAAAGTTTTGTCAGGGAAGGCCTTCTGGAGGAAATGTGCCTTCAGTAAGATTTTGAAGGTGAGGAGAGCATTGATCTGTTGGATAAGAAGAGGAAGGGAATTACAGGCCAGAGGAAGAACAAGGGTGAGAGGTCGGAGGCTCAAGATTGAGTGGCAGTGGGTAGGTTGGCATTAGAGGAGTGGAGGCTAGGCTGTCATAGGAGAGCAGCGAGGTGAGATAGGAGGGACTGAGCTGATGAAGGGCTGTGCAGCTGATAGTGAAGGGTTTCTGTCTGATGTGGAGTGGGGCGGGAAACCACTGGAGGGTCTGGAGCTGTGGGACGACATGGATTGAATGGTTTAGTAGACAAATGATCCGGTCAGCAGAGTGAAGTATGGACTGGTTTGGGGAGAGACAGGAGGCAGGGAGGTCAGCAAGAAGGCTGATGCAGGAGTCAAAGTGGTATAGGTTACGTGACCAAATAGTTGCTTTCAACTCCACCCTGTCTTGTAAATTCAACTCATTGGCTCCCCTATCCCTTCATCGCTGTCGTACCACGAACCCACAGCCCTGGATTACCTCCACTGTCCACTGGCTTCGCTCTTATGCTCGAGCCGCTGAACACTGCTGGCGGAAATCTAAACACCAGACCAAACTTTTCCACTTTAAGTTTGTCCTTTCTTGCCTTAACTCTGCCCTCTGCTCTGATTGGCAAAGCTATTTCTCTTCCCTTATTGGCACCCATGCCCATCACCCTCATCACTTGTTCCGGACATTTACCTCTTTCCTCAGGTCCCCTGTCCCTCCTCCTCCCCCATCTTTCACCCCCAACCACCTGGCCACCTACTTGAATCGGAATATTAGCACCATCAGGTCTGGGATCCCCCAAATCACCCCCCTTCCTCCATCCTCCCTCCTCTCGACCCCTTCTTCTACTTTCCCATATTCCCAGCAGTATCTGCAGATGAGATCTCCTCTCACCTTTCAAGTGCTACCCCCTCCACATGCACATCAGACCACATTCCTTCCCACCTTATAAAAACTCTCACCCCTTCTTCCACTCCCTAACTTGCTCTTTTCCTTCATCCTAAAAAACTCTCCACTCTCCTACCCTTTTTTTCAAACCCTGGAGTGAGTCGTCTACACTCTGTCCCTGGAATTCCTCTCCTCCAAGTCTATCCTGGACCCCGTCCAATCTGGATTCCGTCCCCTCTCCTCCACTGAAACTGCTTTCTCAGAGGTCATCCATGACCTCTTTATGGCCAAATCCAACGGCTCCTACTCCATCCTCATCCTCCTCGACCTCTTAGCTGCCTTTGACACTTTTGATCATCCCCTTCTCCTCAATGTGTTATCCAACCTTGGCTTCACTGATTCCATATTCTCTTGTTTCTCCTCTTATCTCTTTGGCCATTCGTTCTCAATCTCCTTCGCGGGCTCCTCCTCCCCCTCACTTCTCCTCACTATAAGAGTCCCTCAAGGGTCAGTTCCTGGTCCCTTCTATTCTCCATCTACAGCCACTCCCTTGCTGAACTCATTCTCTCCCGTGTCTTCAGCTATCAGTTCTATGCGGATGGCACCCAAATCTTTATCTCCTCCCATGTTCTCTCTCCTTCCCTCCAGGCTCAAATCTCCTCATGACTTCAGGACATTCCTATTGGATATCTTCCCCTCCACTTAAAACTCAACATGTCCAATACAGAGCTCCGTCTCTTCCCTCCCAAACTCTGTCCTCTCCCTGACGTTCCCAACACTGTGGACAGTACTACCAACCTTCCTATCTGACAAGCCCGCACATCCTTGACTCGGCTCTCTCATTCACCCCACATAACCAATCCGTCACTAAAGCCTGTCGGTCTCACCTTCATAACATCGCCAAGATCATCCCTTTCCACTCCATCTTAACCGCTACAACGTTAGTACAACCACTTATCCTATCCCCACTGGATTACTGCATCATTACTGGATTACTGGATTACTGGTCCCTTTTGACCTCCCAACCTCCTGTCTCTCCAAAAGTCAGTCCATACTTCACTCTGCTGCCTGAATTATCTTTCTCCAGAAACGTTCTGGTCATGTCACTCCTCTCCTCAAAAATCTCCAGTACTTGTCTATCAATCTCCCTATCAAACAAAAACTCCTCACTCTTGTATTGGCTCAAAGCTCTCCATCACCTTTTCCCCACCTACGTCATCTCTCTTCCTTCTATCTACATGCCAACCCGCACACTCCGCCCCTCTGGTACTAACCTTATCACTGTGTCTCCTTCTCGCCTGTCCTGCCGTCAACCCCCGGCCCACGTCCTACCTTTGGCCTTGAATGTCCTCCCTCCTCACATCCGCCAATCACACTTCCCCCCTTCAAAGCTCTACTGAAGGCTCACCTCCTCCGAGAGGTCTTCCAAGACTAAGTCCCCTTTTTTTCAGCTGCCCCTTCCCTCCCCATCGCCCTGACTCGCTCCCCTTGCTCTACCCGTTTGTGGGGAGATGCCCCCCAAGTCATCTGGGGTGGCCGACCAGGCTGCGGCTCCGGGTTCTTTAGATTGGATGGCGATGAGTCAGAGAGATCAGTTCTGCCTCTTTATTAGGTGTACTCACATAGCTGTAGCTTAGCAAGCAAGTGAAGGGGGGCCGAGTTCTAATCAGCAGGGCAGGCTCTGCAGGGCTAGTTCTAAACGCCTACAACTAATAATTTCAACAATACCTCTTATATACCCTACTTATCATGCGTTTGTGTGCGAACCCCCTCATCCCTGTTAGCCCTCCCCTAGTTCCCAGGATGTCTGTCTGACAGGGACAACTCCAGTTCCTCATCTTTGTAATGTAGCAGTTTCGTGTCCTTGCTGTGCTGTTCAAGAAGAGGAAGGGCCATGTCCTTGCTGTGCTTTGCTCAAGCGGAGGGCGGGGGTGAATTCACAGATAGAGCACTCTTCCCACATCCTCTCCCCGCCCCAATTGCATATATATGTCTATAATTCTATTTATTTGTATTAATGGTATTGATGACTGTTTACTTGTTTTGATGTCTGTCCCACCCCTCCCTTCTAGACTGTGAGCCCGTTATGGGCAGGGATGTCTTTATTCCTGAACTGTACTTTCCAATCGCTTAGTACAGCGTTGTGCATACAGTAATAGCTCAATAAACACTATTAAGTGAATGTTTTGATCAACGTCGGAGCAGTTTGGATGGAGAGGAAAGTGCAGAATGTAATTGAAGTTGTGAAGGTTAAACTGACAGGATTTAATGATAGACTGAATAGGCAGATTGACTGGGAGAGATGAGGTGAGGATACCGCCAAGGTCACAGACTGGAGAGACAGGGAGGATGCTAATGCTTTCTACAGTGGCAGGAAAATCAGTGGGAGAACAGCATTTGGGTGGGAAGATGAGGAATTCTGGTTTGAAGGTGTCCATCTTGAGGAGTCAGCTGAAAATCCTGGTAGAGATGCCAGGAATGCAGGAGGAAATGTGAGACTGCAGAGAAGGAGGGAGGCCAGGGCTGCAGAGGGAGATTAGGGAATCATCTCCGTGGATATAGGAATTGAAGGCATGAGAGTGAATGAGTTCTCCAAGGGAGTGGGTGTGGATGGAGAATGGAAGGGGACCCTAAGCTGAGCCTTAAGGGACCCCCACTATTAGCGGGTCGGAGGCAGAGGAGGAGCCCTCGAAAGAGACTGAGAATGAGCAGGCAGGGAAATAGGAGCAGAACCAGGAGAGGACAGTGTCCATGAAACCAAGGTTGAATAATGTTTCCAGGAGAAGGAGGTGGTCCATAATGTCAAAAACAGCTGAGAGGTTGAGGAAGATCTGGATAGAGTAGAGGCCAGTGGAAATGGCAAGAAGGAGACCCTTGGTGACCAGGTGTGATCTCCCTAAAATGTCCCCTGCTCCACCCTGTCCCTTGCTTCTCTTGCCCCTTCATCAACTCTCCCATATTTCTCAGCAGTACCTCAAAATGTTGCCTCCCATCTCCACTCAAAATGCACCCTCTCCACCTGCACCTCAAACTCCATCCCTTAGCATCTGTCAAAACAACTGCCCCCTCCCTTCCTCCCTCCCTAACCACCATCTTCAGCTGTTTGCTTTCCAATGACTTATTCCCCACTGCTTTCAAACATGCTGATGTCTCCCATATCCTAAAATATCCCTCCCGTGACCCCAGGGATCCCTCCAATGGTCAGTTATCGCCGCATCTCTCTCCAACCATTCTTTTCCAAATTCCTTGAGCATGTTGTCTGCACCCACGTTCTCAAAATCCTCTCCTCCATGCCTCTCCTTGGCCCCCTCTAATCTGGCTCCTTCCCCCATCACTCCACATAAACCACTCTCTCAGAGGTCGTCAACGATCTCTGACTTACCATATCCAACAGCCTCTACTCCAACATAATCCTCCTCGGCTCTCAGCTGCCTTCAACACTGTGGACTTCCCCATTCTCTTGGAAACATCATGAAATCAGTAATCCCCACAAAGACTCTGGGCAGGAAATGCTCACTGCCCCACCCGTAGTCGCTGAGCCCAATTGACTCTGGCTCCATATCTAGGCACAAAGGTCAGGTGATGTGCCGTCCACTCGTGACGAGCCTCGCTTCCTTCGGAATATCTCCCCCACGCCCCACCTCCTTCTTCATCAAGCCCCTCACTCAATAATGGTGACCATGATGACAGAGCCCCCACCCTCCACCCTGCAGCCCTGCCAGGCCCTGTCCATCTGAGAGAGCTGAACAGGAAGCTATGTGGTTACTAGGCTCGAGTCAGGACCCATTTGGTTACGGGAAAAACACTTGAACTGACTTCTTAGCTTCTAGCACAGAGTCCTTGATCCGTCCTGATCCTGGTGAGGAGAGTCTGTGGGTTTGGGTGCGGTGGGTGCCTCCCGGGGGTTTCTGTTAATGGGGACCACAAGACCGGGGTGGGGTCCCCCATCTGGCGGGTTGGAGTAGGGTCTCGCTCCGGATCTCTCTGGGGCCTGTTACCCAAAGGCCAAGTGTTCTCTGGAAGGAACGGCAGGGCAGGGGAAGGTATCAATGGAGCGCTTCCTGTGGCCAGAGCACTGTACTGAGGGCTGTGATAGCATCTCCGGTGGGAATCTTTTTGTTTTGTTATGTTTCGTTTTGTTCTCTGTCTCCCCCTTCTAGACTGTGAGCCCACTGTTGGGTAGGGACGGTCTCTATATGTTGCCAACGTGTACTTCCCAAGGGCTTAGTACAGAGCTCTGCACACAGTAAGCACTCAATAAATACGATTGAATGAATGAATTAATCTGGCCCTGTCCCCGCCCCTCAGGGTCTTCCGGTCTAACGGTGTCAGAGTGGGGAGGGGCCTAGGGCACACCCATCGGGAGCAATGAAACGGTAAATCAGGACGCAGTGTCAGCCCCGACAGGGACCGGTACAACATGGGGAGAGAGAAACGTGATGGCGAGCGAGAGATCACTGCCCGTCAACACTGATGGTAGATTTTCCCACAGGTCTCTTTCTTTCCAGAGCAGCCATGGTGGAGCTGGCCTGGCAGCTTCAGAGCCGGCAGAGATTCTGCGTCTGCCGTGGGGAAGGTGGTGAGTCTGAAGGGGAAGAAAAGGCCCCCAGTTGGACAGAGATTTTGCCCATTGTGCTTATAGTGTATCCAATTCCGTGCTTGGTGTAGTGGTAGGCACATAGGCCACTTGTCTGCTGATTGATCTTTGGCAGGTCACTTTGCTTCGCTGGGCCTCTGTTACCTCTTCTGTAAAATGGGGATGAAGACTGTGAGCTCTGTGTGGGATATAGACTACGTCTAATCTAATTGACTTGAATCTGCCCCTGTACATAGTTCCAGTCCTGGTATAAACACTTAATAAATAACATACAAAAAAGAGGGAGGAAGGGAGAACCCAAATGAGGAAGGGGGCCCCAATTGCCGATCCTTCCCTTTAACCAATCCAGAGAGCTCTTTACTGAGAGACCATTATACTAAGAGCTTTCCCGTCCCCCGGGGCACCCTCAGTAGGTAGGGATCATGGGGGGAGTCAGCCTTAGGAGGAGAGTTAAGCTCAGCTGAGCAGATGACGAGAGAAGAGTCAGATAGGTGGTGAGTCAGGTCGGGGAGGCTGACATACGGGGCCGTCAGAGGGGAAGAGTAAAAAAAAAACCCTAAGAAATTCACTGAGACGCCTAACACGGCTGCTGGGAAACACTTAAGACTCGAGCTACGGCTGCAGGGAAACACCTAAGACTCGAGCCAGATGGGGGGAGAATCAATCAAGTGGAGAATCAGAAGGGGCACGTCAGGTAGGGGAGCATCACACAAGGGCAAGGTGAGGTAGCCCCCTCCCTTCCTAATGGCATTCACTGGGCAGAGCAGGGGAAGGAGATCTCATTTTGACAGTTCAAGATGGAGTCAGTCACAGCTGTGCCGGTTCCTAAAGGGGCTGCGGCCGTGTACAGGGCAGGATGTCAGGGTCGGCTTCCCACCTCAGCCTTCATCAGCGTGCGGGAGGGGGCGTGGCCAGCTCTCACACTGCCGCCAATCAGCGGGTGAGAGAGAAGATGCCTGGCCCAGAAGGGAGGGAGAGGAGCGAGCTGGCAAATGGCGACCAATCAGCAAGAGTGAGAGGAGCGGCCCGGCCCAAGGTGGGAGGGGACAGAGGGAGCTCACAAAAAGGGACCGGTCAGCGAGGGACCGGGGTGGTGGGGTGGGGGGGGGGGAAGGAACTCGAAGAGCAGTCAATCACCGTAGCTCCCCGACATCCCTTCCCCTTCACTCCTCCGGTCCCCGCGCCCCCGCCCTCCCCAGAGAAGAAGGAATCGAACTCATACTGGGCGTGTCAGATTAGGGCGGAGGAGACAAGTGAAGAAGCGCCATGTCTCACTGAGGGCGCCGCCTGACAGGCTCCCTGCCTGGGAGGGGTGGTTAGTGGGGAAGCATGGGGGCTGCCCCACGTCGGGGGTCTCTCTGACTGGGCTGGGGGGAGGGAAGGGAATATAGAGCCCCTATGCACCCACCACGTACTTCCCGCCCAGCCTGCCCAGTCCCCCCACCCCTCCTTGTCTGGCGTCCTCCCGTCGGTGACGTCACCCAAGATCACATGGCGGGGGACAGCCTCATGCTCCCCCCTCCATGGTGCAGTCCGTTCACGACCCCAGAGGTCTCCTCAGGCGCCCTGCCCATAGGACATGGGCTGGGGACCTGGTGGGCAGCAGCATCTGTAGACCCATCTCCTGGGGGCCACAGGCTTCCTACCTCCCTTTCCCCCCAAGAGGGTGATGATAATAATGTTAGTAATAAGAAGGATGATAATAATAGTGATAACTGAGGTGAGCGAGAGTGAATCCATCTTGTAACGCAGAAGCCATTTCATAAGCGGCATTTGTGCCGTGAACAACAATATCAAGGGAGGAGTTTGAGGGAAAGGTGAATTGTCATGCTGCCAGTTTTGAGTAGGGACTGAAGTGCCTTGCTTTAGGTCAGGAGAAATATTCTTCTTGCAAAGGTAGCCAGCAGGGAAGGTGCGTGGGGAGGAGAGGTATTCCCATACTGTTTTTACCCAATAACAAGCTTGAGAAAGGAGGCCATCAGGGCAACGCATCAGGACCCCCTCTGCAACCATCTCAAAACAGGTGACATGAGTGGGGAAGAGGGGCCGGACCCTGGGCGACGTCAAAAAACACCTAAGAAATTCACTGAGACACCTAATATGGCTGCTGGGAAACACTTAAGACTCGAGCCAGGAAGAAGTGCCGTGGAATGCAGGGGTCCTTCACCTCCCCTGATGTGGGACCCTGATGTGTGTACAAATCTGGGAAAATCAGTCCGATGGGCAGATGTATATGAATATGTACATATATGTGTGTGTTTGTGCATATACTTGAGGGTATATGTACGTATTGTTTGTCCTTATAGAAATATATATGTATACACATCAAAACAAGTAAACAGGCATTAATATGAGCAAATATAATTATAGACATATACATATATACGCAAGTGCTGTGGGGCAGGGAGCGGGGCAGAGAACAGTGACCTATCTATGAATTCACCCCCTCCCTCCTCTTGAACAAGACATACCAAGGACACTGAACTGCTACATTACAAAGATGAGGAACTGGAGTTGTCCCTGTCAGACAGACATCCTGGGAACAAGGGGAGGGCAAACAAGGATGAGGGGGTTCGCACACAAACACATGATAAGTAGGGTATATAAGAGGTATTGTTGCAATTATTAGTTGTAGGCGTTTAGACCGAGCCCTGCAGAGCCTGCCCTGCTGATTAGGACTGGGGTCTCCTCCGCTTGCTTGCTACACTACAGCTATGATAGTACTCCTAATGAAGAGACAGAACTGATCACTCTGGCTCATCGCTATCCAATCTAAAGAATCCGGAGCTGCACTCTGGTCGGCGACTCCAGCTGACTTGAGGAGCATCTCCCCACAGAGGGGTAGAGCAAAGGGAGCGAGTCGGGGTGATGGGGAGGGAAGGGACAGCTGAGGAAAAGGGGGGCTTAGACCTGGAAGGCCTCTCGGAGGAGGTGAGCCTTCAGTAGAGCTTTGAAGGGGGAAGTGTGATTGGCAGATGTGAGGAGGGAGGACATTAAAGGCCAAAGGTAGGACGTGGGCCAGGGGTTGATGGCGGGACAGGCGAGAAGGAGACACAGTGAGAAGGTTAGTACTAGAGTGGCGGAATGTGCGGGCTGGCATTTAGAAAGAGGGACGGGAGGTAAGTTAGGTGGGGAAAAGGTGATGGAGAACTTTGAGCCAATACAATAGTGAGGAATTTTGTTTGATAGGGAGATAGACAACTACTGGAGATTTATGAGGAGAGGAGTGACATGACCAGAACGTTTCCGTAGAAAGATAATTCAGGAAGCAGAGTGAGGTATGGACTGAATTTGGGAGACACAGGAGGTTGGAAGGACAAAAAGGAGGCTGATGCAGTAATCCAGTGGGGATAGGATAAGTGATTGTACTAACGTTGTAGCGGTTTGGATGGAGAGGAAAGGGATGATCCTGGCGATGTTGTGAAGGTGAGACCGGCAGGCTTTAGTGACGGATTGCTTTTGTGGGGGAATGAGAGAGCGGAGTCAAGGATGACACCAAGGTTTCGGGCTTGTGAGATGGGAAGGATGGTAGTACTGTCCACAGTCTTGGGAACGTCAGGGAGAGGACAGGGTTTGAGAGGGAAGGGAAGGAGCTCTGTTTTGGACATATTGGGTTTTAAGAGGTGGAAGGACATCCACGTAGAGATGTCCTGAAGTCAGGAGGAGATGTGAGCCTGGAGGTAAGGGGAGAGAACAGGGAAGGAGATAGAGATCTGGGTGTCATCCACGTAGAAATGATAGTTGAAACCACGGGAGCGAATGAGTTCAGCAAAGGAGTGGCTGCAGATGGAGAATAGAAGGGAACCAAGAACTGACCCTTGAGGGACCCTTATAGTTAGGGGATGGGAGGGAGAGGAGGAGCCCGCGAAGGAGATTGAGAATGAATGGCCAAAGAGGTAATAGGAGAAACAAGAGAATGTGGAGCCAGTGAAGCCAAGGCTGGATAAAACGTTGAGGAGAAGGGGATGATCAAAAGTGTCAAAGGCAGCTAAGAGGTCGAGGAGGTTGAGAATGGAGTAGGAGCCGTTGGATTTGGCCAGAAGGAGGTCATTGATCACCTTTGAGAGAGCAGTTTCAGTGGAGCAGAGGGGATGGAAGCCATATTGGAGGGGGTCCAGGAGAGACTTAGAGGAGAGGAATTCAAGGGAGAGGGTGTAGACGACTCACTCCAGGGTTTGAAAGAAAGGGAAGGAGAGAGGAGGGTTTTTTCAGGATGAAGGAGAAAATCAAGTTAGGGAGTGGAAGAAGGGGCGAGAGTGGGAGGGAATGGGGTCTGATGTGCATGTGGAGGGAGTAACACTTGAAAGGTGAGAGGAGATCTCATCTGTCGATACTGCTGGGAATGATGGGAAAGTAGAAGAGGGGGTCGAGAGGAGGGGGGAAGGAGGAAGGGGGGGTGATTTGGGGGAGCTCAGACCTGATGGCGCTAATATTCTGAAAGTAGTAGGTGGCTAGATCGTTGTGGGTGAGGGATGGGGGAGGATGAGGGACAGGGGACCTGAAGAAAGAGGTAAATGTCCGGATAAAGTGATGAGGGTGATGGGCATGGATGCCAATAAGGGAAGAGAAATAGCTTTGCCAAGCAGAGGAGAGGGCAGAGTTAAGGCAAGAAAGGACAAACTTAAAGCGGAAAAGTTTGGCCTGGTGTTTAGATTTCCACCAGCAGCATTCAGTGGCTCAAGCATAAGAGCGAAGCAAGGGGACAGGGGAGGTGATCCAGGGCTGTGGGTTAGTGGTGCGAGAGCGATGAAGGGAAAAGGGAGCTAGTGAGTAGAGTTTAGAAGAGAGGGTGGAGTTGAGAGCATCTATTTGGTCCCGCAACCTATCCCACTTTGACTCCTGCATCAGGCTTCTTGCTGACCTCCCTGCCTCCTGTCTATCCGCACACCAGTCCATACTTCACTCTGCTGCCCTGATCGTTTGTCTGGTAAACCATTCAGTCCATGTCTTCCCACAGCTCTAGACCCTCCAGTGGTTGCCCGCCCCTCTCCACATCACACAGAAACACTTCACCTTCAGCTTTAAAGCCCTGCACCAGCTCAACCCCTCCTATCTCACCTCGCTACTCTCCTATGACAGCACAGCCTTTACATTCCACTCCTCTAATGCCAACCTACTCACTGCCACTCAATCCCAACCCCCCGAACTCTCACCCATGTCTTGCCTCTGGCTTATAATTCCTTTCCTCTTCATATCCAACAGATCAACGCCCTACTCATCTTCAAAGCCTTACTGAAGGCACATTTCCTCCAAGAGGCCTTCCCTGACAAAACTTTCATTCCACTTCTCCCACTCTCTCCTGCATCACCCTGACTTGCTACCTTTAGTCACTCCCCTCCCACAGCCCCACAGCATTTATGTCCATGTGTGTTATTTATTTATATTAATGTCTATCTCCCCCCTATAGATTTTAAGCTTGTTGTGGGCAGTGAATGTGTCTGATATATTCCTTAGTATAGTGCTCTGCATACAGTAAGTGCTCAGTAAATATCATCGAATAATAATAATAATAATGGTATTTGTTAAGTGCTTACTACATGCCAAGCACTGTTCTAAGAAGCTGAGGGGGACAGAAGATAATCAGGTTGTCCAACGTGGGGCTCACAGTCTTGATCTCCATTTTACATATGAGGTAACTGAGGCACAGAGAAATTAAATGAATGCCCTTACCCTTGAATTTGCGCCCTTCATTCCCCCTGACTCTGCCCCACAGCACTCATGTCCATATTCAGAATTTATTCATATAAGTGTTGGTCTCACCCTCTAGACTCTAGGCTCCTTTTGGACAGAGAATATGTCTGCCAACTTTGTCCTATTGTACTCTCCCCGCTGCTCTGTACATTGCTATGCACACTGTAAGTTCTCACCCAATACAAGCTATCGACTGAGAAACATGGCCAAACATTATTGCACGGCGTTGCCTCTATCCTCTTCACCAGTCAGGCACCACTGCCCTAGAACCCAAACGGGGTATGAGAAGCAGCAAAACATAGTGAGAAGCAGCATAGGTGAGTGGATAAAGCATGGGACAGGGATCCAGAAGCTTCTGGGTTCCAATCCTCCCTCTGGCCTGGAATATCCTCCCTCTCCACCCCTTCAAAATCAAAGCCTTATTGAAGGCACAACCCCTCTAAGAGGCCTTCCCTGACTAAGCCCTCTTTCTCTTTTATCCTACTCACTTTAGTGTCATCCTTACTTGCTCCCTTAATTCATCTCCCCTCTCAGCCCCACAGCACGTATGTACATATCCGTAATTTTTTATTTTTTTACATTAATGTCTGTCTCCACCTCTAGACTATAAACTCACTGTGGGAGGGCATGTGTCTGCTTATTGTTGTATTGTACTCTCTCAAGTGCTTAGTACAGTGCTCTGCACACAGTAAGGGCTCAATAAATACTACTGAATGAATGAATAAATGAATAATCTCGGCTCTACCACCTGTCTGATGTGTGACCTTAGCTGCTTTCTCTGTGCCTCAGTTCCCTCATGTGGAAACTGGGGATTAAGACTGTGAGCCCCATGTAGGACATGGACTGGGTGCAACCTGATTACTTTGTATCTAACCCAGACTTTAGAATAGTCCCTGGCATATAGTAAGAGACTAACAAATGCCATTGAGTAATAATGGCAAAAAAAGAGTATGATTGTCCATGCCTTGATGTCAACACTGGTGGCATTGTTTTGGCAGGGGGCATCCTCTGCGCGGTAGCAGGGCTAGGTGTCTGCCTCGGCTTGGGAAATAGGGGTCCCATGGATTAGTAAAATCCTGACTACCTTAGAACTAACCCAGCGCTCAGAATGGTGCCTGACACATAGTACGTGCTTAACAAATGAAAAAATTATCATTATCATTGTCATTACTATTATCATTGTCGTTGTTATTTTTATTAGTATCATTATTAGCAGGGCACCCTGGGTGGTGATCGGTGATCTGGCTAATCAGGGGACTGGGCCTTTAGAATAGGGGAACACTGCAGCCTGAGCTGGGGCCCTCAAAAACGAGCAGAGCGTGGTTCAGGCAGACCCGGTGTACAGTGGCGTTTGCTGGGTTTTCAGCTTAGGAAAAGGTTCAGGAGACCAGAACTCAAACATAGTTGTGAGTTACATAAAATTAAAAGAGTAGAGAAGGAGTGCAGCCTAATGGCTAGAACCCGGGCCTGGGAGTCAGAAGGAGCTGACTCTCCTTTCTGTGTCTCTCAATCAGTCAATCGTATTTACAGAGTGCTTACTGTGTGCAGAGCACTGTGTGAAGCTCTTGGGAGAGCACAGTACAACAATAAACAGGAACATTCCCTGGCCACTAGAAGCTTGCAGTCTAGAAGGGGAGATGGATATTAATATTCACCCCGCCTTCAACCCCACAACACTGATGTCCAAAACTTTTAATTAGATATCATAATTTACTTATTTATTCACATTAATATCTGTCTTCCCTTCTAGACTGTCAGCGTGTTATGGGCAGGGAACATGTATGCTACATTCTGTTCCACTGTATTCTCCCAAATGCATGCTACATTCTGTTGCACTGTATTCTCCCAAATGCTTTGTACAGTGCTCTGCACATAGTAAGCTCTCAACAAATGTTATTGATTGATGGATTGATTGATTCTAATCCCAGCTCTTGTCTGCTGTGTAACTTTGGGAAAGTCACTTTACTTCTCTTAGTTGCTTTGTCTGTAAAATGAGAATTAATACTGTGAGCCCCATGTGGGACAGAAACCGTGTTCACCTGATTAACTTGTGTTTACCCCGGCGTTTAGTACAGTGCCTGGAACAGAGAGAGTGCTTAACAAACGCCACTAAAATAACATTAAATAAAATAAAAAAAACCTCTATTCGATAGAGTTTTGGCTTTTTTTAAAAGGTTATGCGTAAGGTATGGGTCTCAATGGCCTCCTTCCATGCCTCAGAAAAGTGTTAGGAATTATACTTCCCTTCACCCCAGCTTCAGTCCCTCAACAGTTAGGTCCACGTCCATAATTATTTATTTATATTGATGTCTGTCTCCCCCTGTAGACAGTGAGCTTGTCTTGGGAAGGAATCGTACCTACCAATTCCATCTTATTGGACTCTCCCAGGAGCTTAGAACAGTGTCCTGAACACAGTAGTAAGTGCTCAGTCGGTAAGTACCACTGATAGATTGACAAGCTCTTCAATAGTTCAGGGGGGTAGATACAAAAGCATTAAGTCATACATAGTCCCTGTCCCACATGTGGCTTATAGTCTAATTCGGAGGGAGAACAGTGATCGGAACCCCATTCTGTAGATGAGGAAACTCAATAAAGGACACAGTGGGAAGGGAACTCGGGGCTGTTGGTCACTCGTACCCCTCCGGGGTGAAGGGGCGAGCAGTCAGCTTTCCTCCTTTACTGCTCTATCTGAACTCACGTCTCCGAGTCATTTTTCATGTCTGCGTTACAGCAACGAGGGAGCGAGCAATGAGAAACTTCAGGGAACCAATGAGGACCGACAGGATGGTTGTCGAATTTTTATTGGTCTCTGTTATCATAGCCTTGTACAGGCAGGAGTTACTTGTGATAGGCCCTACAACCTTGCATAGACGGGTGTTATTTGTTACTGTCTTTGAAGACATTATGTTGTTGAGCCTTGCATGAAATACAAAAAGGAGTTTCTCTCGGCCTGCACAAAATGGAAAGTTACTGTCCGTATGCACAAGATGGAGTCAGTCATGCCAAGTCAGCTGGCGGACAACAAAGTGCAGTGAGTAGGTTGGCATTAGAGGAGCAGAGTGTGCAAGCTGGGTTGCAGGAGGAGAGCAGCCAGGTGAGTTAAAAGGGAGTGAGCTCTACAAGGGTTTTAAATCTGATCGTGAGAGGTTTCTGTTGGATATGGGATGGGGTGGGGGTGGACAGGAAACCACTGGAGGGACTTGAGGAGTGGGGAGATGTGGACTTAACCGTTTTATAGAAAAATGATCTGGGCAGCAGAGTGAAGTAGGGACTGGAGTGTGGAGAGACAGGAGGCTGGAAGGTCAACAAGGAGACTGATGCAGTAATCCAGGCAGCATAGGATGGTTGATTGTACCAACTTGGTGGCAGTTTGGATGGAGAGGAAAAGGCGGATTTTAGCTATGATGTGAAGGTGGAACTGACAGGATTTAGTGATGGATTGAATATGTGAGTTGGATGACAGCAAGGAGCCAAGGACAATGCCGAGGTGATGGGCTTGTGAGACAGGAAAGATGATGGTGCCGTCTACAGTGATAGGAAAGTGAGGAGGAGGACACGGTTTGAGTGGGAAGATAAGGAGTTCTGTTTTGGACATGTTAAGCTTGAAGTGACAGGAAGACACCCACGTAGAGATGTCCTGAAGGCAGGAGGAAATGTCAGACTGCAGAGAAGCAGAGAAATCCCTCCCAAGCACTCAGTATAGTGATCTGCACAGAATAGATGGTAAGCTCCTTGTGGGCAGGGATCACATCTCCCAAGTCTCTTGTACTGTACATTACAAAGTGCTTGGTACAGTTCTCTGCACAGTAAGCATGTGATAAATGTAACTGATTGATTGAATAAATGGTAGTAGAAATAGGCTCCTTCCTTTTCCGTATTCTGAGAAGTATTGGGAGAGGTTTCTCTTGAGCACAACTGAATTCCATTCATAAAGGGGAGGTTCACATAACACTCTGATGCCTGTCCAAAATTATATGAAAAAGAAGCACAGTCTGGATAAACCAGAGAACTGATAAAAATATTTCTCCCAAAATATCGATGATCCATTCCTGTTTTTTTTTTTCTGGGCTGAGGCCCGACGTATAAACCTTTGGACCTTTTTGGATCCCTAGGACTTTATCTTGGGCGTCAGAAAACAGGATCTGGATAGTTTCCTTTTTATTAAAAAAAAGAAAAGTTTCATTATTTGTATGTAATTTTTAAGTGCTTACTTTGTATATGTATATATATTCCTTAGCCATATAGTTCATCGATTGGAGCTGCAGGGGACTGAGCAGCGAGCTGGATACCTGGGTGCTGTCTTCAATTGTTCTATATCGTGCATAGAGTTTAACAGTTTTTAAGATGAAAAGAGCAAGGATGATAATCAATGATGATTATAATAATAATAACAGTATCTGTTAAGTGCTTACTTTGTGCCAGGCACAGTACTAAGTTCTGGAGTAGATACAGAATGATCAGATTGGACATAGTCCCTGTCCCACACTCTAAATAGCCATTTTACAGAAAAGGTAACTTAGGTACCGAAAAATAACTTGCCCTTGGTCACACAGCAGACGAGTGGCAGAGCCGAGATTAGATCCCAGGTTATCTGACTCCCAGAACCGTGCATCTGCCTCTGGCTATCTCACAAGAACACATAGGTTGAGTGTGATAATTCCGATGGCATTCTTCAGAGGAATAATAATCTGATGGTGTGACATAAAAGCCAGATTTTACACACCTGAAATACGGGAAATTATAGGAGTTTCTGCGAGAAAGCCAACCTACCCTTCCTCTTTTTGCTCCCTTCTTGTGTTTCTGTGTCTTGCCAGAATACCAATCACTTTCGAAGCCATACTGAGGACAAGTCTCCACGAGGCCTTCCCCGATTAAGCCCTCTTTCACCCTACTCCCTCTCCCTTCTGTGTCACCTAGATACTCATATCTGGATCCTTTAAGAGCTTGATATTCACCCCACCCTCTGCTCCACAACACTTATGCCCATAGTCATAATTTATTTCTTCATATGAATGTCTCTCCCCCGCTACTAGACTGTAAGCTTGTTGTGGGAAGGCAACATTCCCACCAATGCTGTTGTACTGGAGTCCCCTAAGTGCTCCGTACACTACTCTGCATCCAGGAAATACTCAATAAATACCATTGATTGATTGATTAATTGATTACTAATTATTAGTAGAGAAGAAGCAGCATGACCTAGTGGACAGTGCACACTACTGGAAGCCCAGAGACCTGGTTTCAAATACCCACTCTGATTTTTGCCTGCTGTACGTTCTCAGATACGGGACTTAAGCAGTCAGCCAGTCAGTCAGTCAGTCAGTCAGTCAGTCAGTTGTATTTATTAAGCGCTCACTGTGTGCTGAGCACCATACTTAGAGTTTGGGAGAGTCAAATGCAACAATATAACACACACATCCCAGCCTATGATCAATCGAGCAGCGGTATTTATTGAGTGCTTACTATGTATAGAGCACTGTTCGAAGTGATTGGGAGTGTAAAATACAACAGAATTAGCAGAAACATCCCTTGCCCACAATGGACTTACAATCTAGAGGAGGAGACAACACATTAATATGAGTGTCGTTTGAAATTTATAATTGAAAGTTATGTACATAGTGATGTGGTGTTGGGGATGGGGCCAATATCAAATCTCTAGAGGTTCTAGATCTAAGTGTATAGACAATGCATAAGGAAGAGCGAGTTGGGGAAAAGAGGGTTTAATGGGGGAAGAAGCGTTGGTGGGTAGGGCCTGGGGGAACTTCTCTGAACCTCAGCTTCCTTATCTTTAAAGTGGAAATTCAATAGCGGAACTCTCTTCTACATGGACAGTGGGTGAGTCGGTGAGCCCGGGGATCAGAGAGGTGCTTGTATAAGCCGTGTTTGTTTGGGTAGCGGAAATGGCTGGGTGGCCCTATTTCATCATCATCATCATCAATCGTATTTATTGAGCGCTTACTATGTGCAGAACACTGTACTAAGCGCTTGGGAAGTACAAATTGGCAGCATATAGAGACAGTCCCTACCCAACAGTGGGCTCACAGTCTAAAAGGGGGAGACAGAGAACAAAACCAAACATACTAACAAAATAAAATAAATAGAATAGATATGTACAAATAAAATAAATGAATTAATAGAGTAATAAATATGTACAAACATATATACATATATACAGGTGCTGTGGGGAAGGGAAGATGGGGAGATGGAGAGGGGGACGAGAGGGAGAGGAAGGAAGGGGTTCAGTCTGGGAAGGCCTCCTGGAGGAGGTGAGCTCTCAGTAGGGCCTTGAAGGGAGGAAGAGCGCTAGATTGGCGGATGGGCAGAGGGAGGGCATTCCAGGCCCGGGGGATGACGTGGGCCGGGGGTCGATGGCGGGACAGGCGAGAGCGAGGTACGGTGAGGAGATTAGCGGCGGAGGAGCGGAGGGTGCGGGCTGGGCTGGAGAAGGAGAGAAGGGAGGTGAGGTAGGAGGGGGCGAGGTGATGGACAGCCTTGAAGGCCAGGGTAAGGAGTTTCTGCCTGATGCGCAGATTGATTGGTAGCCACTGGAGATTTTTGAGGAGGGGAGTGATATGCCCAGAGCGTTTCTGGACAAAGATAATCCGGGCAGCAGCATGAAGTATGGATTGAAGTGGAGAGAGACACGAGGATGGGAGATCAGAGAGAAGGCTGATGCAGTAGTCCAGACGGGATAGGATGAGAGCCTGAATGAGCAGGGTAGCAGTTGGGATAGGGAGGAAAGGGCGGATCTTGGCAATGTTGTGGAGCTGAGACCGGCAGGTTTTGGTGACGGCTTGGATGTGAGGGGTGAACGAGAGAGCGGAGTCGAGGATGGCGCCAAGGTTGCGGGCTTGTGACACGGGAAGGATGGTAGTGCCGTCAACAGAGATGGGAAATTCAGGGAGAGGGCAAGGTTTGGGAGGGAAGACAAGGAGTTCAGTCTTCGACATGTTGAACTTTAGGTGGCGGGCAGACATCCAAATGGAGATGTCCTGAACGCAGGAGGAGATGCGAGCCTGGAGAGAGAGGGAGAGAGCAGGGGCAGAGATGTAGATCTGGGTGTCATCAGCGCAGAGATGATAGGTGAAGCCGTGGGAGCGAATGAGGTCACCAAGGGAGTGCGTGTAGATCGAGAACAGAAGGGGACCAAGTACTGAACCTTGGGGAACCCCCACAGTAAGAGGATGGGAGGGGGAGGAGGAGCCTCCAAAAGAGACTGAGTAAGAACGACCGGAGAAGTAAGAGGAGAACCAGGAGAGGACGGAGTCTGTGAAGCCAAGGTCAGATAGCGTGTTGAGAAGAATGGGGTGGTCCACAGTGTTGAAGGCAGCTGAGAGGTCGAGGAGGATTAGGACAGAGTAGGAGCCGTTGGATTTGGCAAGCAGGAGGTCATTGGTGACCTTTGAGAGGGCGGTTTCAGTGGAATGTAGGGGACGGAAGCCAGACTGGAGGGGGTCGAGGAGAGAGTTGTTGTTGAGGAATTCTAGGCAGCGAGTGTAGACACCTCGTTCAAGGAGTTTGGAAAGGAATGGTAGGAGGGATATGGGGCGATAACTAGAAGGTGAAGTGGGGTCAAGAGAGGGTTTTTTAGGATGGGAGAGACATGGGCATGTTTGAAGACAGAGGGGAAGGAACCGGTGGAGAGTGAGCGGTTGAAGATGGACGTTAAGGAGGGGAGAAGGGATGGAGCGAGAGATTTCATGAGATGAGAGGGAATGTGGTCAGAAGCACACGTGGCCGGAGTAGCACTTGAGAGGAGGGAGGAGAGCTCCTCTGAGGATACTGCTGGGAAGGATGGGAGAGTGGCAGAGAGTGTTGAGAGCCGGGGGGATGGAGAAAGGGGGGAAGAGGCTTTGGGGAGATCGGACCTGATGGATTTAATTTTGTTAATGAAGTAGGAGGCCAGATCGTTGGGGGTGAGGGAAGGAGGAGGGGGAGGAACCGGGGGCCTGAGAAGGGAGTTGAGTGTACGGAAGAGCTGGCGGGGGTGATGGGCATGGGTGTCAATAAAGGAGGAGAAATAGTTTTGTCTGGCAGAAGAGAGGGCTGAGTTAAGGCAGGAAAAGATAAACTTGAAGTGAACGAGGTTGGCATGGTGTTTAGACTTTCTCCAGCAGCGTTTGGCAGCTCGAGCATAAGAGCGAAGGAGGCGGACAGTGGCAGTGATCCAGGGCTGTGGGTTAGTGGTGCGAGAGCGGCGAAGGGAAAGGGGAGCGAGTGAGTCTAGCTGAGTAGAAAGGGTAGAGTTGAGAGCAGTAATCTGATCATCAAGACTGGGTCTTCACCTAGTTAGGGGTTGGTTGATAATCCACAAATGAGCTGCGTCCTCAGGTTGGCACCTGCCATCCAGGAGACCTAATCCAACGCGAAGAGAGAAAGGTTATGTCTGGTGGCTAGGAAGTGCCCGAGACACATAACGCTGCATTCTGGATCCTCAGGGGTGAGTATCTCTGTGTTCCCACCCATCTGGAAGACAGAGAGGAAGGGCAGGGGAATGACAGGGGATGGGAAACACAGCGTCGCTGAGGGAGGGGCAGGGGGTCAATTTATAATCCACCCTCTCTCTTCCCTGCCCCTGCCTCCTTGTCCTAGCTCATAATTTAATGACTGGATGAGGCACCCAGGTAGAGTAGTGGCTTATTGGACCATATCGAAGACTTTTCCTGATGAACAGTTCATAGCTCAAAATAAACTAATCGTTTGTGGATACGTGAGCCCCACTATACCTACCCAAGTGCTTAGCACAGTGCTTGGCACAGTGTAAGCACGTACTAGATATCACAGATATTCTTTTCATTATTAAAACAATGATGGTTCGGTGCCATGGTTCAGTCTGTTTTCTAATCAATCAAGTTTACTGAACTCTTAGTGTGTGCAGAGCCCTGTACTAAGCACTTGGGAGAGTCCAGCATAACAGAGTTGGTAGATACCTACCCTGCCCACGAGGAGCTGGCAGTCTAGAGGGTGATACAGACATTAATATAAATAAATAAATGACGGCTAAGGACATAAGTGTTGTGGGGCTGAGGAAGGGGGGAATAAAGGGTGCAAAGGTGACACAGCAGAGAGTGGGAGAAGAGGACATGAGGGCTTAGTCCGAGAAGGCGTCTTGGAGGAGATGTTCCATGGATAAGGTTTTGAAGGTAGGGAGACTAATAGTCAGATGTAAAGAGGGAGGTCATTTCAGACCAGAAATAGGATGTGGGCGAGCAACTGGGGGCAAAACAGAGGATCTCGAGGTGCAGTGAGTGAGTTGGTATTAGAGGAGCAAAGTTTGCTGGCTGGGCCGGTGAATGTATCACTTGGGGCTGGAGGGATGGACTGAACTACTAAGGGTGAGCTGGGAGTGGAAAGGGGGTGGGAGTTCGAGGTGGAATGTACCACTGGGGACAGGACATGGAATTCGAGGTGGAATGTACTACTTGGGGAGGGAGAGGACGTTTCAGGGAGATTGAGCCAAAGCTACAGGTGTGTAGTTCCACGGGAGTGAACCACTGGTGGTGGTAACGGGGGGTAAATGTAGATCCAGGGTAAACCACTGCGGACCGGAGGAAATGGATTTCCAGGGGACACAAACCGTTAGTGTGGGGGGTGAGAAGAGAGGGGAAGGGAGGGAGGGATTGTCTTCCAGTGGGCGTGAACTCCTGGGGAGAGAGGGATGGACTTGGAGAGGGAACGAAAACCTCTAGGAGAGGTGTGGAATGAATCTCCAAAAGGAGTAATTCATTTGTAGAGGTGGGGAGACGATTTAAATTCATTCACTTAATCAATCGTATTTATTGAGCGCTTACTGTGTGCAGAGCACTGTACTAAGCGCTTGGGAAGTACAAGTTGGCAACATATAGAGACGGTCCCTACCCAACAGCGGGCTCACAGTCTAGAAGAGGAAGACAGACAGCAAAACAAGACATATTAACAAAACAAAATAAATAGAATAAATATGTACAAATAAAATAAATATAAATAGAGTAATAAATACGTACAAACATATATACATATATATAGGTGCTGTGGAGAGGAGAAGGAGGTAAGGCGGGGGGATGGGGGGAGGGGGAGAGGAAGGACGGGATCAGCCTGGGAAGGCCTCCTGGAGGAGGTGAGCTCCCAGTAGGGCTTTGAAGGGAGGAAGAGAGCTATCTTGGCGGATGTACGGAGGGAGGGCATTCCAGGACAGGGGGATGACGTGGGCCGTGGATCGACGGTGGGACAGGCAAGAACGAGGCACAGTGAGGAGATTCGCGGCAGAGGAGAGGAGGGTGCGGGCTGGGCTATAGAAGGAGAGAAGGGAGGTTAGGTAGGAAGGGGCGAGGTGATGGAGAGCCTTGAGGCCGAGGGTGAGGAGTTTTTGCCTGCTTAGTGAACCCTAGTGGGAGGGTAATGAAGTGCTAGGGGAAGTGTACCTCAAGGGGAGTAGGATGGAGCTCCAGAAGGAGCTGGTGTGGACGTAGGGAATACCTAGGGAAGTGAATCACCTACGGGTGAGGGCGGATGGAGTCTCCTGTGGAGTGGAACTTCTCTCTCACCTCTCTCTGCCTCCTGGATCTACACAATGAAGCCCAGACTTCACTCTGCTTCCCAGATCAGTTTTCTAAAAAAAATTCATTATACGTCTCCCCACTCCTCAAGACACTCCAGTGGTTGCACGTCCCCCTCTGCATTGGACAGAAACCCGTGACCATTCTCATTAAAGCCATCTGTCACCTCGTCACCTTCTAACTCACCTCACCCTTCTCCTGCTACAACCCAGCCCGCACATCTCCCTCCTCTAATGCCAACCTACTCACTGCTCCTCCCTCTCTTCTATCTCACCACCGACCCCCCATCCACGTCCTGCCTCCGGCCTGGAACTCCCTCCAGCTCCACATGCACAGACTACTGTTCTGTCCACCTTCATAGCCTTATTAAGGTCACATCTCCTCCGAGAGACCTTCAAAGATTTTCCCTGGCTCCCTCCTCCTTCTGCATCTTCTAGGCACTTGAATATGTGACTTTTGGACATTTGATATGCACCCCACCCCTAGCCCCACAGCACTTATGTACATATCTGCTTGTGGAAGCAGCGTGGCTCACTGGAAAGAGCCCGGGCTTTGGAGTCAGAGGTCATGGGTTCAAATCCCGGCTCCGCCACTAGTCAGCTGTGTGACCTTGGGCAAGTCACAACTTCTCTGGGCCTCAGTTCCCTCATCTGTAAAATGGGGATGAAGACTGTGAGCCCCACGTGGGACAATCTGATTACCTTGTATCTACCCCAGCGCTTAGAACAGTGCTTGGCACATAGTAAGCTCTTAACAAATACCAACATTATCATTACTATTATATCTTTAAATTAGTTATTACAAATGACTAATTTATTCATGTTAATGTCTGTCTCCCCTTCTAGACTGTAAACTCATTACAGGAGTGTCTGCTATTTCAGTTGTATTGTTCTCTCCCACATGCTTAATACAGTGCTCTGCACGTAGTAAACATTCAGTAAATAGTATTGACCGATTGACTGTTAGTACAAATAGTAGTAGTAGTAAGTAGTGGTAGTAGCAATAGCCTTTTAGTAATAAAAGTGGCAGTAGAAGTAATAGTGGTAATGGGAACAGTTCTGTTCTTCATCTACACTCACTTCCTTGGAGAACTCATTCATTAACATGACTTCAACTACCACCTCTATGCATTTGATTCCTAAATTATCATCATCATCAATCGTATTTATTGAGCGCTTACTGTGCGCAGAGCACTGTACTAAGCGCTTGGGAAGTACAAGTTGGCAACGTATAGAGACAGTCCCTACCCAACAATGGGCTCACAGTCTAAAAGGGGGAGACAGAGAACAAAACCAAACATACTAACAAAATAAAATAAATAGAATAGATAAGTACAAATAAAATAAATAAATAAATAAATAGAGTAATAAATATGTACAAACATATATACATATATACAGGTGCTGTGGGGAAGGGAAGGCGGTAAGATGGGGGATGGAGAGGGGGACGAGGGGGAAAGGAAGGAAGGGGCTCAGTCTGGGAAGGCCTCCTGGAGGAGGTGAGCTCTCAGTAGGGCCTTGAAGGGAGGAAGAGAGCTAGCTTGGCGGATGGGCAGAGGGAGGGCATTCCAGGCCCGGAGGATGAAGTGGGCCGGGGGTCGTTGGCGGGACAGACGAGAACGAGGTACAGTGAGGAGATTAGCGGCAGAGGAGCGGAGTGTGCGGGCTGGGCTGTAGAAGGAGAGAAGGGAGGTGAGGTAGGAGGGTGAAGCTGAGGGTGAGGAGTTTCTGCCTGATGCGCAGATTGAATGGTAGCCACTGGAGATTTTTGAGGAGGGGAGTAACATGCCCAGAGCGTTTCTGGACAAAGACAATCCGGGCAGCAGCATGAAGTATGGAAAATCTCCATCTCCAGCTGTGATCTATCTCCCCCTCTGCAGTGTTGCCTTCAAAACAACTCCACTTTGATGTAGTCCCATCACTTGAAATGTAACGTCTAAAACTGAACTCCTCATCTTCCCATCCAAACCCTGACCTGCCCCTGACTTTCCCATCACTGCAAATGGCATCAACGTCATTACTTTCTCACAAGCTCGTAACCTTGGTGTTATCCTTGACTTCTCTCTCTAAGTCAACCCACATATTTAATCCATCACTAAATCCTGTTGTTTCGACCTTCACAACATTGCTAAAATTTTCCCTTTCCTCTCCTTCCAAACTGCCATCATGTTAGTCCAAGTATTTATCCTATTCTGCCTTGATTATTGTAACAGTCTCTTTGCAGACCTTCAAACTTCCTATCTCTTCCCACCCCAGTCCATACTTCACTCTGTTCTCTGCATCATTTTTCTACAAAAGCAATCAAGCCATGTTTCCCCACTCCTCAAGACCCTCCAGTAGTTGCCCATCCACCTCCACATCAAAAGGAATCTCGTTGCCACTGGCTTCAAAGCACACAATCGTCTTACCCCTTCCTACCTCACATCACTGCTCTCCTACTACAACCCAGACTGATCATTCCACTTCGCTAATGCTAAGCTTCTCACTCCACCTTGTCCTCGTCTATCTCGCTGCCGACCTCTCACTCATGTTCTGCAATTACTCTTTCCTCCTTCAATGCCTTATTCAAGGCATATCTTCTCCAACAGGGCTCCTCCACCTAAGCCCTCCTTTCCTCTTCTCCCACTGCCTCTGAGTCATCTTGACTGGCTCCCTTCATTCACTCCCGCACCCCCAGCCCCACAGTACCTTATGTTAATATCTATAATTTCTCTTATTTATGCTAATGTCTCTCTACCCATCTAGAAGGCAAGCTCGTTGTGGGAAGAGAATGTGCCAGATATATCGTTCTATTATACTCTCCCAAGCACTCAGGTACATTGCTCTGCACATAGTAAGTGCTCAATAAATATCATTAATTGAATAGTAGTAATAAGAGTAGTAGTAATGAGAGTAGTAGTAATAGCAGTAGTAGTGGTGCAGTTAATACTACTAGTAGTAGCAGTAATAATAATAGTAGTGGTAGTAGTAATACCAATGATAATCACAGTAATAGCCATAGTAGTAGTGAGAGTAGCTGTAGATGCAGTCGTAGCAGTAGTAGTAGTAGATTGGCCTAGAAGACATTACTGAGAACTGGGAATCACGAGTCTGTGGTTCTAATCCAGGCTACGTCACTTGCCCACTGAGTGACCTTGAATATGTTCCTTAACTTCTCTGTACCTCAGCTTCCACACCTGTCAAGAGTGTGCCAAATTCTGTCAAGTTCAAATTCTGTCCTTCCTCCTCCTCAGCCTGTGAGCCCCTTTGTATCTACCTCAATGCTCAGCGCATTGCTTGGCAGACCCTAAGCACTTACCAAGTATCAAAGATAATGTTGTGATGACCTTGTTAACGTTGGCTCGATGTTCCGGTCTGGCCTGGTTCCCAAACAAAGGGTGTAGACGAGGGTTGGGGAGGGAAGGAAGGGTCCTGGTGAGAAAAGGGAAATGCTTCATGCTGACAGCAGCCAAGAAATGTCTGTTGCCCATCCCCAGGCCCCACTAGCCACAGGCTCCTGGACCGACCCACTTTATTATCAATATAGGAAATGATAATAATGATGACAATAACAATGATTATGGTATTTATTAAGCACTTTCTATGCACCAAGTGCTGGGGTAGATGCAAGATCATCCATTCGTACTCAGTCCCTAACCTACAGTCTTAGTCCCCATTTTATAGATGAGGGAACTGAGGCTTAGATAAGTGAGGCGACTTGCCAAAGGTCACAAAGTACACCAGTGGCGGAGCCGGGATCAGAGTCCAGGTCCTCTGATTCTCCGACCTGGGCTTTTTGGCCACATTTCAGGGCCCAAGGTCAGGTGATGCCCTGCCCACTCTTGACAAGCTCCGTCCCCTTCAGGATATCTTCCCCCGCCCTGCTCCCACCTCACCAAGCCCCTCCTTCAACAATGGCGCCCATGGCAATGAAACCTGCTCCCACCGACCTGCCCACTCCCGCCCCCGCCCCGCCCTGCCGGGCCTTCTCCTTGTGAGCGAGCCAAATGAGCGGCCGTGTGGCTATTGCGCTCGTTTCGGGGCTCATTTGCTTAATCCAAACCTGTGTATATTGAGTTTTCCTGTCTAGCACTGAGTCCAGAACTCCCTCCGGCCCCAGTGAGAAGTCTGTTTGGGGGCGGGGGGTGTCTCCATGATTGGGGGAGACCTGGAAGAAAGCTCAAAATGGAGGCCTCAAGGCCGGGGTGGGGTCCCCAGGGTGGCGGGTTGTGGAGGGTCTCACTCCAGGCCTTTCTGGGGCCTGTTATCTAAAGGCTAGTGCTTCCTATTCAGGAACGGCAGGGAGGGGAGGGCATCGATGGAAGCACTCCCTGTGGGCAGAGTACTGCACTGAGCTCTGGGAAAGGACTTCTGGCTAGAAATCATGCCCGGCCCTGATTCGAGGTCTCCCATTTTAACAATATCACGAGGTGGAGGAACCTGGGGCGGGCTCTTGGAAGCCCTGGAATGACAAAGCACTACATGTTTTCAGACCCCAGTGGGGGCCAGTAAATTGGGGAGAAAAAGAAAAGTGGAGGATAGCGAGGGGCCACTGCCCATCCCCGCTGACTGCAGGTTTTCCCACTGTCTGGTTACTTTCCAGAGCTGCCATGGCGGTTCGAGACTGGCAGGTCTGCAGCCAGCAGAAATTCTGCTTGTGCCGTTGTGGAAGGCGGTGAGTCTGAGGGGGAGACAAGGCCTGGAACAGTCCCATACTGGAACCGGGACGGAGGGAGAGTGGAAAAGACCAAGGAAGAGTTGGGGCCCAGCCACTTCAACTAATCCAGCAAAGCTTTTATTGCATGATGAGGCCTGAATTAAGTGCTTCCCCGCCCCCTTGGGCACCCTCAGCTGACAGGGATCCTGGAGAGAGTCGGCCTGAAAGGAGGGTGAGGCCCAGGGGAGAGGATGACAAGGGAAGGGTCAGATATGTGGAAAGACAGTTGAGGGAGGGTTAGATGAGGGGAGTGTCCGACAGGGGAGAGTCAGACAGGGTAGAAGTCCAGCGGGAGAGTCACACTGGTGAGAGTAAATTGGGGAGAGCTATACAAGGGAGAGTAAGATGGGGGAGATTCATGCTAAGACAGAGTCAGACGTGGGGAGGTCAGACAAGGGGTCAGATAAGGGGTGAGTCAGATGGGGGAGAGTCAGAGGGGGGAGAGAGACGGGGGGGAGTCAGACGAGGTGAGTCATTGGGAAGTCAGCCATAGAGGAGGTCAAACGAGCGGAGAGTAACATGGGGGAGGGTAACATGGAGGAGAATCAGAAGCGAGAGTCAGACGAGGGGAGAGTAAGATGGGGAAGATTCCGATTCCGCAGGGTCAGACATGGGGCAGAGACAGATGTAGGAGAGTCCTGGGGATGAGTCATTCATTCAATTGTATTTATTGAGCGTTTAATGTGTGCACAGCACTGTACTAAGCGCTTGGGAAGTACAAGTCGGCAACATTTAGAGACGGTCCCACCCAAGAACGGGCCCACAGTCTAGAAAGTGAAGACAGACAACAAAACAAAACATGTAGACAGGTGTCAAAATCGTCAGAACAAATAGAATTATAGCTATATGCACATGATTAACAAAATAAATAGAGTAGTAAATATGTACAAGTAAAATAAATACAGTAGTAAATCTGTACAAATATATACAAGCGCTGTTAGGAGGGGAAGGAGGTAGGGCCGGTGGGGGGGAGGAGGAGGGGAAAAGTGGGGGCTGAGTCTGGGAGGGCCTCCTGAAGGAGGAGAACTCTCGGTAGGGCTTTGAAGGGAGGAAGAGAGCTAGTTTGGCGGATGTGTGGATGGAGGGCTTTCCAAGCAGGGGAAGGATGTGGGCCGGGGGGCGACGGCAGGACAGGCGAGAACGAGGCACAGTGAGTGGGGTAGTGGCAGAGGAGTGGAGAGTGCAGGCTGGGCTGTAGAAGGTGAGAAGGGAGGTGAGGTAGGAGGGGGCGAGATGATGGAGAGCCTTGAAGCCGAGAATGAGGATTTTTTGCTTGATTTGTAGGTTGACAGGCAACCATTGGAGATATTTGAGGAGGGGAGTGACATGCTCAGAGCGTTTCTGTACAAAGATAATCCGGGCAGCAGAATGAAGTATAGACTGAAGCAGGGAGAGTCAGGAGGATGGGAGATCAGAAAGTAAGCTGATGCAGTAATCCAGTCGGGGTAGGATGAGAGATTGAACCAGTAAGGCAACGATTTGGATGGAGAGGAAAAGGCGTATCTTGGAGATGTTGTGGAGGTGAGACTGGCAGGTTTTGGTGACGGATTGGATATGTGGGGTGAATGAGAGAACGGAGTCGAGCATGACACCAAGGTTGCGGGAAAGGATGGGAAGGATGGTAGTTGTGTCTACAGTGACGCGATAGTGAGGGAGAGGACAGGGTCTGGGAGGGAAGATAAGGAGTTCAGTCTTGGACATACTGATTTTTAGCTAGCAGGCCGACATCCAGATGGAGATATCCTGAAGGCCAGAGGAGATGCGAACCCGGAGAGTGGCAGAGAGAGCATGGGCGGAGATGTAGAGTTGGGTGTCATCAGCGTAGAGTTGATAGTAGAAGCCGTGGGAGCGAATGAATTCACCAAGGGAGTGTAGATAGAGAACAGAAGGGGACCAAGAACTTACGCTTGAGGAACCCCTGCAATAAGGGGTTGGGAGGGGAAGGAGGAGCCCGCAAAGGAGACTGAGAATGAACGGCCAGAGAGATGAGAGGAGAACCAGGAAAGGGCGAGTCTGTGAAGCCAAGGTTGGATAACGTGTTGAGGAGAAGGGGGTGATCCACAGTGTCGAAGGCAGCTGAGAGGTCGAGGAGGATTAGGATAGAGTAGAAGCCGTCGGATTTGGCAATAAGGAGGTCACTGGTGACCTTTGAGAGGGTAGTTTTGGTGGAGTGTAGGGGACGGAAGCCAGAATGGAGGATGTGGAGGAGAGTGTTGGTGTTGAGGAATTCGAGGCAGCAAGTGTAGGCGACTCGTTCTAGGAGTTTGGAAAGGAAAGGTAGGAGGGAGATAGGGCGTTAACTAGAAGATGAGGTGGGGTCAAGAGAGGGTTTTTTTAGGATGGGGGAGACGTGGGCAGGTTTGAAGGCAGAGGGGAAGGAACCCTTGGAGAGTGAGCAGTAGAAGATGGAAGTTAAAGAGGGGAGAAGGGCAGGGGAGAGAGTTTTTATAAGATGAGAGGGAATGGGGTCTGAAGCACAAATGGATGGAATAGCACTTGAGAGGAGGGAGGAGATCTCATCTGAAGATACTGCTGGGAAGGATGGGAGAGTAGCAGAGAGGGTTGAGATGGGGGGAATGGAGAAGGAAGAGGGGTGACTTTGGGGAGCTCAGACCTGATGGAGTCACTAATGAAGTCAGACAAGGGAGAGTCAGAAGAGAGAGTCAGGAAGGGGAGGGTCAGACAGGGCGAGAGTGAGACAGAGCGGAGTTAGTCCCAACCCCCCTTCTTGTCCCCTGGTTCCCGACCCCGTGGTTTCTGCCCATTCCAGGTCCCTTGCGCTCCGTCTCTGACCCCGCCCCTCGAGTTCCCGCCCACTCCAGGTCCCCTGAACCCGGCCGCTCTGGGCCCGCTCCCTTCTCTCCTGCCTGACGTCACAGAGCAGGGCAGAGCTGGTCAGGGGAAGGAGACCTCAGTTTCACAGTTTAAGATGGTGTCAGTGGGAGCTGTGCTGCCTTTAAAGGGGCCGCGGACCTTTCTCCGGCAGGATGTGGGGTTGGAGCAAGCCAAGAGCATCCTGGCCCAGGAGCTCCGGTAGAACTTCCTGTATCAGCTTCAGAGAGCCATTGGGAGGGGTCGGGGCGAACACACACACACACACACACACACACACACAAACACACACACGACACGACACGCGCCCTCCAATCGGCAGGCTTGAGAGGAGTGTTGTGGCTGGTGTGGGAGGGGGCGGGGCCGGCTGACCATGAACAGCCAATCATGGTGGCTCCGCGGCCCCCCTCCCCCCGCTCTCTCCCCCTCACCGAGGAGGAATCGAGCTGGTCCTGGGCGGGACAGGCCTGGGCTGAGGGGTTGAGGGCAGTGGAGCCATGTATCAGGGCCACGCCTGACAGGCCTGCAGTGATAAACCCTCATGACTCCCTGCACCAGTGAACCTGATATGCTCCTTGCAGCCATGAAGCCTAAATGCACCTGCAGCCACGATCCCCGGAACCCCCAAACGCAATAACTGTGTGGGGCATCCCGCTGTCCACTTATATGTCCTGAGGAGGCTTTGATCAGGTCCCGGACTCCTGACCAGCTCTCCAGACCCTGGGCAACAGCTGGCTATTCGGGGCCTTGACGCTCCGAGCCTACTTGTTGCCTCCCCTGGAGGGAGTACGGTCCCCTGACTTTCAAATACCAGGCCCGGGCTCTATTTCCACTAGGCCCTGCTCTAAACTTCTCATTGGTGAGAATCGTAAAATCCCATCCCTGGAAATGACAAATTTCATAAATCAATCAATCGTATTTATTGAGCACTTACTGTGTGCAGAGCACTATACTAAGCGCTTGGGAAGTACAAGTTGGCAACATATAGAGACAGTCCCTACCCAAAAGTGGGCTCACAATCTAGAAGGGGGAGACAGAGAACAAAACCAAGCATATTAACAAAATAACATAAATAGAATAGATATGTACAAGTAAAATAAATAAATAGAGTAATAAATATGTACAAACATATATACATATATACAGGTGCTGTGGGGAAGGGAAGTAGGTAAGATGGGAGGGTGGAGAGGGGGACGAGGGGGAGAGGAAGTAGGGGGCTCAGTCTGGGAAGGCGTCCTGGAGGAGGTGAGCTCTCAGTAGGGCCTTGAAGGGAGGAAGAGAGCTAGCTTGGCGGATGTTGGGAGGGAGGGCATTCCAGGCCAGGGGGATGACGTGGGCAGGGCGTCGACGGCGGGACAGGTGAAAACGAGGCACGGTGAAGAGATTATCGGCAAAGGAGCGGAGGGTGCGGGCTGGGCTGTAGAAGGAGAGAAGAGAGGTGAGGTAGGAGTGGGCAAGGTGATGGAGAGCCTTGAAGCCGAGGGTAAGGAGTTTCCCCTCACTGTTTTCTAATGGAGTCCTCATTTCTCCAAAACACCCATCATGAGTGAATGAGTGAATCAATGCTGTAAAAAATAACCGGTATTGTAGACATTCCAAAAATATACAGTTTTTAAATTTCAGAAAAGAATAGTGGAAATACTTTTCTAATTACAATAATGATGGTGATTATTGTAGTAGCTGTCAAGCACTTATTATGTGCCAGGCACTGTACTAAGCCCTGGGGTAGATAGAAGATCATTAGGTCCCACATGAGGCTCTCAGTCTACATAGGAGTAAGAATAGGGATTGAATACCGATTCTGCAGATGAGGGATCTGAGGAGTAGAGAAATGAAGTGACTTGTCCAAGATCACACAGCAGAGAAGTGGTGGAGACAGAATTAGAATCCAGTTCCTGTGGCTCCCAGGCCTGGGGTCTATCCACTAGGCCACTGTGGGAAGAGTGCTGTATCCCTTCCTCCGCCTGAGCAACCCGCACCAAGGACACAGAACTGCTGCACTACAAGGATGTGGAACTGGAACTGTCCCAATCAGATAGACATCCTGGGAACACGGAGAGGGTTAACTGGTACGAGGGGGCTTCGCACACAAACTCATGATAAGTAGGGTATATAAGAGGCATTGCTGCAATCTAAAGTTGTAGGCATTTAGACAGAGCACTGCAGAGCCTGCCCTGCTGAGTGGTCCGCCCGCCATCGGCCCGCGGGGCTCCTGCCCCCGGAAGGATTCTTTACCTTCCTCGTCCCCTCATCCCTGACTTGTCCCGCCCAGGACCAGCTCTCGTCCTTCTCCGGGGAGGGAGGCGGCGCGGGGACGAGAGGGGGAAAAGTGGAGGGGCCTCGGGGAGCCACCCTGATTGGCTGCTTTTAGCATGCTGACTCCTCCCCCTCCCACTTGGGCCGGGCAGCTCCTCGCTCCCTCGCTGACTGGCTGCTCTTTGTGAGCTCCCTCTGTCCCCGCCCACCTTGGACCCGGCCCCTCCTGTCTGGTTAGCTGATTGGCTGCTCTTTTCCTAGCTCGGTCTGCCCGCTCCCTCCTGGGCCAGGCAGGTCCTCTCACCCCCGCTGATCGGCGGGTGTGTGGGGGCTGGTCCCGCCCCCTCCGACGGGCTGACGGAGGCTGAGGTGGGAGGCCGACCCCACATGTTTCATGTAAATGGCTGCGGTGCAATCCTCTCCCCCTCCCCACCCCTACCCCCGGTCCTACCTCCTTCCCCACCCCACAGCATCTGTATTTATTTCTTTATTTATTTTACTTGTACATATTTACTATTCTATTTATTTTGTCAATGATGTGCATCTAGCTTTACCTCTATTTATTCTGATGACTTGACACCTGCCCACATGTTTTGTTTTGTTGTCTGCCTCCCCCTTCTAGACTGTGAGCCGTTTGTTCGGTAGGGACCATCTGTATATGCTGCCAATTTTTACTTCCCCAGCGCTTAGTACAGTCCTCTGCACACAGTAAGCGCTCAATGAATACGATTAAATGAATGAATGAATTGTGACTGACGCCATCTTGAACTGTCAAATTGAGGGCTCCTGCCGAGTGAAGAGTGGTGCAAATAGGGGCAGGGCCCAGAAAAGGACGGGGCCCCGAAAGGGCAGGTAGGAGGGTCACTGAGGAGATACCGCGGAGGGACGGGACTCGGGACTGCCGTGCCAGATCAAGCTGGAAGCAGCTGGACCTGCGGGCTCAGGGCCTTCCACTCCCGGAGCGTGCTGGAGAAGTGCCCAACGCCGGTGGAGGTGTAGGACCTCCCTGCCTATAACACTATAGGCTACAATTCTATACCCAAAACGCTATAATTATATTTATATTAGTGATGTGCTTATATCTATAATTCTAGTTATTTATACTGATTCTACTGATGCCCCTTTACTTGTTTTGATGCCTGTCTCCCCTCTTCTAGACTGTGAGCCCATTGTGGGCAGGGATTTCCTCTCATTATTGCTGAATTGTACTTTCCAAGAGCTTAATACAGTGCTCTGCGCACAGTAAGCGCTCAATCAATACGATTGAATTGAATGAATGAATATGGAGAAGGCAGGGCTAAATCATCTCCACCCATCCAACGCAAAATTGTTGCGAATTTGTACTTTCCAAGCGCTTATTACAGTGTTCTGCACACAGTAAGTGCTGAATAAATACGATTGAATGAATAAATGAATGAATGAAAATGACCTGTCCAAGGCCACCCAGCAGACGAGTGGTAAAGCCGGGACAAGAACCCAGGTTCTTCCAACTTCCAAGCCCATCCTTTATACACCAGGCCACACCTCTTTCTTCCCTCCGCTTACTAAGTACCACGGCTGTACCAAGCACCGAGTTAGATACACTATAAGTACACTGGACACAATCTCTGTCCCATTTCGGGTCTTTTCTTCCTGTTTGGACTCACCACTTGGCCCTCAGACTGACGAATGCAGTTTGCACCTTACCTAAACCACGCGTTAACCTTAATGCCCTTCAGCATATAGCTTCCTGTAATCGCAGCCAAACAGGCAGGTAGGCTCCAAGTGATGACCAAACAATACCACATATTTTTTTGTTGCATTTTTTTTGTGGCTATCGATTCTCCCAACACTCTGCTCGTTCTATGTAAGACACGTCAGACTTGTAGACCCCACCGAGCTATTCACGCCCGGACAGTGGAAATGATCCAGGGCCACGCTCTTGCTGAGGTTGAGGTGAAGTGTTGAAGGAAAATATACCGAACTAAAGACGCTGGCATTTACTCCACCCCTGGAACCACTTCTTGAGACTAACCCCTTTTAACATGTACTCGACCCTTAATCCACTTTCTAAACTAACTCTCTAACAAATACGACGCTCAGTCCACTGTTTATCACAACCTACCAAGGAGAAGAGGCCCCCGGCTTAAGGATCGGCAGAGGGAAAGAAACGGCAAAGGAAAATCAAAGAAAGAAAACTGTACTGTCAACATAAATGCCAGAAACTGAACACACTAAATGATAGTAATAGACTAGGGCATGCCTGGAAGAAGTTCGATGTTACGGTCAACAAGCATAGTATAAGAGGAGGGGGAAATTACACCCACGCTGCAGCTCACTCCCCGTCAAAGGGAAGGCGGGACTTTTTAGGCCGGGGACGCCTGTTCCAGTCTGCCTTGATAAAGACATGTCCTCCGGATGGGACTAACCATCTCGCGGGAGGAAAACCTTATGCCTGGGTTTGGCAGGGTACAGCTGTGTTTTCGCTATGGCTGAGTCTTTACTTAGGTATCTAGTTTCTACGTTGTGGTGCTCATTCCCTTGGCTGCCTCAAGACACGAACCCTCTTATAGGGTCTCGGGTAACGGGTTGGCCACTCAGGACTCGACATCAGTGGTGTCAGAAGTGGGATACGTGTGTCTTGGGTGCCCCAATTGCAACGCATCGTCCTTCCCAGACTAAGGCCCCCTTTTCCTCTGCTCCTAATCCCCTTCCCATTGCCCAACTCCATCCTTCTGCTTTACCCCCCTCTCCGCCCCACTTGTGTATATCTGTACATATTTATTATTCTATTTATTTTATAAATGACGTGCATATATCTATAATTCTATTTATTTATGTTAATGCTATTGATTCCTGTTTACTTGTTTTGATGTCTGTCTCCCCCCTTCTAGACTGTGAGCCAGTTGCTGGGTAGGGATTGTCTCTATTGCTGAATTGTACTTTCCAAGTGCTTAGATTTTTGGGGAAGGCCACAAAGGGATTGTTCCGCGTGACAGGCTGAGATCTGAGATTGAAGAGAATTCTGTATGACCAACTTTTGCTCTCTCCAGGATTTTGTCAGTGCTGCAGCAATGGCCAAACACCACCACCTCCTTGGAGCTGACTGCGTGCTGGGTCCCTGGGATGAGAGAAATACGCGCCAGATGCGCCAGATGAGTAGAAGCCCATGGGCTCTTCCTGAGTCAATCATCTGAAGAATTCCACCCCAAATTCTAGACTCACACAGTACCTACAGCGTAAGTCCCTGACTGGGACTGTCAGATGTCACCTATCACAGCCACCATTTTCCTGCAGGGTGGACTGAGGTATCGTCCTTTATAGAGGCAACCACGTGTTCGCCTGTGGGACTCCAATCTTATGGGCTGGGATTTCAGGTACCTAACATTGGGAGGGTTTTGGACCTGAAATCCCTATGAAATCTTGATTGGCTTCCCACCTGTGCTTTTCCCTCTCCCAAATCCCTGGCAGAGGATACAATGGGAGGAGGGCTTCTCTTCCCGATTCCAGTGGGCTGGGAACACATCCAGATGGAGGCTGCTTCACTGCTCTCACCGCTGCACTGGCGACAAAATGGCCGAATTCCCAAACTACCTCTTTCCAGGCTTTGACTGTGAGTGCCGCATTGCAATGTCCCCCTCTCTACTGCCAAACTCTCCAAACACCCGTGGAAGACAGGGATAGCATGTGGTGTAATAAACTGCGAGGTTTTCTCTTTCTTCGCAGTGTACATGACCCTGGACTCAAAACACCGCCAGTCCCAAAACACCACCAGTCCCCATCTCGTCGTGACACAGAATCGAAGGAGTGTGACATTCGTGGAGGCCTCGCAGTATGTGCCCGACTACCAGGGCCGATTCGAAAATTGTGGCTGCGTTTTGTGCTCCCTGGTGCTCATCTCAGGGCAGTACTACTGGGAGATGAAGGCCGGAGACAACCCGGACTTGGAGGTGGCAGTGTGTTACGAGTCGATGAGCAGGAAGAACAATGCGCCAGTTGCCCCAGGGGACATATTTTCACTGACAGCCTTCCGGTCTATAAGTAGGAGCAGTTTCTGGACCGCCGTCCCCTTCACCTAGCTCACTATAACCCTTTCTATCTGCCGGGCTGGGGTTTTCCTGGATTATCCAGCCAGAGTCATCTCCTTTTTCAACCTGTAGGAGAAATGCCTCATCCACACCTTTACTCCTGTCCACTTCTCTGCTCCGCTCCGACCTGTCTTCTCCCCTTATAGGGGTCGAAACTCAGGGCCACTGACAATTGGCCGGGTGTGCGAGCTCCACCTCCTCAGCGGAGATTGTGATTGACCTCCCCCAACACACTTGCCTCTGCTTGAGTAGGCCTGACACATTCTTCTACCCGGAAAAGTTTAATCCTTCTATTCCTATGCTCCCCCGCCGTGGCCTCGAGCCATCCGTAGCCCCTTGGAGAGGTGTTCGCCTCGGGAATGGCAAGCATCCATACAAGAGGCGCCAGTCTCGTGGTTAACCCTTTCGGTTCCCCTAGAGGGAACTCCCCTTCTCTCCTTGGCCCGAACCCCAGACAACGGAGCACCAGAGTTCACACAACTCAGATCAAGGACAATCCCTGGATTCTCTTAGGGGAGTTAATTTGTGGTAGAATTGAAAATGCAATGAAGACTAGATCTTTGTTCCTTTCACCCCAGTTAAGCAGGACCATGATCTAGAGGGAGCATGGGCTCTGCCATGCATTTCTCTTTCACCCCTGCTCATTGTCATGTATCTCCCATTCATCTTCCTTCCCCTACGTGACTCCAGAAGGCGTTTTCCAACCAGGCCCTGTATAGAAAGCCCAGATCGGGGAAGCTTCCGGTGGAGTTGCCACCCAAAACCAGAAAATGGTATTTCCTGAGTGTTTACATTGTGCAGGTCATGGAACTAAAATTTGGGAGACTAGAATGCTGAGGGTTGATAAAAGCGAGCCCGGCACTCAACTAGCAGTCAAAGCAATAGTAGAGGGATATAGTAAGTACTTTGGGGGTGGGGACAATATTAAAAGCGTATCAATATACTTTGGGGGTATGAATGCCAGGGCATTACCGACGTCCATATCAGGTATGAAACGCCAATCAATTTTCGAATGAAAGCTGTGAATTCACCATGTTCTGCATTGCTTTGGATCTGCAAGGATCTTTCATGCGATCTCCTATCTGCAGCGCCTATGAAAAAACGACTGTAGAATAGACAGAAGAATATCTCCTTCATGGATTACACCCCAGACCCCAAACGGTTCTGCAGGCCCCGTGTCAGCAGTATAATCCTCCATCTCTATACAAACCTGCAAATTCTCCAGATGATACTATTAATCCTCCTTCACACCCCTAAGAACATTGGCGCTAGAAACATTTTCCCCTCTGGATAACCACATGGGCATGAGTCCTCCAGATTCAGGACTGGATTGGGCAGTGCTTGGTGGTTCAAAAATACACCCACCATCATCACTTATGATTATTTTATTATTATTAATAAAAATGTATTGCTATTCCTTTTTCTAGCCTCATTGTTTTTATTACCCCAACCAATTATTTCCTGGTACCAGAGACGACTATTGCTCTATTGACAGGTGCCAATGAAGAGGTCAGAAAAGCTTCCACCTCCACCCACCTATGGAAAACAAAGGTGTAGGTAAAAGCGCAACCTCTCCATCCAAGTCTGTACCCACCATTCAGGTAACATCACCAGGGGAATGAAGTTAAACTTCATGTCCACACTTATTTATTCATAACTCTATCTTTAGCGATATTTGATGATGATGGCATCAAGTCCACTCTGGAATAACACACGTGACCTGATCCCGGGAAGTCGAAGGTACACTTTCTATTGGCGGAGGAGGTAATTTCTATTGGCCCTTATCCTTCTGTTGCCATTGTACAATACAGCGGGGTTAGCATAGTGAGACAGAAGTGCAGAAAATCTCTGCTCTGCCCTGTAGGATTCAGGCGCTATCGTGTCCTCTGGCATGGAGGATGAATCTATGTCTCACACACAAGAGGCGTGGGTCTCCTCCATCACTGAATGTTCACTGCTCCTTTACTCTTTGGCCCGTTCCATGGTGTTTTTGCTCTAGGACAAGAAGCTTCCCTGTATTTGTCCCTGCGGTACTCACACCCAAGTCCCTTAACTCTAGTAGGAGTCATATGATAAAAATAGTGAAAATAATAATAATTATAAAATAATGAAAATAACATTCATTAAGTGCTTACTAGGTGCTCGGATTCAGTTAGGACAAAGACTTTTTCCTATCTGTTTAACTTGGATCCACCCCAGTGCTTAGAATAGTGCTAAGAAGAAGTAAGATTTAATTCTCATGCTATAGATGAGATATTTGAGACATTTAGAAATTAAATGATTTTCCCGGTCATACTCAGGACTAGTGACAGAGCCAGAATTGAAACCTAGTTCTTCTTATTTACTTTCACCTGCCCATGACGATTCCCTATATGATCAAAAGTAATACAGGACTGCATTTCCAAAGGGGGAACTTTTTCATCCCATTCAGGAAAATTGCAGTTTGAGCCTGTAAATCCATGTGAAATATCTGTTCCAATTTATTGCTAAGGACATTTTCATCCCTGGCCGGTCCTAGTCACTCTGACAAGTCAGCGATAACACCCCAGAGGGAGGGGAAGGCAAATGCCCCCGGTCTGGGAAAAGATAACCCTTGAAGGAGTAATGGCCAACAGAACTCTCTAAAGAGGAATGCCCAAAATCACTCCGGAGTTATCATCGCTGCTCATCCTTGATATGAAATCCATGAAGAAGCAACACGGCTGAATGGAGGTAGCCAGGCCTGGGAGTCAGAGCACCCGGGTTCTAATACTTGCTCTGCCAGTTACTTGCTGTGTGACCTTGGACAACTCACTTCTCTTCCTCTGTGTCCCAGTTTCCTCAACTTCAAAAGGGGTAATACCTCATCTCCCCTCTTCTCAGACCGGGAGCCACATGTGGAACAGACACTGTGTCTGACCTATTCATTTTTTTCCAATGCCAGCGTTTAGAACCGTGTTTGACACATAGTAAGCGCTTAGTAAATGTATAAAATCATACTTACTGAGCCCCTACACTACGGGCAGCCCTGTGCCTAGCGACTGCTATTTTCTTATGGAGCATTTAGAATTTCCAGGCTATTTCATTTCCAAATACCATGTTTCCCAGAGTTTCAAAAAACCCCCAAAACGACCCGATTCCTTGGTTTCCAAAGAGCCGGGATCAGAACACATAACCTTCTGACTGTCAGTTCCGTGTTCTACCTACTAGGCCGTGCTGCCTCCCATTGACATAATAGACATAGGCATTAACAGAGACGGTGAAAGGTGATTTCCTGGAATCAAAATTAAGGTCTAATTGGCAAGAGCAGATTCAACAGCCTGAAAACGAGGAGGGAGAACTAGGACTTCCTTCACTCTAGGGGCAACTGGGGAACAAAATACAGGAAAATCCTTTCCTTTCCGAGAAGTTTATGGGACCGGATTACGTGACGATCAGACTGGGCATTCCCAATCCCAAGGAGGTTGATCTTGCTGGCTCACCGCAGAGGGAGAAGACTCACACCCCGGGAGGAGTTTTACTCCCTAGACCCCGAGACCCCTAACTCTACAACATGACACCTCTCCAGGCCGGGGTTCGGAGTCGACGGATGTAGCTTCCCCTCGCTGAGGACACAAGGCACCGGAGAGGATATAAGGACTGTGGCCGGAGGGCCTCCAACTCTCTCGGGTTCCGCTGTGAAGTTGTGCACAGAGATGACCATGAAGCGTCTCCCAGCTGAGACATGCGGGGAGCAGGAGCCGCGCAGGCCTCTGCGTTATTGGCACCGCTCCGTAGATTTCTCCTGCATCCACATGGCCGAAGGCCGGGCCCTGATCGCTCGACCGAGAAAGGCAGTCTCCCCTAGGGAGCGGCCGCCGGGGCCCACGCAGCTGTTCCAGTCCGAGAGGAGGAGGAACCCGGGCGTACGATGGCGGAGTTGCCAAGCGGCGCTGGACTCCGGAACAGAAGCCAGATCGGAACCCCGGCAAGTCGTCGACCACAGCGACTCGAACAGGCTCCTTTGCAGTCTCCAAGGACCGCGGAGGACCCCGCTGGGACCGTGGAAAAGCTACCCCGGCCCGAGGACCCGAGGCGCTGGAGCTGCTGGGGGCACAAGCGATGGCCCGAGGGCCCGAAGGCCCCCGTGCCGGCTGGGGCGGAGCCACGGGAAGCAAAGATCCTGCGCACTGCCCCTGGGCCTGCAGAGCCTCGGGTCTGTAGACCCAACTGATGAAGATACTCGATCTGTCCGGTAGTACTACCCGATGGTCTCTGAGGAACCTCCTCTCCATTGGTTAGCAGCGGGGGAGCCTAGGTCCGACCGGCTTTTTCTAGCGTTCCCGTCATAGTCACGAAAGAGCACGACTTTGTGTTGGCCCTGAACGCCAAAATCCCGAACCTCCTCTACATGTAGTTTTAGTTAAACATTTAGTTAAACATTTCCCAGTCTGCTCAGTGTGAGCTGCCTTGCGAAGTGTGACTCGAGGTAGAATTGGATTGGAAAGAAAGGAAGTAAGAAAAGGAATTAGGAAGGAAGAGAGAAAGAAATAAAGAAAGGCTAACTAATATCTTCTCTAATCATTGATTGTCTCTCCTACCGACGACGAAGACAATTAATTCATTAAACCGTATTTATTGAGTGCTTGCTGTTTGCAAAACACAGTACTAAGAGCTTGGGAGAGAACAATACAACAACAAATACATTCCCTGCCCACAACGAGCTCACAGCCAATGCCCTGTGACTCTCATTCTCCAGTACCAGAAGGTTCTTCTAGAATGGTCTTGTAGTTGGAATCGATCACTCTTTGCTCTCTCTCTGTTATCTCTGTCTCTCTCTCTAATCTCTCACTTTCGTCTCTCCATCTCTATCTTGTTCCTCCTTTTCCTTCTGCTCTCTCTCTCTCCCTCCCTCTCTCCCAAAAGTATCTCAGCCTTCTTCATACCAGGAGATTAGCTGGCAACCTCCTCCCGTTAAACAGTTATTCAGAAATTCTGAGTAACATAAAAATTGGAAACAAAACAACCTGGATGTTAGAAATGTTCCATGAGACCTGCATTGTCCTCTTGGCTTTAGCCTGTGATTGGCAGGCTGCTACAAGGGAACCTCCCCCATCCCTACTAGGATTTCCAACCACAGATATCTCTCCTGCGTGATACGGACGCATGCCGCGTGCTGCCCTTTTGAGGGGGATCAATCCAGGTGACCATTATGTCCGGAGGACAGAACGTAATGGCCATGTTCGGCCTGAATCTCAACATCTACACGGGGCCAAAATCTAGGGGCTTTGTCTCAAAGAAGAACTCATCAAACCAGAGCCACATTCCCAAAACTAGTCATGAATGACAACTTTTGTGACAATTCAGATCCCTGTCTAGACAAAAGGGCCATCACACCTCTTCATCACCAGCTTCAGTTCTTCCTTCTTCCCTCGAAAACAAAACTTCCCTAACGTTGCTGACACTTACTGACGCTCATCCTGTCCACAACGGAACCCTCCGCTTCCCAGTCAAGAGCAGCGCTCCCCTGTCTGCCTGTCTTTCCTACCACCGTAGACAACATCACCATTCTTTCTGCTTGATAACTTCTTTGACGTTGGCAATAGCCTTTGCCTAGCTGCCTCAATCAACCCATATATTGATTCTCTCACCAAATCCTGAAACTCACCAAACAGTTCCCTTTCCTCAGGCCATTGGCTATTACCGGAACTTTCCTCAAGCTTACCTGCCACGAAGGGAGCCGTAGCCACTCTGTAGCATTGATCCTCCTTTAATCCATCACAGTCCTCCAGATTCTAGCTCATCATGAAGACTTCCAGGATTCCTTATCACCCTTTTATTTTCGAATTCCTTGATTCCTTGACTCTTTTTTCCTCTTGACATCGCTATCGCCTTGATCCTTTTCTTTATGTATTCTTTCCCTCACTATCACTCTCTCTCGCTTTCTCTCTCTCTCCTCCCAAAGTACCCCAGCAGCCGTTTGCGTGAAGAACCATGTTGACATGAAGCGAAGAAAGCAAGAGGAGAGCTTAAACAAGGGATGTGGACTGATTGTGCCCGGGCTGTCGAAGTGAAAGCTGCAAAGAATGAAAGAACTCTCTACCTGAGAGCCTGATTTGAAAGGCTGCCACAGGGGAACCCGCCCCAACCAATGCTTCCACATACAGCATTGTTTCCTGGGTGATATACGCAAACCTGACATGAAGGGGACCTTTTAATACATATCAATTCCCTCGTCTAGGCAAGTGGTCCATCACATCCTCACCCTCACTGTTTTCACTCTTCCATCTCCTCTACCAACTCTGTCGTTGCTGACACTATGTCCAAATCAGAATTTATCCTTGTCCCACTGAAACGCTCTCCTTCCCTATCCTTCTGTGTTTCCCACGATTGTAGACAACATTACCATCCTCTGTGTCACACAACTCCGTAACCTCGTGGCATCTGACTCATTCAAAGCCCTTCTCAGAGCTCACCTCCTCCAGGAGGCCTTCCCAGACTGAGCCCCCTCCTTCCTCTCCCCCTCCTCCCCCTCCCCATCTCCCCGCCTTACCTCCTTCCCCTCCCCACAGCATCTGTATATATGTATATATGTTTGTACGTATTTATTACTCTATTTATTTATTTTATTTGTACATATTTATTCTATTTATTTTATTTGTTAATATGTTTTGCTTTGTTGTTTGTCTCCCCCTTCTAGACTGTGAACCCTCAGTTGGATAGGGATCGTCTCTATATGTTGCCAACTTGTACTTCCCAAGCGCTTAGTGCAGTGCTCTGCACACAGTAAGCGCTCAATAAATACGATTGAATGAATGAATAAATGAGTGAACATATGGATTCTCTCACCAAATCCTGGACGTTATGCTGTTGAAATACAGCTTCCCTCTCCAGTTGATCTAAGCATTTATCACATTTCCCGCCTTCACCACTGCAGGTCAACTCTTCCTGCAGCCATTTGGCCAGATCCATGTCAACCATGATCCTCAGGAGAAGTACCAAGTTCGAATCACTAGAGCCTCTGTCGATCGCCCGTTGACCTGCCTCCTGTCAGAAGATAGACACAAGACTGTTACTGTCTCATTCCAGGAACCATTCAGAGAGACTGAATTGCCACGAACGGAGTATAGCACTAGTGATTTCTCTGGTGTCAGGCGTCTGCAATAAGAGGAAAGTTTCATTAATCAATCATTCGTATTTATTGAGAGCTTACTGTGTGCAGAGCACTGTACTAAGCGCTTGGGAAGTACATTACCCACCAAAGGCCTCAGTTTAATGTCCCACTGGCTTCAGGCCTCGGTGAGTTGGACATCCTGATCTACCGACTCCTTCCCTGACAGGAATCACATTATGGTAACGCTGCCTAACCCTGACTGGTCAGGAAAGCTCATATCTGGAAAGCAGGAGACGGTGTGAATTTAAAGGTCCCGAAGCCATATGATAATAATCATGTCATATGTTCAACGTTTGCTATCTACTCACCCTGCTGAATAATCACCTTTACTGTCGCGTGCACTTGGTCCCGTGCTCGGCAATCAGTGTTTTAAGCTCCTTCAAGACAGGGTTCCTACCGATTACCTCCAATGGATTCAACCCAAGCCCCTTGAACAGTACTTGGCACAGAATAAATTCGGCCAATTGATAACCATGTGTCAGGCACGATACCAATCGCTGGAGGAGTTATAGTACATTGATTTTCAATGGAAAAATCACTATAGGCCTCCGGGATTCGTGCTTGTGTTGTGCAGATTTCACAACAGGGAGGGCGAGGAGAGAGTAGATGGGTGTGGTCCGCGGTTCCAAAGTCAAGTAAAAAGTGTGAACGCAGTTCTATGTGTGGGGAATCCTCCTGAGTGGAACGTTCTTCTCACAGTCTCAGGGAGAGTTCACACCTTCCGCACGCGGGGTAATGGGGGAGAAAAATCATTGACTCAGCGCCCCAACACCAATAACAAATGATGTGCATTTTGCTTTAATTCTTTTTGTTCTGACGACTTGACACCTGTCCACATGTTTTCTTTTATTGTCTGTCTCCCACTTCTAGACTGTGAGCCCGTTGCTGGGTAGGGACCATCTCTATATGTTGCCAACGTGTACTTCCCAAGCTCTTAGTACAGTGCTCTGCACAAAGTAAGCGCTCAATAAGTACGATTGAATGAATGAATGAACAAAGAAGTGCAGATCGCTCTTTGGGTTTAGAGCTGCTGGGAGTAAGTGTTCCATGGATATGGTCCACTGACCACTACGCCTAAACACGGGTACTTATCGCTGGGGGATATACAATAAAATTCCACGGTAAATCACTCTAAGCTTTGAAGACTAGTCCTACGGAATCAAGATTTCATAATCGTGTTAGTAAGGAGAGAATGGGAGCTTGTGGTCTGCGGATTCCAAGCAAGAAAACAAACAATCGAACAAAGGAGAAAGATAGAATGGAAGGACACGAGATGTGAGTCAGAGGACGTGGGATCTAATTCCTCCTTCCAAGTGAGTCGGGTTTTTGACCTTGGGAAAGTGGTTAAGATTATTTGTGCCTCTGGAACCTCAACTGTAAAACAGGGATATCTGTGAGCCCTGCCTGGGTCATGGACCTGTGTCCATCCTAATCAGCTTTGTCTATCCCAGCGCTTAGTATGGTGCCTAACCCATTGTAAGTGCTTAAAAGAAAAGAATAACAAAGCAAAATGTATTTTCCCTCTTGAATCCAAGGTCATCGTCGGCAAGAATGTGTCTATCAACTGTGTTTGCATGTACACTGCCCTATGCCTCATACAGTGCTCTGTACAGAATAAGCGCTCAGTAGATATGATTGATGATGAAGGTGGAGGCCTTGAGTCGACCCTAGCAACATGTGCATTAGAAAGAGAGGGAAACACGGTTGTCATGACCGGGAGATGGAAGACAGCCTCTGATGGAGCGGTCCTTAGTCTCATTAAGCAGGACAATACTAATCGAACTAAGGATATTCACGGTAAACCAGGACAGAGGTGAGACTCAAGGAATCATGGAGTGGATTAGAGGTGGAGGGAAAGAGAAAAGGCATGTGTCATTTTCGTTGAAAAGGGACACTCATTACGAAGCGATAACAAACCATAAGGCAGATAGGTGAGGAGAATACATGAGGAGTAAGAGAAAAGGAAAGAGAGAAAGAAAAAATAAGAGAAAGAGTGAACGAAAGAAAGTAAGAAAATAAGCCCCCTTTGAAAAGACAGCCCGGTTGCAAATGGAAACGATGACTAATTGCTCACCTGGGAGTGAACGACCCGCGTTCGAGTGTGAACCAGGGTGAGGGAGAGCTTCCCACAGGCCAACGCCCCTCTTTCTCGCTCTCTCTGTGTCTCTATAAATATGGCCGCGAGACCTCAGCGTCCCATTTGGTGGATTCCTTCGACAGAGCTACCAGCTGCCGAAGCGTGTCCAGTCGCCGACGGTTTTAGTGACGGACCCAGTACAGGTAGGTGGAGCGTAACACGGTTGGGAATGCGGGGGGATGGCAGGACTGGATTTGGGACCAGGAGGGTTCGTCCAGGGCCGGGCAGGGGTAACTTCCCAACGGGAGGGTTGGGAGTGAATCTTTAATGCTGCTGAGCCTCTGATCTAAGCCAGACACGGAGCTTCTGTCGAGGGCAGACATGTGTGGTCTGGCTTTCCCCCCCTTTGCGAACATATCTCTACTAAATGCTCTTCGCTTTCCACCTGTAGGTTCCTGCTTGGAAAACCCCACTCTCCCGCCCCCACCCCCACCCCGCCATCGTGCAGGTCGAATACAGGCAGAGAGAGCCCAGCGGAGGTTGGCTTCAGGATGGCTATGAATGGTAATCAATTCATAAGCGCTCTTGGCAGTTCCCAGGAAGTTCCGGATTTTGAGTCCATCCTCTTGGACCTGGAGGAATTGCAAAGGAGCGAGGCGGAAGAGGAGACCATTCTTCCAACTTTTTCAGGTACGATTTTCGGCACCGAAGGACTCTGACCTCGTGTGGGCTAAGGGGAAGGGTACGGTACAAGAGGGGGAAATGAAGAAGCCTGAGTTGAGCGGGCTGGGGAAACCACCAGCGTGACGGGGGTCGGGGGATGGGGTTCTCAGTGTCCCACGGAAGGCCGTGTAGCCGATCCTAGAAACGAAGGGGGTCTACAGGAGTGGGACTAGGCGAGGGATTTCCTTTCTATGCAGGGCGTCGGAACAGTGGTGCTCCCTCTGATTGTCGGGATCTCCTAGGACTTCTCAGCTCTGGAAAGCAACTCCGTCATTCACTGCTTTTTCTCTCTCTTTACGTCACAGAACCCCTCAATTTGCCAAGCTTATACTCCTGTTTCGAGATGAGGGGCGGCAAGAAGAAGACTCCCGAGGCTGACTTGCAAAGAGAGGCAAAGCGAAGGCGGCTAGGCGGAGACGAGGAGCCAGTTGCTTCCCCATACCCGGAACCGCTCGGGGAAACTCAGGACCTGTTGGAGTATGTCAACCGGTTTGCACAGTCACTGGTCGAGGAAGAGAGCCCAAGTACAGGTAAGTGCTTCGACTGTTTCGGAGGGGCCAGCGTTTGTCCAATTCCAAAGTCTCCTATGCATACCGCCATATGGGCCATGTGGGAAGAGCCTTCGAGCCCCCAGGTATGTTGCAGGGGAAAGGACCCCTGGGTGTTTCTGAGATGTCCCCTCCTCCATCACTTGGAGAGTTTCGTGTTTACCCTACGTAGCCTGCTGCTACTTGCTACCCTGACCGTCCCCTCTGTCTGGTTCCACTTTCCTTCAAACTGTCCTTGTAGCTTGCGAATTCGGAACAACCTTGCTGTCATTTGCCAAATGATTCACATCTGTTCCAATTTCGCAGAAACTTCCAGCTCACCTGGTCCGGCTTCCCCCTCCCCAACTCTGCAACAGAGACCACCGTCACCAAGAGCGGCACTAGAGGAGGTGGAGCGAATCATTCAAGAGCTCAGGGCTAAAGATGAATCGTGCCGGGCCGTTCCTACCGATGTACTGGATTATGTCTCTGGGAGCTCTGACACAACAAGGAAGGCGGACCAGGCCCCATTAGGTAAGGGTAATTTCGAAGGAATCCACCGCCTCCACAGGCTTCGGCTGGGATCAGGATACCTGTGGCTGGAGAGCACCTGGGCTACCGTGGAGCTCAGGAGTCGCTGTGTACTTTTGGGGGTGGCCATCGGGATCCCGGGCTGTTCCCGTTGGGGACCCCCAAACAGCACGTAGTCCAAGAGTGCGGGGTCCTACTCTCGGTGTGGGTCTGGATTTTCCCCTTCACATTTTCCTCGGTGCAGTTGGCAGGCTGAATTCCCTGAATCTGAGAGTGGGACGGGTTGGTATTGGAGACTGCCCTAGGCTGACAGATCTGAGTCTTTGCCTTTCAGCCCTGTCACCCACAAGGCAGCTCGTGATTGCCTGGCCCAGGTGTTTCTGAGAGTTTCCATCTCTTACAAAGCTACCCGTTTCTCCTTACATTAGCCTAATGATACCTGCTGTCCTGACATTCTTCTCCAAGTATTTTCGGCTTCCTTCCTTTCACCCTGACCTTGGTCCTTGCCGATTTGCAGCAGCCTTACCCGCACATGCCAAATGATTCATGATTTCTTCCATTCGCAGGACTTTCCAGCTCACTTGGACGGGCTTCTCTTGTCTCAGCTTCTCAACAGAGACCGTCACCACCGGAGGTGGCTCAAGAAGACTTGGAACAAATCATTCAAGAACTCAGTGACAAAGATGAATCATGCCGAGCCTTTCCTCCCAGTGTACTGGAGCATCTCTCTGGAGGACCCTACCCGCCAAACACGGGGAAGAAGGTCCAATCAGGTATGTCTCGTATGATTTCGGGAGAATCAACCGCCACCTCAGGCTTGGATCGGGGTCAGGGCACTTCTGGCCGGAAAGCACCTGAGCTAGTGTGGAGCTCAGGAGCCACTAGGTATCTTTGGGTGTGGCCATCGGGGCCCCGGTCTACCCCGGTTTGGTACCACCACGCCTCACCTTCTCCTAGAGCCCATGGCCACTCCAGGGTCCATCTGGACTTTTTCTTACACATCATCCTCCGTGAACTTGGCGGGCTGAATTCCTTAGGTGCTTCTCCGAGAACGAGGAGAAAGACTGCAGTGAGCTGATAGCTCTGACTCTTTGCCTTTCAGTCTTGCCATCCATGAGTCAGGACATGATTGCCTGGCCCAGGTGTTTCTGAGGTAGTCCCTATCCTTCTTATGTAGTTACTTAATTTTCCCTACAATCCAGCGCTTAGAACATTGCTTGGCATCTAGTAAGCGCTTAAGGAATACCATTCGTATAACCTGCTGTTACTTCCTGGTCTGATCGTCCTCTCCGTCTGGTTTGTTTCCTTCCATTCACGCTGTTCTCCGATCTTGGATACCTGCAGATTCTGGACAGTTTTGCTCGCACATGCCAAACTGACTAATGGTTTCTCCAATTCCAGGGCGCTCCAGTTCACTTGGACCTACTTCTCCTGACCCAGCTCCGCAACAGATACCGTCGTCACTGGCAGAGGCACAAGAAGAGTTGGAGCAAATCATTGAAGAGCTCATCGCTAAAGATGAATCCAGTTGGGCCCTCCCTCCTGATGTATTAGATTATCTCTCTGAAGGACCCTATCCACCATGTGACGTTGGGCAGACTCAATCAGGTAAGTCCATTTTGGGGGGAATCCGCCGCCACAATCGCAAGATGGAGACCAGGCTCAGGTCACCTCTGGCTGGAGAGCACCTGGGTCCCTGTGGAGCTGGGAAGCCGCTGGTTCCTGGGTACACTTCCAGGTCTGGATTCCTTGACTGCTGATCTGAGGACTGATGGGTTGGCATGGTGCTTGCATTGGTTTGATAGATCTGACTCTTTGTCTTTCAGCACTGCCATCCGCCAGGCCCTGCCCCGAAGCTCTTAAGCCAATTCCTCCAGCACCCAATGCAGGCATGGACAGCTACCCCAGCGAGGCGATCCCGGGAACCAACCACACCGTCACGACCACCAAAGTCTCACAGGAGAAGAAGAGCCGGTCTGACAGATTCAGCGAGCATCAACTCAGAGAGTTATGGGCACGGTTTGAAGTCACTCCATACCTGACGGCGGAACAAGTGCAATCCCTGTCTTCTCAGCTGCGTCTGACAACTCTGCAGGTATACTATGTCTTCTCTTGATCTCACATCTTTCAGCATCCCTGCACACTCACTTCCAGAAACCCGGCAGCCCGACCTGAGGCAGTGGGAGTTTATCATGGGTACCGAGGTAGAAATCTATGGTGATGTCTCTATTTCACGGCTTCTCCCTTCCGCTGTTTCTCGGCAAGCCTCCATATTTGCCTCTGGATTATGACTCCTTTCCCTCGCTGGCTTCTCCGAGAATTTGCTTCCTCCTCAACCCTGTCTGGATTCGTGTGGGTGTGTTTGTCTGTGTGTGTGTGTGTGGGGGGGGAGGTTGTCGGTGTGCTAGGGAGTGGGTGAGTGGGAGGGGCCTCTGTCGCTTCTCTGACTTATTTTCTGTTCCATCCTATAGGTTAGAAACTGGTTCCGGAACCACAGGAAGAAATACAAGCTGTGGATTGCCCCTAGACTTCAGACGCCCGTAGGTATCTCTGGGGAGAAGTGCGGGGTACGGTACAGTGACGAGTAAATCCAAGCGATAGCAGCAGATCCCCATACTATCTTATGGGCTCCTCGGTTTTCCAGGATGTGGAAGATTTTCATGTAGCTTTCTCGGGATGCTCTGCTCCTTCTGAAAAAAGCCCTCACAGTCTCGCTTGAACCAATAGCCTCCACACCAACGCTCTGTAACTATTTTCCCTTTTTATTTACAGGAGCGAAGCCCTTCCCATCAGCCCTGGAATACCAAGTCTGGAGCCGGAAGGATGTGGGTGCATTTCCAACCCCGCTGATGACCAATATCGTTTCTGGAAGCATCACCATGCCATCTCTACTCAATCAGTCTGGGAAGATGTGCTTACAACAGGATTTCAGCCCACAGACCTGCAAGAATGTGTTTTACAATCCGGACGTGATACCTCATCTTATCTTACATATTTTTAGCTTATTCAAATAAAGTTGACCTGTGTCCCAATTTCTTGTGTCCATTCTTAAAAGATTCTCTCTTCTGGTATGTGTGGGGTTGTTTTAGATGTGGGAGGATTGTTTTACAGTTGCTTGTGTTAAGGTTGGCTGCTGCCTTACCAGAAACCGGGTGGGTGAAAAGTTAATCGAGGAAGGTTTTCCCGAAGAGATAGGTTTTCAAGGATGATATGCAATTGTGGAAAGAGAATGGTGTTATCTAGCATGTTGAGCTATGACGGCAGCTAAGTCCCAAACTTCAAAATTTGGTTTTTCACCCTAATTTCCTAATATCCTAATGTGCCGTGGGACATTACCTTGGGAGCATGTGCATGGACTGCGCAAGCTCAGGCAGAATAGTCACTGATAGTTCCTCTAAATAGGAAAAGAACATCTGAACCAAGAATGCCCACGTGACACCAGGATTGTCATGAAACTCAAGGAATCCCCACGTGTTGGCAGAGAAGGAAAAAGGGAGGTGTCATTTTTGTTGAACAGGAACAGTCAGGTGCAGTAGACTATGGCATGGCATAGTGGATAGACCATGGCCCTGAGAGTCGGAGGACGTGGGTCGCGGGTAATCCAGGATCTGCCAATTTTCTGCTGTGTGAACGTGGGGAAGTCACTTCACTTCTCTGTGCCTCAGTTGCCTCCCGCAAAATGGAGATGGAGACTGTGAGGTCCACATGGAACAAGGACTGTGTCCAACCAGATTTGCTTGTATATACCCCAGCACTTAGTATAGTGCCTGGCACATAGTAAGTGCTTAACAAATACTACTACTACTAGTATTAGTAGTAGTAGTAGTAGCAAGTACTACAATTACTACTATTGTTATCATTATTATTAGTAGTAATATAACTTAAGGGAACACAAGCTAAAACAGTTAGTCGAGGAGATGACAAGGGAAAGGAAGAGAGAAAGAAAGTGGAGAAAAAGAAAGGGCGAAAGAAAGAAAAAGGATGGAAGAAAGAAAGAGAAAGGAAGGAAGAATAAGAGGGTTTAGAGCTCTATGTTTCAGCTCAAGTCTATCATAACCTTTCTATATACTCACTGACTTCTTTCCCCACACCCCGATATCCCCATTAAGAGGCTGACGCAGTCTCCAGTGGCTGCACAATCACTGGAGGGTCTAGGCTGGACTACATTGTATCCGCATTACCGTAATGGTGTTGGTTTAGCGATTACTCTTAGCTAATCGCTGCTGTGGGAACTGTATGATCAGAGCAGAGGCAGCCTGCGTCCCACCTTGGGGCGTTCATAGTCATAGAAGGGGGAAGAACAGGCAGTTAATCCCCAGCTTCACAGATGCCGCAGCTGAGGCACGGAGATGCCAAAAAACTTTGCCCAAGGTCACACAGAACAAAAGTGGTGGAGCCGGAACTGGGACCCTGGTTTCCCACCTTCCAGCCCTGCGCCCTTTCCCCTCACTTCACTGATTCTCGAGGTGTTGTGCGGGGTTGTTTGGAAGGTGGCAGTGCTGTGGGAATCCAGAAAAGCCGGCTGTGGCCAGAGTAATCAAGGCAGCTACCCTCTAGTCGTTACTCTGGAGTCCTATATTACTGCTCAAATGGTACTTCAGTACTTTCGTACTACGTCATCCTCTATGACGTCCTCCTCCCGGGACTATATTTTTTGGCTCGTCCTCCCATCTATATTGTCCAGTTTCTTGGGGCAGGGACCATGTGTACTACTTCCCACCGATACGCTAAATGGACATGTCAATACCTCCAACAATACATGTTCAAACCTGAACTCATTCTCTTCCCATTCAAACCTTGCCCCGATCTCTAGTTTTGTTTTTGTTTGTTTGTATTTTCTTCTCCTGCCATTTGTTCCTAAGGGCTGGATTTGTGCCAGGCACCGTACTAAGTGCTGGGGTAGATTCAAGCTAATTTGATTGGACACAATCCTGTCCCACATGGGATTTATAGTATTAACCCTCTCTTTTACAGATGAGGTACCTGAGACCAAGAATTCATTCATTGATTCATTCTTTCATGTCTTCATTCAGTCGTCTTAATTGATTAATTGATTAGAGCCCAAGTCCTCCTGATTTCCAGGCCTATGGCACTATCCACTAGAACACGTTGCTTCTTTTTCCCATCACTTTAAACAGTACTACTTTTCTTCCTGTCTTACAAGCCTATATCCTTGGTGTGGTGCTCTACTGAATCAATCCATCAATCCATCGTGTTTATTGAGCACATCCTGCATGCAGAGCGCTGTACTAAGCATTTGAGGTAGGACAAGAGGTAGGAAAACACAACAATATAGCCTACAATTCCATCGGGTAAAGTCATCCCAACTGGGATGAAAAAAGATTTTTTCACCTCCGAGAATTCAGCCCTGTACTACCGATGGAAAAAATGACAAATGGAGGAACAGGCAGGGAGGTGAGTTCACACCCTACGGGAGATTCTCGAGTCGCGCGAAAAGGCCTCCAAAGGAGTAGCTATAAAACTGAGCCTACCTCCATTCCAGCCATTTCTCTTTCCTGCCATTTGAGCAGACAGCGAGAGGGGAAATTTCTACCTCATTGGAAGACTTTCCAGATCGCAGCCCGAGGATATCCAGGAAATGATCAGCATTACACTGACGAGTCCAGCCCCACCGTGGACTATCTATCGCTTTCCAGAGTGCCAAACCCTGAAGTCCCGGCTTCTGATCGAGCACCACACTGACTAGGGCTACAGAGAAGACAGAAGCGGAGATGGAGGACAGAGCCGATTTGAGCATCCATCTACCAGCACCTGCAGCTGGAAAAAACGTTCCGGTAGAAAGGTCTATAGGAGCGGCACGACCAGACAGATAACTAGGAAATCCCTGCAGCTGTGAGACAGGGAATGGGGGCAGAGAGGATCAATTAGATTCACACGACGGGGACCAGAGACCCCAGCACTGAAGATGATCCCTGTGAGATGGGCTAGGGACCAGGCTGCGTTTGTCAGAGAAGGAAGTGGTGCTGAAGACAGGAAACAGATTTTAAGATTTGCCCAGGGTCCATGCGGTCTTGTCCTGGCCAGGCAGTTGGATTCCCCATGTGTGGTCTTTCCTGAGAGCATATTGTATGACCACTATTCAGTAACTGTGACTATGCTGTGTATCTCTCTATCTGAGTTCAGAAGCATCTGTATTGGGAACTTATTGGACAATGACGCTGGAGTTTCCCATCCTAATTCATCTCTCTTTTCTCTTTAGATTTACCAGTATTAGGAAAGGATTCCCTCTACTACCCCGGAAACTGGCCTTCAACTTTAAGACTCCGCCTCGTCGACCGAACTAACTCTCTCTCTTAACTAATTGTCTTGACAACACCTTCTTTCTTCACCTCTACACTTAGACACCCTCTTCCAGGGATTCCTCCCTCGACATACGGAAATAAACTTCAGTTGTGTTTGGATTTCCATTAATGCTTCTCGTGTAGGCTATTTGAGTAGTGATCCATGTTTGTATAAGTAAAGAGATCGACAGGGAACAAGAGTAGCACTAGACCCTGAGGAAATGCATCATTTGTGCCCGCTATGATGGGACTGAACCGACAGAGCTGTACTTAGTGATCATGTTCGGCCTGATTCTCTGCACCTTCGCGGGGCCAAAGTTTTGAGGGTCCTTCCCGAGAAGGTACTCATCAAACCAGAGCCGAATGTCCACACACAAGTCATGAGTGGGTCCCTTTGGCACAATTCAACACCCCTGTCTAGGCACGCGGATTACCTAAAACGAGAAGCAGCGTGGCTCAGTGGAAAGAACACGGGCTTGGGAGTCAGAAGTCATTGGTTCAAATCCCTGTTCTGCCAATTGTCAGCTGTGTGACTTTGGGTAACTTACTTAACTTCTCTGTGCCTCGGTTACCTCATCTGTAAAATGCGGAGGAAGACTGAGCCCCACGTGGGACAATCTGATCACCTTATATTCTCCTCAGAGCTTAGACCAGTGCTTTGCACTTAGTACATGCTTAATAAATGTCATTATTATTATTTAACACTACCCTCTGGTCTTGGTTTATTTTGTAGAGTCATCTCTGACCCACAGCAACTACACGGACACATCTCTCCCAGAACACCCCACTTTACATCTGCAATCATTATGTTGCCAACTTGTACTTCCCAAGAGCTTAGTACAGTGCTCTGCACACAGTAAGTGCTCAATAAATACGATTGAATGAATGAATGAATTCAGGTAGTGTTTCCATAGGTTTCCTAGGAAAAAATACGGAAGTGCTTTACTATTGTCTTCTTCCAAGCGGTAAATGAGTCTTCTCCCTCGACTCTCTCCCATGCCGCTACGGTCCTACATAGGTGAGCTTTTGCTTGTAGTAGATTGCCTTCCACTGGCTAGCCATTGCCCAAGATAGGAATGGAATGGGTATGCCTCCGCTTGACTCTCCCTTCCATGGCCGAAACTGGTAGAGTACTGGAAACTCTCCAAGTGCGATCCTGAGAGAGGAATACTACCTTCTACTCCCTTCGAAAATAACACTTCTCCATCGTTTTTGACACTTACTGACAATTACCATATTCAAGACAGATCTTTTACTCTACTCACGTAACCCTCGTGCTTTTTTTCCTACCACCGTAAACAATACAGTCATCATTCCAGACTCACAATCCCGGTAACCTCGGCGATGTCCTTGGCTCAGTGGACTCATTCAACCTGCTTGTTGATTTTCTCTCTGAAACCGAAGACAAGGTTTCAGAGTACTGAGAAAATCCTCGATTTCCTCTCCAGCCTAATGGCCATCATGCCAATAGAAGCACTGATCATATGTCCTTACCTTCACGACTGAATCAGACTCTTAATGAAGTGTTAGGGGTGTGGAGAAGACGTCAGTGAGTATATGGAAAGATTATGATAGGTCAGGAGACTCGAGCTGAAATTATACATGGAGCTCTAAATCTTTTTATTATTTCTGCCTTTCTCTTTCTTTTCTTCTTCCGTCGTTTTTCTTTCTTTCATTCTTCCGCCCTTTCTTTCTCTTTCTTTTTCTCCATTTTCTCTCTCTTCATTGCCATTGTCATCTCCTCGACTAACTGTTTTAGCTTGTGGTCTTTTATCAATCAATCAATCAATCGTATTTATTGAGCGCTTACTCTGTGCAAAGTACTGTACTAAGCGCTTGGGAAGTACAAGTTGGCAACATAAAGAGACAGTCCCTACCCAACAGTGGGCTCACAGTCTAAAAGGGGGAGACAGAGAACAAAACCATACTAACAAAATAAAATAAATAGAATAGATATGTACAAGTAAAATAAATAAATAAATAAATAAATAGAGTAATAAATATGTACAAACATATATACCTATATACAGGTGCTGTGGGGAAGGGAAGGAGGTAAGATGAAGGGGATGGAGAGGGGGACGAGGGGGAGACGAAGGAAGGGGCTCAGTCTGAGAAGGCCTCCTGGAGGAGGTGAACTCTCAGCAGGGCCTTGAAGGGAGGAAGAGAGCTAGCTTGGCGGATGGGCAGAGGGAGGGCATTCCAGGCCCGGGGGATGACGTGGGCCGGGGGTCGATGGAGGGACAGGTGAGAACGAGGTACAGTGAGGAGATTAGCGGCAGAGGAGCGGAGTGGGCTGTAGAAGGAAAGAAGGGAGGTGACGTAGGAGGGGGCGAGGTGATGGAGAGCCTTGAAGCCCAGGGTGAGGAGTTTCTGCCTGATGCGCAAATTGATTGGTAGCCATTGGAGATTTTTGAGGAGGGGAGTAACATGCCCAGAGCGTTTCTGCACAAAGACAATCCGGGCAGCAGCATGAAGTATGGATTGAAGAGGGGAGAGACACGAGGATGGGAGATCAGAGAGAAGGCTGATGCAGTATGTTAAAGTATAACTTTATGTTATACTACAGGACCTTTCTGATCTCAGAGTGAGACATAGCACAGCAGAGCCACAAGATGGACATAACTGCCTGCTCAGGCTCAGACAGTAAGGGCTCGAGTGAGATTCCCAAAATCTGGTCCCTCTCTCCAGCACCATTTCCCGCTCTGGCTAAGGTATCTCTGTCCGTGATCCCTCTCACCTGGACCATCTACAGAGCTCAGGCCCTTTCGTGTGGTTCTATTTGACCCTCTTTGCCCCCGCTCCTCACCTCATGGCCGCAATGGCTTCCTGGTACTCTGGCTGGTCCTCCTGTTCCTGCGGCCCTTCGTGCCGGTACGTTTTTTCCGGGTGCAGTTGCTGGTGGGTGGATACTTGATTCGATCTCCTCTTCCCCCGTCTCTGTGGCCCTGGTCAATGTGGTATTCGATCTGAATCTGCTGCTCCTGAGTTCGGATCACCTGTGTGTGCGAAGGGGCTCGGCTCTCTGGAGAGGAATAGATAGTCCACCAAGGGGCTGGATTCGTCAGTGCAATGCTGATCATTTCTTGGACGTCCTCGAGCTTTGATCTGGAAAGTCTTTAAATGAGGTAAAAATGTTCCCTATCGGTGTCTGCAGACGTGGCAGGAATGAGAGATGGATGGAATGGAGGTAGGCTCAGGTTTATAGCTGCGAGGATGCCCCTCATGACATGACTCACTTCATTCGTCCTGGTTTCTGCCAGTAATACAGGGCTGTATTTTCAGAGATGAAAAACATGCTCTTTAGTCCCATGCAGCAAAGGAACACCCTACTGCATCAAATCTGACTTGTGAAAGAGCTGCCAAGATCGACTGATTTAGTCAATGACCAGGTTCAAGTCACTCAGTCACCTCTGTGATAGGACCCCAGAGAGAGAATCAGGGAAATTATATGGTGCTTGGAAAGTAATCTGTAATAAGAGACATCCAACAGAACTCTCCACAGAGGCAAGCTACAGCCATGATATAAAATCCCTAATAAACCCTGGGCGCTAACTGTGTGTAGAAACCTATGCTTAGGCGAACTCTTTCTAATATCCCCGGTGGGTTTCTTTCCGATTTGCATGTTTACCAGAATTTCTGGAGACCCGTGTTCCCATGACCTCTGACTCCCAAGCCCGTGGTCTTTCCACTGAGCCATGCTGCTTCTCGCTTGAGGTGATCTGCGTGCCTAGACAGGGGTGTTGAATTGTGCCAAAGGGTCCCACTCATGACTTGTGTGTGGATATTCGGCTCTGGTGTGATGAATATCTTCTCGGGAAGGACCCTAAAAGCTTTGACCCCGCGAAGGTGCAGAGAATCGGGCCGAACATGATCACTAAGTACAGCTATGTAGGTTCAGTCCCGTCATAGCAGGCACAGATGATGCATTTCCTCAGGGTCTAGTGCTACTTTTGTCCCCCATCGATCTCTTCGCTTATACAAACATGGATCACTACTTAAATGACCTACACGAGAAGCATTAATAGAAATTCGAAAACAACTGAAGTTTATTTCCGTGAGGTTTATTTCGCTGTCTCTCTCTCTCTTTCACTCTTTCCTCTCTCCATCTCTATCTCCTTGCTCTCTTTCCCTGTGGGCTATTTATCACTCTCTCTCACCGATCACTCAGTCTCTCTCTATCGCTCTTTCTCTTTCTCCCAGATGTATCTCACTAGGTTTGCCTAACAAGTGACTAGTTGGCAACCCTCCTCCGGGTTCAAATCCCTGTTCTGCCGATTGTTAGCTGTGCGACTTTGGGCAAATCACTTAACTTCTCTGTGCCTCAGTTACCTCATCTGTTAAATGCGGAGGAAGACTGAGCCCCACGTGGGACAATCTGATCACCTTATATCCTCCCCAGCGCTTAGAACAGTGCTTTGCACATAGTACGCGCTTAACAAATGCTATTATTATTATTATTATTATTATTATTATTTAACACTACGCTCCGGTCTTGGTTTATTTTGTCGAGTCATCTCTGACCCACAGCGACTCCATGGACATATCTCTCCCAGAACGCCCCACTCTACATCTGCAATCATTCAGGTAGTGTTTCCATAGTTTTCCTAGGAAAAAATACGGAAGTGCTTTACTATTGTCTTCTTCCAAGTGGTAAATGAGTCTTCTCCCTCGACTCTCTCCCATGCCGCTACTGTCCTACACAGGTGAGCTTTTCCTTGTAGTAGCTTGCCTTCCACTTGCTAGCCATTGCCCAAGATAGGAATGGAATGGGTATGCCTCTGCTTGACTCTCCCTCCCATGGCCGAAACTGGTAGAGTACTGGAAACTCTCCAAGTGCGATCCTGAGAGAGGAACACTACCTTCTACTCCCTTCGATAATAACACTTCTCCATCGTTTTTGACACGTGCTGACAATTACCATATTCAAGACAGAACTCTTATTCTACTCACTCAAACATAACCCTCTTGCTGTTTTTCCCGCCACTGTAAACAATACAGTTATCATTCCAGCCTCACAATCCCATAACCTCGGCGATATCCTTGGCTCAGTGGACTTAAATGAATAGGTCGAACACAGTGTCTGTTCCGCATGCGGCTCACGGTCTGAGAAGAGGGGAAACGAGGTATTCCCCCTTTTACAGTTGAGGAAACTAGGACACTGAGGAAGAGAGGTGAGTTGTTCAAGGTCACACAGCAAGTAACTGGCAGAGGCGGGACTAGAACCCGGGTCCTCTGATTCCCAGGCCCAGGCTATCGCCATTCAGCCGTGTTACTTCTTCCTGGATTTCATATCAAGGATGAGCAGCGATGATAACTCCGGAGTGATTTGGGGCATTCCTCTTTAGAGAGTTCTGTTGGCCATTACTCCTTCAAGGGTTATCTTTTCCCAGACCGTGGGCATTTCCCTTCCCCTCCCTCTGGGGTGTTATCGCTGACTTGTCAGAGAGACTAGGACCGGCCAGGGATGAAAATGTCCCTAGCAATAAATTGGAACAGCTATTTCACATGTCGGAGTTACAGGCTCAAACTGCAATTTTCCTGAATGGGATGAAAAAGTTCCCCCTTTGGAAATGCAGTCCCGTATTACTTTTGATCATATAGGGAAGCGTCATGGGCAGATGAAAGTAAATAAGAAGTCCTAGGTTTCAATCCTGGCTCTGTCACTAGTCCCGATTGTGACCTCAGGCAAATCACTTAACTTTTAGATGCCTCAGATACCTCATCTGTAAAACGCGGATTAAATCTCATTCATTCATTCATTCATTTAATCGTATTTATTGAGCGCTTACTTTGTGCAGAGCACTGTATTAAGCGCTTGGGAAGTATAAGTTGGCAACATATAGAGACGGTCCCTACCCAACAGTGGGCTCACAGTCTAGAAGGGGGAGACAGACAACAAAATAAAACATATTAACAAAATAAAATAAATAGAATAAATATGTACAAGTAAAATAAATAAATGGAGTAATAAATATGTGCAAACATAGATACAGGTGCTGGGGGAAGGGGAAGGAGGTAAGACGGGGGATGGGGATGGGGAGGAGGGGGAGAGGAAGGAGGGGGCTCAATCTGGGAAGGCCTCCTGGAGGAGGTGAGCTCTCAGTAGGGCTTTGAAGGAAGGAAGAGAGCTAGCTTGGAGGATGTGCGGAGGGAGGGCATTGCAGGTCCGGGGAGGACGTGGGCCGGGGGCCGACGGCAGGACAGGCGAGAACGAGGCACAGTGAGGAGGTTAGCGTCAGAGGAGTGGAGGGTGCGGGCTGGGCTGTAGAGGAAAGAAGGGAGGTGAGGTAGGCGGGGCCGAGTTGATAGAGAGCCTTGAAGCCGAGAGTGAGGAGTTTTTGCCTGATGCGTAGGTTGACTGGTAGCCACTGGAGATTTTTGAGGAGGGGCGTAACATACCTAGAGCGTTTCTGCACAGAGAGGATTCGGACAGCAGCGTGAAGTATGGATTGAAGTGGGGAGAGCACTGCGGTGGATCCAAGTCAATCAGGAAAGACAGAGCCTCTGTCCTACATGAATCTGAGCACCTAGTAAGCACTCACTAAATGTTATTTTCATTATTTTATAATTACTATCGTGTTCATTATTTTTTACCATATAAATCCAACTAGGGTTGATGGACTTGGATGTGAGCACCGCGGGTATAAATGCAGGGAAGCTTTTTGTCCTAGACTAAAGGATCCATGAACATTCACTGATGGAGGGGGCCTACATCTCTAGTATGAGAGACACAGTACATCCTCCCGGGCAGGGGGTACGATAGCACCTGAATCCTACAGGGCTTAACAGAGATTTTCTGCCCTTCTGTCTCACCATGGTGACCCCACTGTATTGTAGAAGGGCAGAAAAAGGACCGGGCACTTTCTCTGCTCTTAGGAGGTTTACCTTAGACGTCCCGGGATCAAGTCCCATGATTCCGGAATGGACCTGATGCTATCATCACCAAATATCGCTAAAGATAGAGTTACAAGTGTGGGCATGAAGGCTAACTTCATTCCTCTGGTGATGTGACCAGAATGATGGGTACAGATTTGGAAAGAGCAACTGCTCTTTCACCTACACCTCTGACTCCCTCAGCTGGGTGGAAGCTCTCCTGACCTCTTCATTGAAACCTTTCAATAGAGCAATAGCCATCACCGGTACCAGGACATTATTGGCTACAGCAATAAAAACGATGAGGCTAAAAAATAATGACAACAATTAATTTTCATTAATAGTAGTTCAATAATCATTAGTGATGATGGCGGTATTTTTGAGCTGCCAAGCACTGCCCAATCCATTCGCACTTAGTCCGGAATCTGGAGGACTCATGCCAATATGGTGATCCTGAGGGGATAAGGTCTGTAACACTCAGAGGTCTTCAAAGTGTGAAGGAGGATTAAAAGCAACATCCTGAGTATTTTTAGGTTGGTATAAAGGTAGAGGATTGTAGAGAAAAAATATATATATATTCTATAGAAATAGATATAAAGGTAGAGAAGCAGCGTGGCTCAGTGGAAAGAGCACGGGCTTGGGAGTCAGAGGTCATGGGTTCAAATCCCGGCTCCGCCACTTGTCAGCTGTGTGACTTTGGGCAAGTAACTTCACTTCTCTGGGCAAGTAACTTCACTTCTCTGGGCCTCAGTTACCTCATTTGTAAAATGGAGATTAAGACTGTGAGCCCCCGTGGGACAACCTGATCACCTTGTAACCTCCCCAGCACTTAGAACAGTGCTTTGCACATAGTAAGCGCTTAATAAATGTCATTATCATTATTATTAGTATTACTGCAGACATGGGGCCCGCACAACAGTTTGGGGTCTGGGGTGTTGCCCCTCACTTGGAAGGAGATTTTCTCCTGTCTATTCTACAGTCGTTTTTTTCATTGCCGATGCAGAGAGAAGGTCACACCAAAGATGCTTGCAGATCCAAAGCAATGCAGAATACTGTGTACTCCCAGTTTTCACCCGATGATTGACTGGATACGGATGTCGTCAATGCCCTGGCATTCATACCCCCGAAGTATTTTGTTACACTTCTCATCTTGTCCCCACCCCCAGAGCACTTCCTATATCCCTCTACTGTTGCTTTGACTTCTAGGTGGATGCCGGGCTTGCTCTTGTGAACCCTCAGCATTCTAGTTTCCCAACTTTCCGTTCCATGACCTGCACACTGTAAACACTCAAGAGATATCATTTTAGGATTTTGGGTGGCAGCACCCCCAGAAAGCTTCCCCGAGCTGGGTTCCCTGCCTAGGAACGTCTTGGAAAACATTTTCTGGAGTCACGCAGGGGAAGGGAGATGAACGGGAAATGCATGACAACAAGCAGCGAAGAAGGGAAATTGTATGGCAGAGACCATGATCCCTCTTACTTAACTGGGGTGAAAGAAACAAAGATCTAGTAACCATTGCATTTTCAATTCTACTGCAATTAACGCCCCCAAGAAAATCCTGGTATTGGCATTGATCTGAGTTGTGTGACCTCTGGTGCTCCATTGTCTGGGGTTAGAGCAGAGGGGAGAAGGGGAGTTATGTCTGGGGCAACCGAAAGAATTAACCATGAGATTGGCGCCTCTGGTGTGGAGGTTTGAGGCTCCCGAGGCGAATCCCTCTCGAAGGGGCTAAGGATGGCTCGAGGCCATGGAGATGGAGCGTGGGAATAGGGGATTAACCTTTCCCGGGTAGGCGAGTATGTCAGCCCTACTTATTCAGCGACAAGGTTGGTTCAGGAGATCAGTCTCAATCTTGGCTGAGGAGGTGGCGCTCACACACCCGGTCGATGGTCAGTGACCCCGCGTTTTGACCCCCATAGGTACGACAAGAGGAGAGGGCAGGTCGGAGCGGAGATGAGAAGTGGACAGGAGAAAAGGTGTGGATGAAGCATTTCTCCCACAAGTTGTAGAAGGAGATGACTCCAGCCTCATAATCCAGGAAAAACCCAGCCTGGCAGATAGGAAGGGTGACAGTGAGCTAGGTGAAGGAAAAAGAGATACAGAAACTGCTCCCAAGTATAGACAGGAAGTCCATCAGTGAAAAGCTGGCACGTTGTTCTTCCTGCTCATCTATTCGTAACACATCGCCACTTCCAAGTCCGGTTTGTCTCCCACCTCCATCTCCCAGTAGTGCAGCACCGAGATCAACACCGGGAAGCCCAAAACATGGCCACAATTTTCGAATCGATCCTGTTTGTCTGGCACATCCTGCGGGGCTTCCACGAATGTCACAATCCTCTGATTCTACAATACAATGAGATGGCGACTGGCTGGGTTTGAGTCCAGGGTCATGTCCACTGCGTAGAGAGAGAAAAGGTTCATTGCACCCACCACATGCTATTCCTGTCTTCCACAGGTGTTTGGAGTTTGGGGATTCGGTCATCTTTTTCTCCACTGCAGTGGTGAGAGCACATCTGGATGTGTTCTTAGCCCACTGGAAGTGGGAAGAGAAGACGTCCTCCCATCAGGGAGAGGGAAAAGGACATGTGGGAAGCCAATCAAGATTTCGTAGGGATTTCAGGTCCAAAGCCCTATCAATATTAGGGACTTGAAATCCCAGCCCATCGTATTCGAGTCCCACAGGTGAACACATAGCTGCCTCTATACAGGATGGCAAACACGGCCCATCCTTCAGTAAAATGGCAACAACTTGACAGCCCCAGTCAGGGTCTTACGCTGGAGGTACTGTGTGAGACAGGAATTTGGCGTGGAATTTTTCAATCTTCTGAATTTTTCAGAGGATTGACTCAAGAAGAGCCCATGGGCTTTCACTCACCTGCATATCTGTTGAGTATTTCTCTCAACCCAGGCACCCAGCATGGGGTCACCTCCAGGGACGTGGTGGTCTTTGGCCACTGCTGCAGCACTGACACACTCCTAGAAACAGCAGAGAGTCGGTCATGAAGAATTCTCTTTAATCTTAGTCCTCAGCATGTCACGTGGAACAATTCCTTTGTGCCCTTCCAAGAAAATCCCCCAAACCCCGTGTTGCACGTGAACGTCTTGGACCTTCATTTCTCGGATCGTCCTTAAGGAACACAGATCACTTAGGTACCTGCACAGTGTTCCTCTCATGTCCTAAGAAGAAAGAAGACACTAGACTAGTAGTTGGGCTATCGACGTATTCCCTGTCCACACCTTCCTGTAACATGGCTGTCCGTGTAGGCACTGCATCGATCCCCGCTGTACCTCTTTCATTCTAACAGCTAAGATCTGAGATCCTGAGATTATGAACATTCCCTTCTGGTCAATCAGTGTTGTCGTCCCCTGGGCTTGAAGCTTTGCCCATAGCCCTGGATGGAGGGATGCACCTGTTCAGCGCTTTATAGATAGTAAGCACTCAATAAATACGATTGAATGAATGAATCCAGGACCCGGCTATGAAAGACCCTCCCGAGAAGGGAAGCGGTGACTCCGGGCATGGTCCTGCGGAAAACCTGGAAGAGCCTTTCTGTGCTCCCTCCACATCTGCTTCAAGCTTGTTTCCTGAATTCTCACCTGCATCAGCTTAATGCTCCCCCTCTGGCACTTCGTCTCCAGCTCTGTGATTAGCCCCTGAAGAGTGTAGTTCTGCTGGAACCGATGATCCTCGTTCTGCCTCAGGTTCTCCAGATTCTCCCTTGCATCCTTCTCCAGGCTCCGAGGCCCCAGCTAGAGCTCCTCATCCCGCAATTGGTGCATTTTCACAAACTTGGAATCGGGATTCCGCCTCCATTTCTGTGCCTCCTCCTGCCGAGAAAGAGGTCGGGGTGGAAAGGAGAGTCAATAGGCCAAAGAACTCATTGAACCTCCCTCTAATCATCATCATCAATCGTATTTATTGAGCGCTTACTGTGTGGACAGCACTGTACTAAACGCTTGGGAATTACAAGTTGGCAACATATAGAGACAGTCCCTACCCAACAGTGGGCTCACAGTCTAAAATGGGGGAGACAGAGAACAAAACCAAACATACTAACAAAATAAAATAAATGGAATAGATATGTACAAGTAAAATAAATAAGTAAATGATGGTCAATACTATCATAATGAATAGAAGTATAGCTCTGTACACATCACTGATAAAATAAATTGAGTAATGGTCAGTGGTCAATGGTCATTGGTCTAATGGTCAAGAAGGGTCACCCCCGGACGGGACCAGAATCTCACCTTCACCATCGCTGAATTCTTTTTTTTCTGCAGCTAGCACAGACTGCATCTCTTCAGATTTTGTCCACAGTGGATGAAGAAGCTCCTGGAACCTCTCCTGAAATGCGCAGCGGCCGTCGATGAACTTGAACTAGATCTTCGGCACGCTCAGATTACGTGTGTGCTGCTTTGGGCCTCTCTTACCTAGTTCCTGGGCCTCGGGAGTAGCATAGGGAGATATCGGCGTTGCACCGGTCAAAGGCATTCTAATTCGACATTTAACACTTTCCTTGGGTTGGCCACGTAGCAGACAACTTTCCATGTAGTCCTTCGCAGCCTCTTCTATTTGGACTGACGTTCCATTCCCCGTGCTCCTTGTAACAGCAGCAGGACACACAGATTGTGGTGTCGTCCTCCTGACAGAACAGCTGCAGAGATTACTGGTGTGTCTCATAAAGCTCCTCCTCCTCTTCGGCGGCGCCCCGCAGTAGGTGAGGTCCGAGATGCTTTCGGAGCACTACTAACCTCCCCAGAGTTTGATTCATCTCCAGTCCCTTCAGCTGGCAGGCCCCATGGTACTCTGGGCAGAAGAAGGACGTCTGAACTTCATCCGGGCATGCGAGGACACAGTTGGCAGAGGTCACGAGTCGATGAAGTACTCCATGCAGACCGAGTAGGTCAACTCTTCCCGGAGGCATTTGGCCAGATCCATGGCAGCCTCTGGAGAGGGGCCGAGGTGGAGTCACTGGACTGTCGATGGCCCGTTGACCTGCCTCCTGTCAGAAGATAGTCAGACTGTTGGTCCTGTATCAGAGCCCAGGAACCATTCATGGGGACTGGATTTGCATGAAAGGAAGGGAAGTTTGCGCCAATGATTTCTCTGGTGTCAGACCTCTACTATGGGGCTTCACCTCTGTGGGTGCACTCCCTGCAGCTCAAATACCAAAGGGCGGACTGCACTTCATTTTTAACGGTGTCGGCACCTTGAATCGACCCTCCCTCTCTCGCCTACACCGTTTGCGGAATGTGTGAGCTTTCCTTCAGTTTGTGAGAACAACTTTCCAGGTACTGGCCTTGATCTGAGTTCTGTGGACTCTAGTGCTCCGTTGGCTGGGGTTGCGGCCTAGGGAACACGCATGTGTACATTGGCTTTACCTACCCAGGGTGACTTAAATCTTCATGTGGTGGCAACAGGCGGCATGGACACCCAGGTCAAAGTGGGGTCAAAATGTTGTTTCTCAGTGTCATTTTAAATAGGGGTATCTGGCCGGATCCATTTAATTTTCATTTGTAGTTGCTTGGCCTCGTCTTGCCCTCATCCTTAGCTCGAGACATAAGTGATTACCACTTCTTTATCCCATCAAGGTCAGCAGCTGCAGTTAAAGTCGTCAACAGCATCTGCTAACCGAGGGATAGTGGCATATATGCTGTGACCACTTCAAGCCAATGGCATCTTGGCCAAGCAAAATGAAGTCCAGGCCTCAGGCTTGTCACATTCCACTTCTCCGTTCGTGGCCACCCTGTGGATCCCAGCCACCTGGATTACTGTGACCAGTGGGCTGCCATGTACAGCACATGGTATCCTCTTGCCGGTTCAGATGAGACCTTTTCTGGTAGATGGGTGAGGCCAGATATATGCAAACGTGCTGTGGACGGGGTCGCAGTGACAACTCAACTAAAACTGAATAGCAGGTGCTCCTCTTAGCAAAAAAATTACACTCACGCATTAGTATCCATACCTTGTCGCGTGTCCATCAGTAAAGTAACAAGGCAAAGTGACACAATCACCTGAAGCAGCAATAGAATGACAGTGGGATGCAGGACTTCACTTTCATCTTGTTCTTTGCTATCAGTTTTCCTTAGCTCTTCTTTTTAGCTGGGAAACAACAGGATGGCCAGGAAAAGGACTGTCAGGAAGATTACTATGCTGCTGAGGGAATCAATCAATCAATCAATCAATCAATCGTATTTATTGAGCGCTTACTATGTGCAGAGCACTGTACTAAGCGCTTGGGAAGTACAAATTGGCAACATATAGAGACAGTCCCTACCCAACAGTGGGCTCACAGTCTAAAAGGGGGAGACAGAGAACAGAACCAAACATACCAACAGAATAAAATAAATAGGATAGAAATGTACAAGTAAAATAAATAAATAAATAGAGTAATAAATATGTACAACCATATATACATATATACGGGTGCTGTGGAGAAGGGAAGGAGGTAAGATGGGGGGATGGAGAGGGGGACGAGGGGGAGAGGAAGGAAGGGGCTCGGTCTGGGAAGGCCTCCTGGAGGAGGTGAGCTCTCAGCAGGGCCTTGAAGGGAGGAAGAGAGCTAGCTTGGCGGATGGGCAGAGGGAGGGCATTCCAGGCCCGGGGGATGACGTGGGCCGGGGGTCGATGGCGGGACAGACGAGAACGAGGTACAGTGAGGAGATTAGTGGTGGAGGAGCGGAGGGTGTGGGCTGGGCAGTAGAAGGAGAGAAGGGAGGTGAGGTAGGAGGGGGCGAGGTGATGGAGAGCCTTGAAGCCCAGGGTGAGGAGTTTCTGCCTGATGCGCAGATTGATTGGTAGCCACTGGAGATTTTTGAGGAGGGGAGTAATATGCCCAGAGCGTTTCTGGACAAAGATAATTCGGGCAGCAGCATGAAGTATGGATTGAAGTGGAGAGAGACACGAGGATGGGAGATCAGAGAGAAGGCTGGTGCAGTAGTCCAGACGGGATAGGATGAGAGCTTGAATGAGCAGGGTAGCAGTTTGGATGGAGAGGAAAGGGCGGATCTTGGCAATGTTGCGGAGCTGAGACCGGCAGGTTTTGGTGACGGCTTGGATGTGAGGGGTGAATGAGAGAGCGGAGTCGAGGATGACACCAAGGTTGCGGGCTTGTGAGACGGGAAGGATGGTAGTGCCGTCAACAGAGATGGGAAAGTCAGGGAGAGGACAAGGTTTGGGAGGGAAGACAAGGAGCTCAGTCTTCGACATGTTGAGCTTTAGGTGGCGGGCGGACATCCAGATGGAGATGTCCTGAAGGCAGGAGGAGATGCGAGCCTGGAGGGAGGGGGAGAGAGCAGGGGCAGAGATGTAGATCTGGGTGTCATCAGCGTAGAGATGATAGTTGAAGCCGTGGGAGCGAATGAGGTCACCAAGGGAGTGAGTGTATATTGAGAACAGAAGGGGACCAAGCACTGAACGTTGGGGAACCCCCACAGTAAGAGGATGGGAGGGGGAGGAGGAGCCTGCAAAAGAGACTGAGAAAGAACGACCGGAGAGATAAGAGGAGAACCAGGAGAGGACGGAGTCTGTGAAGCCAAGGTCAGATAGCGTGTTGAGGAGAAGGGGGTGGTCCACAGTGTCAAAGTCCTTGTGCCCCCACCAAAATGATAACATGAGGGCTTCTACCAGATACATATGTAACATCTATTATTCACTAGGTGTTCTGTTGCTCTCTGTTTACAGTTATCAATAAAAATCACGTCAACAACTATCCAAAGCAAGCCACCTAGCAAAGGAAAAATGTTCTTAGGGTCTTGGAGTCCCCATCTCTACCCAGATGATACTGGTGATCACATTTTCTGGATCAAGTGGTCTGGTGAGACCATGTCGTTGTCCCTTTTATATCATGGCTCAGACTGAAGACAGGCTGTCTGATAGGCTGTTAAGCAATGATCCCTTTGCTGGACCTTTGTGGAAACCAATGTGCCCTTATTATCATTAAGTGCCATCGAATCGTTCCCCATTCAAAAAGACTTCTTGGATATCCTTTCTGCAGAACTTCCTGTCCTCTTCCATAATCCACAACCTTTCTAATGTTTCTTCCGTTATCATTGTTAGTGTCTCTATCCATCTAGCTGCTGGTTTGCCTCTTCCTCGTTTTCTCTGGAGTTTTCCTAGTATTAGTGTCTTCTCCAGACAATAAGTTCTCCTGAGTATGTGTCCAAGGTATGCTAATTTATGTCGAGTCATTAGGCCTTCCAAAGACCACTTTGTTTTAATTTGCTCCAGACTCCACTTGCTTATTTTTTAGGCAGTCCATGGGATTCACAAGGCCATCTCAAATACCACATTTCAAAAGAATTGATGTTCTTTCTATTGTTTATATTCCTTCCTCAAGTCTTTACTTCCCGGTTGATTTCATCCAATCCAGCTTCTCTCATTAGGTATTTGGTATTAGGTATCAGGCAGAAACTCCTCACCCTGGGCTTCAAGGCTCTCCATCATCTCTCCCCCTCCTACCTCACCTCCCTTCTCTCCTTCTACAGACCACCCCGCACCCTCTGCTCCTCTGCCGCTAATCTCCTCACCGTACCTCGTTCTCGCCTGTCCCGTCGTCGACCCCCGGCCCACGTCATCCCCCGGGCCTGGAATGCCCTCCCTCTGCCCATCCGCCAAGCTAGCTCTCTTCCTCCCTTCAAAGCCCTACTGAGAGCTCACCTCCTCCAGGAGGCCTTCCCAGACTGAGCCCCTTCCCTCTTCTCCCTCTCGTCCCCCTCTCCATCCCCCCCATCTTACCTCCTTCTCTTCTCCACAGCACCTGTATATATGTATATATGTTTGTACATATTTATTACTCTATTTATTTATTTATTTATTTATTTTACTTGTACATATCTATTCTATTTATTTTATTTTGTTAGTATGCTTGGTTTTGTTCTCTGTCTCCCCCTTTTAGACTGTAAGCCCACTGTTGGATAGGGACTGTCTCTATATGTTGCCAACTTGTACTTCCCAAGCGCTTAGTACAGTGCTTTGCACATAGTAAGCGCTCAATAAGTACGATTGATTGATTGATTGATTGATTGGTATAAAGCATGAACAGATAAGGCGATAAAATACATCCTTGTCTTACACCTTTGCTAATGGGAAACCAATCCGTTTGTCCATAGTTTGCTCTTTTTGTAGCCAACTGTTTGTCGTACAGGTTCCATATTAATGCAATTAAATGATCCGGCATTCCCATTTCCTTAATGTGCTCCAGAGTTTCTCGTGATCCACGTAGTGAAAGGACATACTATAATCAATAAAACATATGTTGACTTCCTTTAGATATTCTCTTGTCCTTTCAATTATCCAGCAGACATCAGCAATGTAGGACTTTCATCCTTCATCCCTTCCCAAATGTAAATCGCGTTCCACGTAGATCTCCATTCGACGTTGTACAACTTTTAGCAGTACGTTGCTGTCATGTGAGATCAAGTAAACTCAATAATACAATAATTGTCACATTTAGGTGACTCTCCTTTCTTCGGTATTGGAACATAAATGGATCTCTTTCAATCAGTTGACCATTTAGTAGTTAGCCATACCTGTTGACATAATTTGATAAGGACTTTAATCAATCAATCAATCAATCGTATTTATTGAGCGCTTACTATGTGCAGAGCACTGTACTAAGCGCTTGGGAAGTACAAATTGGCATCACATAGAGACAGTCCCTACCCAACAGTGGGCTCACAGTCTACAAGGGGGAGACAGAGAACAGAACCAAACATACCAACAAAATAAAATAAGTAGGATAGAAATGTACAAGTAAAACAAATAACTAAATAAATAAATAAATAGAGTAATAAATATGTACAACCATATATACATATATACAGGTGCTGTGGGCAAGGGAAGGAGGTAAGACGGGGAGATGGAGAGGGGGACGAGGGGGAGAGGAAAGAAGGGGCTCAGTCTGGGAAGGCCTCCTGGAGGAGGTGAGCTCTCAGCAGGGCCTTGAAGGGAGGAAGAGAGCTAGCTTGGCGGTTGGGCAGAGGGAGGGCATTCCAGGCCCGGGGGATGACGTGGGCCGGGGGTCGATGGCGGGACAGGCGAGAGCGAGGTACAGTGAGGAGATTAGTGGTGGAGGAGCGGAGGGTGCGGGCTGGGCAGTAGAAGGAGAGAAGGGAGGTGAGGTAGGAGGGGGCGAGGTGATGGAGAGCCTTGAAGCCCAGGGTGAGGAGTTTCTGCCTGATGCGCAGATTGATCGGTAGCCATTGGAGGTTTTTGAGGAGGGGAGTAATATGTCCAGAGCGTTTCTGGACAAAGATAATCCGGGCAGCAGCATGAAGTATGGATTGAAGTGGAGAGAGACACGAGGAAGGGAGATCAGAGAGAAGGCTAGTGCAGTAGTCCAGACGGGTTAGGATGAGAGCTTGAATTAGCAGGGTAGCGGTTTGGATGGAGAGGAAAGGGCGGATCTTGGCAATGTTGCGGAGCTGAGACCGGCAGGTTTTGGTGACGGCTTGGATGTGAGGGGTGAATGAGAGAGCGGAGTCGAGGATGACACCAAGGTTGCGGGCTTGTGAGACGGGAAGGATGGTAGTGCCGTCAACAGAGATGGGAAAGTCAGGGAGAGGACAAGGTTTGGGAGGGAAGACAAGGAGCTCAGTCTTCGACATGTTGAGCTTTAGGTGGCGGGCGGACATCCAGATGGAGATGTCCTGAAGGCAGGAGGAGATGCGAGCCTGGAGGGAGGGGGAGAGAGCAGGGGCAGAGATGTAGATCTGGGTGTCATCAGCGTAGAGATGATAGTTGAAGCCGTGGGAGCGAATGAGGTCACCAAGGGAGTGAGTGTATATTGAGAACAGAAGGGGACCAAGCACTGAACGTTGGGGAACCCCCACAGTAAGAGGATGGGAGGGGGAGGAGGAGCCTGCAAAAGAGACTGAGAAAGAACGACCGGAGAGATAAGAGGAGAACCAGGAGAGGACGGAGTCTGTGAAGCCAAGGTCAGATAGCGTGTTGAGGAATCAGTTGACTTTAACTGATTCCTTCCCAGCTGCCTGAAACACCTCAATAGGCAGGCCAACAAAGCCAGGTGCCTTATTTTTGGCGAGACAGTGTAAAGCTGATCTAACTTCACTTTCCATATTGAGTGGCTCTAATTCAAAAGGAGCTTCTTCAAATACTTTTTGTATATTGCTATCTTTCTGGTATAGTTCCTGTGTGCATTCTTTCCATCTCTGTTTGATTCCACTGGTAACATTTATCACCAGTCCATCTTTGCTTTTGACAAGGACAATGCGAGGACAAAATGTTCCCTTAATTTCCTTAATCTTCTGAAATAGTGATCTTGTCTGTCGTATTTGTTATTGACTTCCATTTCTTTACATATGCTGTTATAATATTCCTGTTTGTCTTCCCTGGAAGAGCGCTGGAAATCTCGGTTTAGTTCTTTAACCAGGATCTTCTCTCCTCTGATTTCGCTTCCTTCCCTATTTTGGCACTTCCAGAGTTATGTCTGACAAACATTTTGGCTTTTTCTTCTTCTTGACCTTTCGCAATACTGTGTCATTTTCTTCCTTGATGGCATTTTCAGTCTCCGTCCACATTTTGTCTGGTTCCTTGTCTGTGACATTAAATGCCTCAAATCTATTTTTTACATGATCCTTAAATAAAGGAGGAATATGTGCCATGTCATATTTGGGCAGCTGTAGGGCATGATGGATCATTCTAAGTTTCAGCCTGAGCTCCTGCTCTGCTCCACAATCAGCTCCAGGACATGTTTTTGCTGCCAAAATGCAACTCCTCCATCTCTTTGTGCAAATAACATAGTATAGTTGATTTCTATATAGTCCATCTGTTGAAGTCCATGTTTTCAGTTGTTGTTTAGGTTCGATAAAGAAGGTGATGGCAATAAACACCTAATTTGATTCAAAGAAATCAGTAAGTCGGTCCCCGGCTTGATTCCGATTTTCAAGGCCATATTTTCCAACAACTTCAATTCCCATTCCATTACCAACTTTAGCTTTCGAATCCCCAGTGACAATCTACACATTTTGCTTGCAGCTTTTATCAATCCCTCTCTCTGCACTTCATAGTAAAACCTATATAATAATAATAATAATAATAGCATTTTTTAAGCGCTTACGATGTGCAAAGCACTGTTCTAAGCGCTGGGGAGGTTACAAGGTGATCAGGTTGTCCCGCTGGGGCTCACAGTCTTAATCCCGATTTTACATATGAAGGAACCGAGGCACCGAGAAGTTAAGTGATTTGCCCAAAGTCACACAGCTGACAATTGATGGAGCCGGGATTTGAACCCATGACCTCTGACTCCAAAGCCAGGGCTCTTTCCATTGAGCCACCCTGCTTCTCTCTTTCTTCTTTCTTCTTCTTCTGCTTCTCGCTATCTCTTTCTTCTTGCTCTGCACCTGCTGTTGGGGTATACACCTGACGCACTGTCAAATTGAATGGTTTTCCTCTGAATCTAACAAATATCAATCGGTCATTGACAGCATTATATCCGATAACAGGAATTTTCTCTGTCACAATTACCACTACACTATTTCTTCTGTTTTCAACATGAGTAGAGTAGTATACGATGTGCTCATTCGATTGGAAAACCTGCCCAATACCAGTCTGTTTCAGTTCGCTTATTCCTAGGATGACAATGGGTCCATTTCATTTTTGACTATTTCTAACTTTCCCTGGTTCATAGTTTGCACCTTCCATGTTTCAATAATAAGGGTATATTTACAGCTTCGGATACTCATTTATCATATGGCAACATCAGCGACTGGAGGTCCTGAAGTCTTTATTCTGGCCATGCAATTAACACCCACAATACCCTGAGACATCATCTGCTCGGCTCTTCCCCAGGAGCTCTTTGAAAGCCTTCCAATCTAAGGGGCTCATCGTCCAGCACTACATCTGTTCTGGCATGTGCATCCATAGAGTTTTCTTGGTGAAATTACGGAAATGGTTTACCATTGCCTCTCTCCCTGCAGTGAAAACCTGAGTCTCTGATGTCTTGCCTCAAAATTTTGATCATTTGATCAACTGCCTTTGACTCTTTCCCAAGCCGCTGCTGCCCAGCACAGGTAAATCAACTTGGTCTGATGCTTTTCCTTAGACCTTTCCGTTATGGGTAACACTAGCAAGAGTATCTCTCAGGGGCATAGAACTAAGCTTCATTGGTGTATGCAAACTCTCCTACCATGGCAAAATGTTGATTCACTGGAGATAATATGCCCTACTGGACTAAATTATTGGAAGAAATGATCCAAACAATAGAATTAATGGGCCGATAAGTAACCAACAGCATCATATAGTCAGATACAGTTGATAAAATTTGAAATAACAATTCTTTCCCGTTAGTACTTAAGAATCATCCTTAGCAATGTTAACAGTTATCTCGGATCATATTCCTTTAGTAAATTTTCAAATCCTTGGGATATAATGTTTGATCCTTCCCAATTTAAAGGAAACAAAATTGTGAAGACAAAGATAAACAACCAGACCCTTTCCTTTACATATGATCGTGTATCTCACAGAGTAACAAACATTAATAATAATAATTATGATGATAATGGTGTGGGTTAAGCACCCACTTGTTGGACACAGTCCCTGTTCCACATGCGGCTCACAGTCTCCATCCCCATTTTACAGACGAGGTGATTGAGGCCCAGGGAAGTGAAGTGACCTGTCCAAGATCACACAGCAGGCAAGTGGTAGAGCCATTTACCAGGCTATATTAGAGACTGCATATAGATTCTCACTGTTAGGTAGGGACCGTCTCTATATGTTGCCAACTTGTACTTCCCAAGCGCTTAGTACAGAGCTCTGCACACAGTAAGTGATCAATAAAAACGATTGAATGAATGAATACAGATTTTGTATTGTCTTCACATTCAACATAATGGAAATTATATATTTAACACTATTTGAGCCAAACGATAAATTTAACAAGCAAAGATTAACAAATAAATCCTATTTTCAATAAATTCAATTGGTATACTCAGCAATCAAATCCCGCTTTTGTTTGCAGCTGTCCCCTTATCAGACGTCTTAAGATTCATAGCTAGTATAAGTTTCTCCCACTTAATTCTACTTTAGTTAATTCTTAGGAGCCGTTCAGAAAGCTGGGGCTTCAGGGGAACCTATGTCCCTATGTTCAATAAAGGAGATATCCCATTGCTGGTCCATTCCCCAAGAAATTTATTCAAACCAGTATGCTTACCGTGTTTTTAACAAATTCTTTAGGGTCTCCTCTAGTTCCCATTCATGAAAAATGCAGATCCAATTATTACAAAAGTTTCCCTTCAATCATAGTATTACCTATTCTTTCAGAACAACATTTCTTTACACCAAATTGTCAAACGCTCATTTATCCAAAATTATATGAGGAACATTATATTACTTATATAATGCTTTCTTTACATTCTTTCTATTCATTTTCACTCAACATCGTTAGTTCCCTAGAGAATGCATCAAGGAAAAATTCTTTGCTCAAACTAGTACATTTAGAGAGGAACAGCGTGGCTCAGTGGAAAGGCTTTGGAGTCAGAGGTCATGGGTTCAAATACGGGTCCGCCAATTGCCAGCTGTGTGACTTTGGGCACGTCACTTCACTTCTCTGGGCCTCAGTTACCTCAGTTAATGGGGATTAAGACTGTGAGCACCCCGTGGGACAGCCTGAACACCTTGTAACCTCCCCAGCGCCTAGAACAGTGCTTTGCACATAGTAAGAGCTTAGTAAATGTCATTATTATCATTATTACTGTTATTTATAACAGGAGGACATAAGATGAAATTTGTCCTCAATTTGCGTCTACACCTCTTTACCAAATTAACAAACACAGTAGAATGTCAGTGGAAACTCAGTTCCAATAACCGAATCAAATTTCAACAGGCATACTTAGCCCTGTAAGAGCAACTGAAAAATTCCCCTTTCCCAATTACCTCTTTGATTAACTAGTTGAGAATTAACTTTTCCAACAATGTGATCCGTTCTTCACAATAAAGCTAGTTAACCATTCATTTGAGAGCTAACTACTCGTTTGAGAGTTGCCCATTTGTTTGAGATAAGGCGCCTTCTCTTTAAATAAATTTTCTCTTTGATATTTTTAACAATAGCTCCAGCCTCTTAGGGCTTTCTTATCTGCTCCCAAGCCTCATTTGTAAATTCTGTGTAATGAACTAAGAGAAGGGGAGCATCTTAAAAAGGCTAAACCAGCAAGATGACCCTCAACCTTTGAAATTACCCACATTCAGTCAAGTATTTCTCCTCACAGTGCACACTACACATTTTCACAACACTTCACAACACTGGCCAGTTCATTGAACATAATTCATTTTATACATACTTTACACAGAAAAGCCACCTCAGCCAATCCCTCCTGTCAAATGAATTGTTCATTTCCATTCCCCCCCCCCCCCGAAAAAAGTGCCTAAATCCTTATCTTCCTGAAACATTGGCACTCCCTCCCATTTTTTCACTCCCCAATTATCTCTTTAAAGAAAACCCTTTGGGCCTTTCCTTCAAGCCTCTCACTCTTGTCCATCTTTACAACCATGCCTCATTCCTGCCCCACCCATATCCAAATACATAAACTCTGTACACTCATCACCTCAAAATAACAACTCTTTGACATCCCCAGAACATCCTACACAACAATTCTACCACCGAAACACGAGGGGGACCTTAGTCCCAACATGTTCATGCACTCTTTCCATACTTGAAACTGAATGAAGATGTTTTTAGGGAATCATAAGTGACTTCCCTTCTACAATAGAGGCTAACACTCCTTGGGCTGTTTTTTTATTAAGCGGTTTTATTAAGTGCTTACTATGTGCAAAGAACTGTTCTAAACGCTAGGGAGGTTACAAGGTGATCAGGTTGTCCCACGGGGGGCTCACAGTCTTAATCCCCATTTTACTGATGAGCTAACTGTGGCACAGATAATTTAAGTGACTTGCCCAAAGTCGCACAGCTGACAATTGGCGAGGCTGGGATTTGAACCCGTGACCTTTGACTCCAAAGCCTGTGCTGTTCCCACTGAGCCACACTGCTTCTCTTTGGAGAATATTGCTCTTATAATTCGCTGTGTTATTGTCCACTAAATCGAGTTATCGTTCTGCCCTGAACATTACCTCTTCTCCTAGCCCAGGTAGAAACTCCTGCTTCCCCCTCAAGCTCCCCCTCCCTGATCACCGGGTAAAGTAAGGCGGTGAGAAGTGGACTCCCAGTGTGGTTTCCCTGTCCTGGAAATGGAAAGCCATCACAATTTTCGGGGCCAATTGATCTTGGAGGGGTTCCAAGGTCCAGTGCAGAAATCTGAACCATCTCCATGCAACACTACAGATACGTTCACAGGGTTGACGGGCTTCCGTCGGGCTAATTCCAATTATTCCTTCACTAAGGGCTCTAGGGTCTTTTCCAATTTGGCCATCCGCCCCTTTAAGACCTGAGAGTTCACTCGCGAGGCAGTCGTGTCTCACTCCGCGGGTCCCACACTTTTCTCTGCCCCTGTTGAGGTGGGCTTGCAAACTTTGTTTCCCCTCTACCCGTGGATAAGACGAACAAAAAGGAGACTGATGAAGACTTCCCTTCCTTTCCAGGCTTAATCCTATGCCTAAAAGTTCTGCCAGGCTTCTATTTCTCTGTTTATGATTTCGTGGTTTTCCCCGATTCATTTAACAACTCATTTACCCATCTAGCAACGGTCCATCCATTCCTTTTCATAGGATCCTTGCATGTTTAACTGAGGTCGTCCATATGAGAGCAGCATGGCTCAGTGGAAAGAGCCCAGGCTTTGGAGTCAGAGGTCATGGGTTCAAACCCCGGCTCCACCACTTGTCAGCTGTGTGACTTTGGGCAAGTCACTTAACTTCTCTGCGCCTCAGTTACCTCATCTGTAAAATGGGGATTAAGACTGTGAGCCCCCCGTGGGACAACCTGATCACCTTGTAACTTCCCCAGCACTTAGAACAGTGCTTTGCACATATTAAGCGCTTAATAAATGCCATCGTCATCATTATTATTATTATCTCTCCCCTTGTCCGGGAGGTCTATGCATTCATTCATTCATTCAGTTGTATTTATTAAGTGCAAACTCTGTGCAGAGCACTATACTAAGCCTTTGGGAAAACACAATACAACAATGAAGGTGACAGTGCCTGCACAAAACGAGCTCACAGTCTATCCGGCGGCGGGTGGAGGAGGGGGCGGGAGAAGATAGAGATCAATACAAATAAATTAAATTACAGATATATACATATATGCTTAAGGGCTGGGGAGGGGAAAGAGCAAAGGGACAGGTCCGGGAGACACAGAAGGGAGTGGGAGATGAGAAAAAGTTGGGCCTAGTCAGGTAAGGCGTCTTGAGCCTTAAATAAGGCTATGATGGGGGTGAGGGGTGAGGAGTGTAATTGTCTGTCGGATTTGAGGAGGGATGGCATTCCGGGACAGAGGAAGGACGTGAGCCAAGGCTGGGCTTGGCGAGATCGAGACACAGTGAGAAAGCACCAGAGGAGCAAAATATGTGGGCTGTGTTGTGGAAAGAGAGAAGTGAGGTGTGGTAGAAAGGAGCAAGTTACTGGAGTGCTTTAAAACCAAAGGTGAGGAGTTTTTGTTTGATATGGAGGTGGATAGGCAAGCAGTGGAGATTTTTGGGGATGGAGTGACTTGTCCTGAACGTTTTTGTAAAAAGACGATCCGGGCAGCAGAGTGAAGTACTGGACTCACCCCTCGATGTCACCTCGACTTTGTCCAAGTAGCCTACTGGGATCGTGGGACATTGTGTCCCACTGTTTCCATTCCCCCACTCCCCCTTACCCCATAAGCGACTTTCTTTGAGGATCCCCCTCACTCCCTCCTTCCTGGACAAGACATAGCTGATTCCTCCCTGGTCCCCTCCCCGGGGAAAAAGGCCCTTGTTATCACCGAATTACTTTAACGATAATCCCATTCGCACCTAGTCAGCCCACCCATGCCATTTGGCTGTTAACTCCTCTTCCCAGGCGTCTCCTCTCCCATGACGCCCCCTTCAAGGTTACGCCCTATTCCGGAACTGCCATCCGTAAGACTCCATCCTACACCACCTCACAAAAATTTCTGCCAAGAGCCCCTGGACTCTACTTGCCATTAGCCTTTTTGATTTGATTTGACTGACCCACGGACAATTCATCTTTCTGCTGTGGGCATCTCCTGCCTATTTTATGGTTGGTTCTATATGTTAATTGTTAACTGCCCTCTGTGATGTTATCATCTGCTTGTTTTCTTATTGCCATCTCATATTAATTGTTAACTGCTCTCTGTGATGTCATCATCTGCTTATTTTATTGCTATCGCATGTTAATTGTTAACTGCTGTCTGTGATGTCATCTTCACTGTACCTCGTTCTCGCCTGTCCCGCCGTCGACCCCAGGCCCACGTCCTCCCCCTGGCCTGGAATGCCCTCCCTCCATACACCCACCAAGCTATTTCTCTTCTTCCCTTCAAAATCCTACTGAGAGCTCACCTCCACCAAGAGGCCCCTCCAGACTGAGCCCCCTTTTTCCTCTACTCCTCCCCATTCTCGCGCCCTACCTCCTTCCCCTCCCCACAGCACCTGTGTATATGTTTGTACAGATTTATTACTCTATTTATTTTACTTGTACATTTTTACTATTCTATTTATTTTGTTAATGATGTGTTCTGATGATTTGACACCTGCCCACATGCTTTGTTTTGTTGTCTGCCTCCCCCATTGTTGCGTAGGTGATGGTGGCAGCGGTTCTGGATCACCACCAAGGTCGCCGTGCGACTAAAGAATTAATCAAAACAGCATGTGATTATTGAAAGTTTTAATGGTAATGGTAGATCGAATAGGGGATAACGCACCCGGCGGGCTCCTTTCCTTAAGGGAAAAGGCTCGCCAATTGCCCGATTTAACAAGCGTATATACTGTTGATACTTCCTGGTTGCTGATCACATTGATTGGTGCAGAATTGGCGCAGCGGGGACTGGATCGGTGCAGATTTGGTGCAGGGATGGGCGGTGTCTATCTCCTTGTTTGGCTTGGTTCCCAGGACCCAGCCAATTGGCTGCAGGGTCTAAGGCCCATACCAAATATGGCAACAGGACCGCCTACGCTCAAGCAATGTCTGCAACTTTCCATGGTGCATGGGACCGAAACAGCATGTAACTCCAACGTGATCCCATCATAGGGATCGTCTCTATATGCTGCCAACTTGTACTTCCCAAGCGCTTAGTACAGTACTCTGCACACAGTATGCGCTCAATAAATACAATTGAATGAATGAGTGAATCATCTACTTATTTTATGATTGCTGCTGCATGCTAATTGTTAACTACTCGCTGAGTTGCCATTTACCTTGTTGACCTCACCATGAACTATCAATTCCCCTGCTTCCATCTGCCCTTCCTATTCCTCACCATCCCCTTCCCCTCCCACACAGCTCTTTCCCTGCCGTTCCCCCGCCCCCAACCCCTCCCATCACCCCTTACCCAGAATCCCTCTGAACCAGCGCCAACCCTCAACCCCTCCCTTCCAGCCCCCTCCCTCCTCTCCTCCCCGCCCCCGCCATATCCCAGTTCTCCTTTCTCATCACCACCCCTTTTCCCCCCTCTCCCCTCCCAGGCCCCCGCCAACTCATTCCAGTCCAAACCTTCCCCACCCCTCACCCCCCTTCCCCTCTCTTCCCTCCCTCCACAGCTGCTGCCAGGTGTGGCCTTTGGAACCCCGCTCCATTATAGGTAAGCTCCCTTTCATCCTTGACATGTTCCTTTCCAGCTCTCTCCTCCTCCTCCTCGCCCTAACCGAAATATGGCTCACTCCGGATGACACGGTATCTTATGCTGTTCTCTCCAGCGGAGGCCTCTTCTTCTCCCACTCCCCCAGACTCACCGGAAAAGGAGGAGGTGTCGGCTTCCTTCTCGCTCCCTAATGTCTCTTTCGCACTACCCCTCTTCCCCTTTCCCTTTTCTACCCCTCCTTTGAAGCCCATATTATTCGCCTCTACCGCCCCCTCCAGATTCTTGTTGCCGTCATCTACCGCCCCCCTGGCCCCACCTCCAATTTTTTTTAATGATTTTGACCCCTTTCTCACCTTCCTTCTCGCCTTTTCCATACCCACTCTGATCCTCGGAGACTTCAACATCCACATGGATGTCCCTGGTGATTCCTCTGCCGCCCTCCTTGTATCTCTCCTTGACGCTGCCAACCTCCTGCTCCACCCCACCTAGCCCACTCACCAACTTGATCACAACCTCGAACTCATCATCTCCTACCGTTGCATTATCTCCACCCTCACCAACTTTGAAATCCCTCTCTCTGATTATAACGTTCTCACCTGCCTCCTCACTCACACTCTTCACCCCGTAAATCTATATTACTACCCTACAGAGACCTCCACTGTCTCGAATTCATCCATCATTCTCAGCGCATCACACCCTACCGCGCCTCCCTATCCTCTCTACCCAATATTGTTGACCAGATTACTGCTCTCAACTCCACCCTCTCTACTCACCTCAACTCACTCACTCCCCTTTCCTTTCCCCACTCTCGTACAACTAACTCACAGCCGTGGATCACTGCCACTGTCCGCCTACTATGCTCCTACGCTCGAGTTGCTGAACGCTGCTGTCGCAAGTCTAAACACCAAGCCAATCTTGTTCACATTACGTTTATCCTTTCCTGCGTTAACTCTGCCCTCTCCTCTGCCAGGTAAAACTATTTATACTCCCTTATTGACAACCATGCCCATCATTCCCGTCAGCTCTTCCGTACATTTAACTCCCTTCTCAGGCCCCCCGTTCCTCATCCCTCCTCCATCCCTCACCCAAAAGATCTGGCCTCCTACTTCATTAGTAACATTACCTCCATCAGGTCTGACCTCCCCAAAGTCACCCCTCCCCTTCTCCATCACCCCGCTCTCAACCCTCTCCGCTACTCTCCCATCCTTTCTAGCAGTACCTTCAGATGAGATCTCCCTCCTCTCGAGTACTACCCAATCCACCTGTGCTTCAGACTCCATTCCCTATCATCTTATGAAATCTCTCGCCCCTTCACTCCTCCCCTCCTTAACTTCCATCGTCAACAGCTCACTCTCCACTGTTTCCTTCACCTCTGCTTTCAAACATGCCTACCTCTCCCCCATCCTAAAAAACCCTTTCTTGACCCCACCTCCCCTTCTAGCTATCGCCCTATCTCTCTCCTACCCTTCCTTTCCAAACTCCTAGAACGAGTCGTCTACACTCGCTGCCTCGAATTCCTCAAAGCCAACTCTCTCCTTGACCCCCTCCAATCTGGCTTCCGTCCTCTATACTCCACCGAAACTGCCCTTTCAAAGGTCAACAGACCTCCTTCTTGCCAGATCCGACGGCTCCTACACTATCCTAATCCTCCTCGACGTCGCAGCTGCCTTCGACACTGTGGATCACCCCCTTCTCCTCAACATGCTATCCAACATTGGCTTCACGTACTCCATCCTCTCCTAGTTCGCCTCTTATCTCTCCGGCCGTTGATTCTCAGTTTCCTTTGCGGGCTCCTGATCCCCCTTCCATCCCCTTACTGTAGGGGTTCCTCAGGGGTCAGTTCTTGGTCCCCTTCTGTTCTCTATCTACACTCACTCTTTTGGTGAACTTATTCAATCCCACGGCTTCAACTATCATCTCTAAGATGATGATACCCAAATCTGTATCTCCACCCCAGCTCTCTCTCCCTCCAGGCTCGTATCTCCTCCTGCCTTCAGGACATCTTCATCTGGATATCTACCCGCCATCTAAAACCCAGTATGTCCAAGACTGAACTCCTTATCTTCCCTCCCAAACCCTGTCCTCTCCCTGACTTTCATGTCACTGTAGACAGCACTACCATCCTTCCCGTCTCACAAGCCCACAGCCTTGGTGTCATCCTCGATTCCGCTCTCTCGTTCACCCCACACAACCAATCCATCGCCAAAACCTGCCGGTCTCTCCTCCACAACATCTCCAAGATCCGCCCTTTCCGCTCCATCCAAACCGCCACCTTGCTGGTTCTATCGCATCCTAACTATCCCGACTGGATTACTGCATCAGCCTCCTTTCTGATCTCCTACCCTCCTGTCTCTCCCACTTCAGTCTATGCTTCACTCTGCTGCCTGGATTACCTCTGTACAGAAATGCTCTGGGCATGTTACTCCCCTCCTCAAAAATCTCCAGTGGCTACCAGTCATCCTACGTATCAGGCAAAAGCTCCTCACCCTCGGCTTCAAGGCTCTCCATCACCTTGCCCCCTCCTACCTCACCTCCATTCTTTCCTTCTACAGCCCAGCCCGCACCCTCCTCTCCTCTGCCGCTAACCCCCTCACTGTGCCTTGTTCTCACCTGTCCCACCATCGACCCCCGGGCCCACGTCCTTCCCCTGGCCTGGAATGCCCTCCCCCGGCACATCCGCCAAACTAGCTCTCTTCCTTCCTTCAAAGCCCTACTGAGAGCTCACCTCCTCCAGGAGGCCTTCCCAGACTGAGCCCTCTTTTTCCTCTCCTCCTCCCTATCCCCCTCCCTAACTCCTTTCCTCTCCACAGCACTTGTATATATTTGTACAGATATATTACTCTATTTTACTGTGCATATTCACTCTTCTATTTATTTTGGTAATGATGTGCATATAGCTATAATTCTATTTGTTCTGACGATTTTGACACCTGTCTACATGTTTGTTTTATTGTCGGTCTCCTCCTTCTAGACTGTGAGCCCGTTGTTGGGTAGGGGCCGTCTATATATGTTGCCTAATTGTACTTCCCAAGCGCTTAGTAAAGTGCCCTGCATACAGTAAGCGCTCAATAAATACGAATGAATGAATGAATGAATGAATGAATGAAATTTATTATAGATATGGACCTAAGTGGTGTGGGGCTGAGCTAGGGGTTAATAAAGGGAACAAAACAGGATAATGCAGAAAGGAAAGGAGTGGAGCAGAGATAATGAAAGCTTAGTCAGGGAAGGCCTCTAGGAGGAGATGTGCCTTCAGTAAACCTTTGAAGGAAGGGATATTGATTGTCTATCTGTCTGTACCTCTGGAGAGAGGGAGGATTTTTCAGCCTAGTGGCAAGACGTGGGTGAGAGGTTGGCAACAGGATAGATCAGATTGTGGTAGAGTGAGAAGGTTCGCATTAGAGGAAAGGAGTTTGAAAGGGAAGCAGCGTGGTCTAGTGGTAAAAGCATGGGTTTGGGAGTCAGTAGATTTGGATTCTAAGCCCAGCCCTGCAACATGATTGCTGTATGACCTTGGGAAAGTCACTTAACGTCTCTGGGCCTCGGTTACCTCATTAATAAAATGAGGATCAAGACTGTGAGCCCCACCTGGGACAACCTGATTACCTTGTATCTGCCAGAGCACTTGGAACAGAGCTTGGGATATAGTAGGTGCTTAACAAATACCAGTATTATTATTATTATTATTATTATTATTATTATTATTATTGTCATTATTAGTTGGGTGGACCGTAGGAAGAAAACAGTGAGAGGAGTTAGGAACAGATGAGCTGACAAAGGGCCTTAAAGCTGAGGATGAGGAGTGACTGATAAGGAGGTTGATGAGAGGGGCATCCTCCTTGAGGGGAAGGAAGAGTGGTGAGAATTGGACTGAACAGTTTTGTAGAGAAATGATCCGGGCAGCAGAGAAGTATGGAGTGGAGGCAGGGAGGTCACTGAGGAGATTGATGCAGCGGTCAAGATGAGATGGGTTAAGTGCTTGGATTAGAGAGGTAGCAATTTGGATTCATTCATTCAATCGTATTTATTGAGCGCTTACTGTGTGCAGAGAACTGTACTAAGCACTTGGGAAGTGCAAGTTGGCAACATATAGAGACGGTCCCTACCCAACAGCGGGCTCACAGTCTAGACTTGGAGAGGAAAGGGTGCATTTTTGCGAAGGTACGAAGGTTGAACTGGCAGGGTTTGGTGACATGCTGAATATATGCGTTGAATGAGAAAGATAAGTTGAGGAGTATGCCAAGACTATTGGCTTGTGAATCTGGGAGGATGGGTGTTCTTCTCCAGAGATGGGAAAGTCAAGGGGAGGACAGGATTTGGGTGGGAAGATGAGAGGTTCTGTTTTGGACATGTTGGGGTTTAGCTGACATCCAAGGAAAGAAGTCTTGAAGTCAGGTGGAGATGTGAGATTTCAGAGACGGAGAGCGATGATGACTGGAGAGGAAGATTTGGATATTGTCATGAGCCCCGGGCCCTGCTCTATGAGTTCCAAACCAGCCCCTCCACCCAAGCTGGGAAAATTCACTATCCTAACCGACCTCAGAGGCTGGGAGTCTCTTAACTGGTCCGTTGCATTTGAGGTAGATCCTAAGGAAATGTAATGACCAGGAATTTCCTAGACTCAGCACTCTGTGAAAAGTTCAAAATGAAATCAAACCACCACTGTATACAGCGGAAAACTTTATTCAATTCTTAATACTCAAATTTAAGGGGGAAACTCATACGTTCTCACACAGACACACACACACACATTCATTCATTCATTTAATCGTATTTATTGAGCGCTTACTGTTTGCAGAGCACTGCACTAAGCTCTTGGGAAATACGAGTCGGCCATTATTGTATTAATTCTTACAGTTAATATATTAACTACTTGTTCGACTATTTGCCCCATGTTCATGCAGATGTTCTCACATTGGAGGAGTTCTAGGAGTCCAGCTGGCCTCTGCAGACCGTGCTGGTTCATGATGGCTAAGAGCAGCGGCCTGGACAACTGATGCAACGTTTAGCTGGTTCGTGGTGGCCAGGCCATAGGTGTCCCGGTACATGTCTTGTGTGGTTCGGCTGTGCTGGTTCACGATCTTAGCACCTGGCGACTGCGCTGGTTCATGGCGGCCATGCCATGTCTCGTTCGTAGCTCAGGGTGACCACACTGGATCGTTGTGGCTACCACTCTCACGCCATCGTTTAGCTGCTCTGGTTCATGACTCAAAGTGACCGCCTTTTATCTGCTTCTGCATAGGAAGCTGTGGCAGTTCCCGATTCGCTTCCTCGGGCATCGCAGCGGTTCTTGATTCACCTTTTGCATCGATGTGGTCCTTTGTTGCTCCAAGCCTGTTATCTGTCAAAACAAGGGAGAGAAAACTACTTCTTATTCTTTGTCCACCCTGTCGGCCCCACCTTCAAAACATTGCTAAAATGTCAGAGGGAGTGGGACTCCTCGCTAACCTCTCTGCCTTCTGCCTCCCACTATTCCAATACAGACTTCACTCTGATGCCCAGTTCATTTTTCTAGGACAAGGTTCAATTCACGGCCTCCCACTCCTCATGAACTTCCAGTGTTTGCCTTTCCCACTCTGCATCAGCCAGAAACCCCTCACCATCAGCTTTAAAGCCTTCCATCAGCCCGTCCCTCACCTCACTGGTCTCCTGCTTCAGCCCAGCCCACACACTAGGCTCCTTTTCGTGGACCCTCGATCTTGTCTATCTCCCCGCCGACTCCTTGACCACATTCTGCCTCTGGCCTCGAATGCCCCCCGTCCATATACGTCAGACCACCATTCTCTACAACTTCAAAACCTTCCCTGATGAAGCCCTCTTTTCTCCAGCTCACTCTCCCATCTAAATAGATTGACTATGATCTTTAGATATTTGATATTCGTCCTACCCCTAGCCTCACAGAATTTATGTACCCAAATCTTTGAATTATATATCATAAATTAGTTATTCATTCACGTTAGTATCTGTCTCCACTCCTAGAATTTAAGATCTTTATGGGCAGGGAATGTGTCTACTAATTGGAATGTGTCTACTAATTCTTTAGTACTCTCCCAAGTACTTAGTGTAGTGATCTGCACATAGTAAGTGTTCACTAAATAACACTGATTGATATTGATTGATATTGATGTAGGACATTGATTGACTGAGAGTGCAATTAGCAAAATAGTAGTAGTAGGAGTAGTGGTACTAACAGCAGTAGTACTAGTAAAAGTTGCAGTAGTAGTAATAGTAGCAATGGGAATAGGTCTTTTCTCCATCTACACCCACTCCCTTGAAGAACACATTCGCTCAAATGGCAGCAACCTTCACCTTTGTGCAGATGATTCCCAAATCTACATCTCCAGACCTGAAACCCTTCCCTCTCTGTTGTCCCGCACTTCCTCCTGCCTTCAGGACTTCTCTACCTGGACATCCTCCCATCACCTCAAACTAAACATCCCTAAAACAGAACTTCTTATCTTCCCACCCAAACCCTGTTATCCCCCTGACTTTCTTATCATGACAGCAAGACAGATGAGATCTGCTCAGTCTCGCAAGCTTGTAACCTTGACATTATCCTTGACACACATATTCAATCCACCACTAAATCCTGTCAGTTCGACCTTCACTACATTACTAAAATCTACCTTTCCTCTCCAGCCAAACTGCCACGATGTCAATCCTAGCGTTTATCCTATATCGCCTTGATTACTATATCAGCCTCCTTGCTGATCTCCCAGCCTCCTCCTTCTCCACACTCCAGTCCACACTTGACTCTTTTGCCTGGATCATTTTTCTGAAGAAGAGTTCAGGCCATATTTCCCCACTCCTCAAGACCCTCCCGTGGTTATCCATCCACCTTTGCATGAAACAGAACCTCTTTTTCATCGGCTTCAAAGCACTTAACAATAATAGTAATGATAATAATGATAATGATAATGATAATAATAATAATAGTCTTTGTTCAGTTACCCTTACTGTATTCCAGGCACTGTACTAAGTACTGGGGTGTATAAAATTAAATTGCATTGGACACAGTCCCTGTCCCACATGGAGCTCCCGTTTTGCAGATGAGGGAACTGAAGCCCTGAAAAATGAAGTGACTTACCCCTGGTCGCACAGCAGACAAGTGGCTGAGCAGGATTAGAACCCACGACGTCTGACTCCCAGGCTCATGCTCTATCCACTCACTATGCTGGGCCGCTTCTTCTGTGCCACGCTGCTTCCATTAGATCATGCTGCCTCTACACCATTACCTTATCCCCCATTACTTCACCTCTCTGCTCTCTTACTGTATTCCAGCCCATGCACTTCGTTCCTCTAATGTCAACCTTCTCACTGTACCTCGATCTCATCTGTCTGGCCGCCAACCTCTTACCTAAATTTTACATCTATCCAGGAACACCCTCCCTCTTCATATCCGACAATTACTCTCCCTCGGTTCAAAGACTTATTTAGAGCACATTTCCTCCAAGAGACCTTCCCTGACTATGCCCTCTTTCCTCTTCTTTCACTCCCTTCTGTGTCACTCTGACTTGCCCCTTTTGTTCATCCTCCATCCCAGCTCCCCAGTATGTGTGTGCGTATACATATATATAGCATATATATATATATATATATATAATATATATTATATATATATTAATGTCTATCTTCCCCTCTAGACTGTAAGATCGCCGTGGGCAGGAAAGTGTCTGTTCATTTTTGCATTGTCCTCTCCCAAGTATTTAGTACAGTGCTCTGCATACAGAATACCTAATGGAGGCGTAGCTCAATTCACCGCTTTACAATGCTCTTGATCTTTTTGCAGGGCGGCCCATTCTCCTCTCCCTTCTTTAAATTCACCATGCCATGGGGCCACTTCTTGGGTCGGGGAGGAGTGGGTGGCACTGGAACTGGTACTTCCACTGGTGCCAGTATATATATATATATATATGTATATATATATATATATATATATATATATATATATATTACATATTTATTAATACATCATTAGTATACATATTTATCATTCTGTTTAGTTTATTAATGATGTGTATATACATATCTATTATTCCATTGACTTATATTGATGCTACTGATGTCCGTGTACTTGTTGTGTTTTTTTGTATGTCTCCCCTCTTCTCGACTGTGAGCCCGTTGTTGGTCAGAGATTGTCTCCATTTGTTGCCAAATTGTACTTTCCAAGCGCTTAGTACAGTGCTCTGCACGCAGCAAGCCATCAATAAATACGATTTAATGAATGAATGAATGAATCCCCATTTATAAATGAGGAAACTGAGACACAAAGGAGTTGAGTGACTCACCCTAAGTCATACAAGCAGTCAAGTGGCAAGTGAGATTAGAACCCAGGTACTCTGATTCCCAGACCTGTGCTCTTTTTGCATTGGGCCACGCTGCTTCTCAGACTTCACTTCCGTGCCAGGAATTTTTTAACACAGTGATCCGTGCCCGGATCCCCACTATTCAGAGGCGTCCTCAATAGTTGCACAGCTATTTCCTTGCCAAGGTGAAACTCTTCAACGTTGGATTCAAGGCACTCATTCAGATCACTCTCTCTCACATCCTCACTCCTCTCCCACTACAATCGAGCCCACACACTTCACTTCTCTAGTACCAACCAAAGCCCTGCAGAGTGAGGACGCAGTCATTGGAAGTTTTTGAGAGGAGTGCAGAGGTGGGAAGAACGATGATTTACAAGAGTAATGTGGGAAGCAGAGAGCAGAGGCATTGAGATGTAGATCAACACTGGCTTCATTGCATGGCCTAATGGAAAGAACAAGGGAACAGAAATTAGGAGATCCAGACCGCTTAGTGACCTTGGGTAACTCACTCAAACTCGCTGGGCCTCACTTTGGTCATCCGTCAAGTAGACATCCCACCACTTACTTCTCCCTACCTGAGCCGGACACTGTGACAACAAAATGAGATAGATGATGTGAAAACCAAAAAAAATTCAGTATTACTGCTTTTAGCATTTCCCATAAGCAGCCTCAACCTTAGTACTGATCTGAGTGGTCATAGCAATGGTTAGGCAGGACAGCAGGCCAATTTCAATCCCTAGTTTCTATGCTGCCAGCTCTCCGATTTTTACCATTTCCCTGGACATTCTCAGCTCAAGTCATGTGACGCTTTCCGCTTTTGTCTTTTCATTTATGGAAATTTAGTTTCACTCGGACCAGCCCCCACCTCCAACACCTTGACTTCTCCCAGAGATACTGGACCTCGTTCGTCTCACAGTGTTTTTCAAATGAAGGAAGAAAGTGAACGAATTATTTTACAGGTGATAAAAATTTGTATATCATAGTGGGTCCTGAAAACAGTCCTTGAGAAGTTCTGTTTGTGACATAGCCATAAAGAGAACGCTACTACTGTAACAAAACTAGATTTTTGAGGTTGTACAAAGAACTGAAGTAACCTGTTATCAGTTACTTAGTAATTTATTGTGACATGAGGCAACGATGAGGAAAATAATTGCTCTTAAGTGCTGTGGATGAAGTTGGCATACTGCACCACACCAAGTGCCTCATTCACTGTTACATAATCTTTGTACAGGTGTCACCCTTCGTCCGGGGACGGGTTCGTTCTGTAATCGGCGCGGCGAGAGAGAGACCGGGAATGGAAAGCCTGAGTTTTATAAAAAATTTAGTCTGCGAGGCGAATTGAATTGGTTAATTGTTTAGGCGCAGTGGACTGAACTTCCCTTTTGGGAGGAATATAATCAATAAGTAATATTAGAGCTTCCCTAACGGGAGGAACACACGCATGTGCACTTCCCACTCGGGAAAAATCCACTTACTTTCCCACACGGGAGGAATCCGTTATATTACCCGCGCACGTTGTGGGCGGCTAGCTCTCACCATGTGCTCTCCCTGCATGGGAGGAATCCACTTATGTTCCCCATCCACATCGGGGCACCTGGCTCCCACCTGCGAACGTTCAGCGAGACACTCACTTGTCCCGCGGCCCTTTTCTCAGTGTGTTGGTTCTGGTGGCAGAGCGGACGTCTGGCCTTCTGGGCAGAGAAAGATACGTGGGCCGCTGCTACTGCTGCTGCGGCTGTCCTGCTGCTGCTGCCGTGTGTCCTGGTGTTCTGCCACCGAAGGTCAGAGGCGACAGGTATTTATCACCTGAGCCCTTGGCCATTCCAGCTTCTGGCCTCAGTTTATCCAATCTCCTTCCTCCCTCTTCCTCCATACCTGATTTGATTGGCACGCGGGGGAGGGACCCCTTCTGTATTCCCTGCTTGGGCTGTCAACCTAGAAGTTTTGGTTGTGGGGGTGGTGTCCCACCCTTATGTCCGAGTTCTGCCTGCTGGCTCAGGTGGTCACGAGATAGCATTTGACCCTGAGATGTCCGGTACCCCAGGATCACCTTGGGACAACAGGTAAGTAATATTTTTCAGTGGATTATCATATTGATGATGACAGATTTTCTGTAGTGAGTGGTCCTTTTCATATCCTACAGATCATTTATCTGCCAGTCTTCAAAGCCTTATTCATTCATTCAATCGTATTTATTGAGCACTTACAGTGTGCAGAGCACTGTACTAAGCGCTTGAGAAGTACAAATCGACACCATATAGAGACGGTCTCTACCCAACAACGGACTCGCAGCCCCAGTGAAGGTAAATCTTCTCCAAGAGGCCTTCCCTGACTTAGCCCTCCTTTCCTGGTCTCAAATTCCTTTCTGTATCGTCCTGAACTGTTCCCTTTATTCCTCCCGCTCCCAACTCTACAGCACTTACGTCCATATTCATTCATTCAGTCTTATTTATTGAGCCTATTGATTGCCTTCAGACCATCTCTACTTGGATGTCCTCCCATCACCTCAAATTTAACCTGCGCAAAACAGAGCTCCTTATCTTCCCACCCAAACCCTGTCCTCCTCTGGACTTTCCCGTCACTGTAGACGGCCCATCATCCTCCCCGTCTCACAAGATCCCAAGCTTGGCATTATCCCTGACTTCTTTCATTCAACCCGCATATTCAATCCGTCACCAAATCCTATAGGTATCACCTTCACATCTCTAAAATCTGCCAATCCAAACTGCTACCGCGTTAATACAGTCACTCATCGTATCCCACCTAGATTACAGCATCTACTACTCCTGGCTGACCTCCAACATTCTGCCTCTCCCCACCCCTGTCCATACTTCACTCCACTGCCCAGATTATCTTTCTACAGAAACGTTCAGGACATGTCACCCCTCTACTCAAAAATCTCCAATGGTTGCCTGTCCACCTCAGTAGCAAACAAAAACTCCTTACCATTGGCTTTAAAGGGCTCCAACACCTTGCCCCCTCCTACCTCACTTCACTTCTCCTCTTCTACAACCCAGTCTGCACACTTCGCTCCTCCGGTGCTAACCTTCTCACTGTGCCTTGATCTCTCCTGTCTCAGCGCCGACCCCTGGACCAAGTCCTACCTCTGGCCTGGAATGCCCTCCCTCCTCATATCTGCCAGACAATTACTCTCCCCGCATTTAAAGCCTTTTACTGAAGGCACATCTCCTTGCCTTCCAAACCTCAGACCTATTTTTCCTCAACTACCCCTCCCTTCTGCGTCGCCCTGACCTGCTCCCTTTGCTCTTCTCCCCTCCCCTCCCCACAGCACTTGTGCATGCATCTATAATTGTATTCAATTGTATTGATGTCTGTTTATTTGTGTTAATGTCTGTCTCCCCTCTTCTAGACTGCGAGCTCGATGTGGGTAGGGATTGTCTCTCTTTAATGCTACATTGCTATATTTGATACTGTATTGTACTTTCCCAAGCGCTTAGTACAGTACTCTTTACACAGTAAGCACTCAATAAACACAATAGAATGAAAAAATGAAAGAATTGAGCGCTTACTATGTGCCAAGCACTGTGCTAAGCGCTTGGAAGAGTACAATATATATCTTAGTGGATAGAATATGGGCCTGAGAGTAGACGTTTTTGGGTTCTAATCCCGCCTCTGCCACTTTTCTGCTATGTAACCTCAGGCAATTCACTTCATTTCTCTTTGTCTCAGTTTTCGCAATTGCAAAATGGGGATTGAGATTGAGAACCCTATGTGGGACATGGACTGTGTCTGACCCGATTATCTTGTATCTACCCCAGCGCTTAGTATAGGGATGGATTAACAGATATCACAATTATTATTATTATTTTTATCAGCTACTTGTTAATCGGGGACAAGTCTTGTCAGAAATGGGCCAGCCTAGCAGTAGGACTTTGGTCCTCTCCTGCGGGGTGCCCGCCTGGCCCGTTGATCTCAGGGCCTCTCGGTCCACCCACATCCCCGCCGCACCATGCAGACTCCCAGCTCCCCAGCAAGTTGTCCGTCCCGCCCGTCCCTTTCCTCTCCTTCTTCATCTCTCCAATATACCCCTCTTTCCCTTCCCCTCATCCCCAACCGAGAAGAGTAAATTCTTCTTCCACATTCATTCATTCAATCGTATTTATTGAGCGCTTACTGTGTGCAGAGCACTGTACTAAGCGCTTGGGAAGTACAAGTCGGCAACATATAGCGACGGTCTCTACCCAACAATGGGCTCATAGTCTAGAAGGGGTGATCTTGGATAAGCACTTCACTTCTCCGTGCCTGAGCTACCTCATCTGTAAAATGATAATAGAAATGTGAGTCCCATGTGGAACCGGGATTGTGTCCAAACCGATTAACTTGCATCTCCCCCAGCGCCTAGAGTAGAGCTTGGTACAAAATTAGGGCTTAACAAGTAGCACAATTATTATTATCAGTTTTGTTATAAACAGCAATAATAATAATAATAAGTGCTGTGGCACCACGCCCATCCTCGCCCCGCAGCCCCTCCCCTCCCGAGCTTCCAACGCTACTCCCCGCTCGCGGCCAGCGGCACGTGGCAAGGAGCCGGCTCCTGGGTGGGTGGCATAGGTGGCCTAGCAGAGGTGTTGAAGCAGCTAGTGGGTGGCCCCACTGAGTTTTCTCGGCAGCTGGTCCCGTGTCCCAGTGAAGGTGTCAGAGTGTTGGTGGACAATTGAAGGTGTAGGGGCGGGTGGCACCAGTGGCCTAGCGGAGGTGTTGGTGCACGTGGTGGCGGTGGCCCCGTGGAGGTGTTGAGGTGGCGCCTGTAGCCTGGTGGAGGTGTCAGGGAGGCTGGTTCAGTTACTCTCAGTGTGGACCAGAGGAGGCGTTGGGAACAGTGGCATGGCGTCTGTGCCGCCTGCCCCGGGAAGGAGTCTGGGAGGGTGGCAGGGTTACTGGGTCAGGAGGCCAGACGGAGTCAAAGTGGGTGACATGGTGATGGTGCTGGGGGCTGGGAGGAGGCTTCAGGGAGGATGGCACAGTGATTGTGACAGCTGCCCAGCAGAAATGTCAGAGAGGGTGGTTCAGTGACTCTCGGGGTGGCCCAGAGGAGATACTGGGGAGAGTTACGCAGTGACTGTGCCGGATGTCTGGAGGACGTATCGTGGAAAGTGACAGCGTGACTGTGCCAGGAGCCCAGAGGAGGAGTCAGGGAGGGTGGCACGGTGATTGTTCCGGCTGTCCAGAGGGGGCATCTGGGAGAATGACACAGTGATGGTGGCGGTGGGCTGGTGATGTTGTCGGGCCGGCTAGCGTGGTCTCCCCCCCCTCCCTAGTCCGCCATGGGAATCAGTGGGCAACATAGTCGCCAGACCTAGAGGCGGGCTTTCCTTCCTGCCCCGGTTTGGTCTGGCGAGATGGACCCCTGGAGGAGGGTCGGCCATGTCTCTGTGGGACAGCGTGGCTCTAGGTGCTGGTGACGAGGGATCCACTGCTGCCATGGGCCGCTACTCCCGCTGTCCTGATGTGAAAATGGGCAGGGCCCTCCATGATGCTGCTCCTCTTCTTTATGAATGCCAGCCCATCCTCCACCCCCTTCATAGGAGCCACCACATTGTGGGGCCACTTCCCGGGCCGGGGATGGGCCAGTGGCACATGCACTGGCTCTGGAACCGACACTCGGGCTGCCATGACCTGGGGGTGCCGGACCACCTCTGAGGCCATATAGGTTTGTAGCCCCAGATGACTCAGGTCCCAAACGAGGTCCTGAGTCTTAGTGTGGTCAACTCTGCAAGCTCGAGCTGCCACATTTTGGGGCCCCAGATCTTTCTGTGCATCAGCCAGAAAGATACTTCATGCTTCATACTTCATCCATACTTCATGCTGCTGCCCCATACTTCATGCTGCTGCCCGGATTATCTTTGTCCAGAAACTCTCTGGGCATATTACTCCCCTCCTCAAAAACCTCCAATGGCTACCGATCAATCTGCGCATCATACAGAAACTCCTCACCCTGGGCTTCAAGGCTCTCCATCACCTCGCCCCCTCCTACCTCACCTCCCTTCTCTCCTTCTACTGCCCAGCCCGCACCCTCCGCTCCTCCACCGCTAATCTCCTCACTGTACCTCGCTCTCGCCTGTCCCGCCGTCGACCCCCGGCCCACGTCATCCCCCGGGCCTGGAATGCCCTCCCTCTGCCCATCCGCCAAGCTAGCTCTCTTCCTCCCTTCAAGGCCCTACTGAGAGCTCACCTCCTCCAGGAGGCCTTCCCAGACTGAGCCCCTTCTTTCCTCTCCCCCTCGTCCCCCTCTCCATCCCCCCGTCTTACCTCCTTCCCTTCCCCACAGCACCAGTATATATGTATATATGGTTGTACATATTTATTACTCTATTTATTTATTTATTTATTTATTTATTTTACTTGTACATTTCTATCCTACTTATTTTATTTTGTTGGTATGTTTGGTTCTGTTCTCTGTCTCCCCCTTGTAGACTGTGAGCCCACTGTTGGGTAGGGACTGTCTCTATGTGATGCCAATTTGTACTTCCCAAGCGCTTAGTACAGTGCTCTGCACATAGTAAGCGCTCAATAAATACGATTGATTGATTGATTGATTGAATGATCAGCCCATCTTCCTACCTCTCCCTGGTGGTCACCATATTGTGTAGCCCCTTCCTGGGCTGGGTAGGGGCAGATAGAACTGACACTGGCACTGGCACTGGCACTGCTATGGGCGGGAAGCACCAGACCCACCTGTGAAGACCCTGTCATAGTGGTAGTCTCTGACGACATGGGTCACAAAGGAGGCCATGTTTCCAAGTGTGGTCATCCTTTCCAGCTCGAGCCACCGCTTTTTGGGCCTCTTAAATTTTTTTGAGGGGGTCTATCCTCCTTCCCTTTCTCCACATTCACTCCGCCATGGGGAAGCTTCCAGATTGCGGGTCGGACGGGGGGCAGTGCTCCAACCTGGGAAGACTGGGCCAGCGAAGGATCTCGGAAGTAACAATAACCCCCATTAAGATAGAGGTCTCCCTGCGCCACTGCAGTCCCGGATCCCCTCCTCGCTGGGACCATAGCTGGTATTGCCAACTGTGGAGAGCTTGAGGCCCTGTAGTAGAAACAGAAGCAGGCACACCCACCCCATATCAGCTGGCTGCTGAGCCAACTGAATGCCCCAGATCCACCTCAGGCCTAAGGTGCCCTGTGGAGTCCTAGCTCATGGACAGGCTGTGTAAGAGCAAGGGAGTTGTGAGTGTGTATGTGTGTGTGTTTTCAGCTCCAACTCACCCCGGATGGACTTGAACTGAGCAGGGAGTGAGGGGTCATGGCTGGGTGGGATTGTGTGGCAGATCACCTCTCCGTGTCCAGCTCTTGGACTTCTCAGCGACAGGGACATTTCTTGCTTTGCCAGGTAGGAAGGGACCCACCGGAGTGCCACCTTCTGATAGGAAAATATAACCAGCCAGGTGTGGACCAGATAGCTGAATAATACAAACCACAAGAGCCTCTAGAGAGATCGTATCTGCCAGATGGATGTACTTAGAGCAGGAAGATTCCTTCAGAATGAACCTGAACAGAGAATTGTTCATGTTAAATGCTTTCTCCAATTTCTCCCAGAGAAATGAGCAATAGCTCTGGAAGTTGCGTGTTGGAGGGTTTGTAAGGTTGTCAGGGTTCTGTGAGGTCATGGGATGGAACTGAATTCATGTGAGGTGGGGGAGGGGCAGGCAGATGGGCTCATGGGGAACACTCAGGACCTTCCCATGGGTGTTGGGACTCCAGGAAGGTTCGAGTGACAATGGGAGAGGAGCCCACTACAGAATGAATGACCTCCACTACTATTACCACTTCTACTAGTAGTTAATCAATCAGCCATGTTATGGAGTGCTTACTGTGTGCAGAGCAATAATAATTACAATAATGATGATGGCATTTGTTAAGCGCTCACTATATGCAAAGCACTGCTGTAAGCGCTGGGGAGGTTACAAGGTCATCAGGTTGTCCCAGGGGGGCTCTCAGTTTTAATCCCTATTTTACAGATCAGGTAACCGAGGCCCAGAGAAGTGAAGTGACTTGCCCAAAGTCACACAGCTGACAGGTAAAGGAGTCAGGATTTGAACACATGACCTCTGACTCCAAAGCCTCTCTCCATGACCTCTGACTCTTTCCACGGAGCCACACTGCTTCTCAGCGTGTACTCAGAGAAGCCGAGAAGCTTCTCAGAGTACCGTACTAAACACTTGGGAGAGTGGAACATAACAGAGTTGGTAGTCATTTCTCTGCCTACAGTGGACATACAGCCTAGAGGTACTAGGCTGCTTCCAGAGAATCAAAAATAGAAGATATGTTATGGATCCATCCCTCATTCTCTTCCTTCTCTGCCTCCCTGGATTCTCTAAGGTGGTGAAGATCTTGCCTATAAGCCATTCTACCCAGTCATCATGATGCTGTCCTACCAGCTGTGTGGAATCCCCAGATTTTCGGTAGGGTGACGTCCCTGAATTGGTGGCAATGCAGAGGGACCAGGAGGGATTTTTTTCCCTAAACTCCTTATGTCTCTTCCCCTCTACTCTCCCTCTGCGTATCACATCCCTGCATATTACCAAGGTTAAGCAAGCTTCTCTCTCATCCACAAGTTGGGGCCGGATCAGATACCCCTTGGGCTTAGAATTTTTTTCAAGGTCCTTGAATGAGTTAACTTCTTTGCAGCCTATAAAATAAAGATGCCTCATTTCTTAGGGAGTATGGGTTTCTATCCAAATTGGTTTGTTTTATTTCTGAACTACCCTTTCTGTTGTGTGAAAATAGGTAATGGTAAGCCACTTCTGTATTTTTTACCAAAAAAATTCTATGGATTCATACCAGAACGATTGCAGATGGAGGTGGGGCGTTGTGGGAGAAATGTGTCCGTGACGTTGCTATGAGTCGGAGATGACTCGATGGCATAAGACAAGAAACTTTCTCTATGAAGATTCTAGACTGTCAAGGACATGGAAATTTGCTTCAGTACGCTGACTCTTGGAAGGCAATGAAAATGTTCAGTATAATGTGCAGGGGTTTGGTCAGAGAGTTATTATTAACATTAATTGAGTTAGTGGAATGAAATTCCAGAAGATTCTCATGAAAATATCCTGTTCATAATCTATTTGAAACACTTCTATTTCAAATACATTTTACTGGACCAGTTAAATTTGATAAATTGCTGCTGCAGGGTTTTTGATCTTGCTATGAAATATAAAAGAAATCTTTTTTACATGCTGTACTGTTCATTTCCATTTTAATTAAGCTAGATAGAGCTGAATTTCCATATTTTACCATTGAATCAAATGAAATTTGCATCCTCCAAAATTATGAAAATGCATAATAAGTTTCAAATGGTCCATTTCTGGAACACTTCGAATACCCAGATTTTTGACAAGTTTTAAAATTAATATTTTAAAAATATTGGATTGGATTTTCCTTATAATAAGATGCATCAAAAAAGAGATATATTCCTACTTCTGGTTCTTTACCCGTGATGGCCATAGGAAATGGAATTCTTATCAAGCATGGGCCATTTCCTCCCTCCTGTCCATCCATGGTGAGTCGGACGTGGCTGGTGGCTCATTCCCTATTCTTTGAAAAATGGTACTTCCCAAGGTTTTCTGGCGGAAGCAAAATTCCCAAGATGTCCTTCCTCCCAACCCCTCTTTAACAGGTCTGTATTTGAACCCGAGAAAAGGTTCCAGAGGCTGAAGAGTGCTGGCAGCAGATGTCCAACTGACCTAGCATCGGCTTTATCTCACGTGGCTGCCACCATTTTGAGACCCTTTCTCCATGTTACTGTCGGGTGGTAAGAGCAACTCTAGCTGCTATTCATCCATTCATTCAATTGTATTAATTAAGTGCTTACTGTGTGCAGAGCACTGTACTACGCGCTTGGGAAGTACAAGTCGGCAATATATAGAGACGGTCCCTACCCAACAACGGGCTCACAGTCTGGAAGGGGCTGACAGACAACAAAACAAAACATGTAGACATGTGTCAAAACCGTCAGAATAAATAGGATTATAACTAAATGCACATCATTAATAAAATAGAGTAGTAAATATGCACAAGTAAAATAAATGGAATAAGAAATATGTAAAAATATATGCAAGTACTGTGGGGAGGAGAAGGAGGTTGGGCGGGGGGGGGGCGATGGGGAGGGGAGACAAAAGGGGTCTCAGTCTGGAATGGTCTGCTGGAGGAGATGAGCTCTCAGTAGGGCTTTGAAGGGATGAAGAGAGCTAGTTTGGCGGATGTGTGGAGGGAGGCCATTCCAAGCCAGGGGAAGGAGGTGGGCCAGGGGTCGACGGTGGGATGGGTGAAAACGAGGCACAGTGAGGAGGCTAGCGGCAGAGGAGAGGAGGTTGCGGGCTGGGCTCTAGAAGGGAGGTGAGGTAGGAGGGAGCGAGGTGATGGAGAGCAATGAAGCCGAGAGTGAGGAGTCTTTGCTTGATTTGTAGGTTGACTGGCAACCACTGGAGATTTTTGAGGAGGGGAGTGGCATGCCCAGAGTGTGATATGCCTATGAACATATAACACATAAGCCTCATGGCACCCTTGATGGAGCACTTTCAGCATCATTATCTTCAATCGCAAAAGGAACAATCTAGGTGAGGAAATCTGCCCTCCCTCCACACATCTGCCAAGCTAGCTCTCTTTCTCCCTTCAAAGCCCTACTGAAAGATCACCTCCTCCAAGAGGCCTTCCCAGACTGATCCCCATTTTCCCTCTCCTCCTCATCCCCGCCTCTGCCCTGCCTCCTTCCCCTCCCCACAGCACTTGTATATATTTGTAGAGATTTATTACTCTATTTTACTTGTACATATCTACTACTTTATTTATTTTGTTAATGATGTGTATATAGCTAAAATTCTATTTATTCTGACGATTTTGACACCTGTCTACATGTTTTGCTTTGTTGTCTGTCTCCCCCTTCTAGACTGTGAGCTCGTTGTTGGGTAGGGGCATGTTCTATATGTTGCCGATTTGTACTTCCCAAGCTCTGCACACAGTAAACGCTCAATAAATACGATTGAATGAATTAATGAATGACGGGCCGGGTGGTTGAGGAGACCACGGGGGATCCCGGCTGGAACTCTGCGGGGTGGGGCACGGGGAGAAGTGGGTGGAAGGGAGCGGGAGGGGCATCACGTGACCATTAATGACGTCACCGTCGGGCAGGCGGTGGGACACGGAGGGGAGAGCAGAAGCGCTGGTCAGGCGGTCAGTGGGGAAGGACAAGGAAGGAGCTGGGGAGCCCTGCCCTCTCTCCCCTCCCCTTCACTCAGAGAGATCCCCTCCATGAGACAGCGATCCCGTCTCCGTGGCAAGGAGGCTTATCAGGTGGCGCCCCAACACATGGCGCTTCTTCCCTCGTCCCCTCAGCCCCGACTTGTCCCGCCCAGTACGACCTCGAGTCCTTCTTCTCGGGCGTGGGCGGGAGTGGAGGGGACAGGAGGGGAGACGGGGGCGGAGCGTCAGGGAGCCACCATGATTGGCTGCCCTTCGCGTACTGAATCCTCCCCCTCCCCCCTGGGCCGGGCAGCTCCTCGCTCCCTCGCTGATTGACAGCTCTTTGTGAGCTCCCTCTGTCCCCACCCAACTTGGGCCGGGCCGCTCGTTTTTCGCTCGCTGATTGACCGCCCTTTGCTAGCTCGCCCCGCCCCCTCCCGCCTGGGCCAGTCAGCAGCTGACTCCCCCGTTGATTGGCGACTTTGTGTGAGCTGCCCCCTCCCTCCCGCGGTCTGACTGAGGCGGTGGTGGTGAGCCGAACAGCACATCCTGCCATGTAAAGGGCCACAACCTTTTTAAGACCTGGAGCACTTGTAACACGTCATCTCCAAATTTCAAATTGAGGCCTCATTCGCCTGCCCTGTCGAATGACAGCCGTCAAGAGGGGAAAGTCAGATCCAAGAGGAGCGGGACACAGGGCAGGTCATAAAACCTTTAAGAGGCGGCCTACTCCTCCTCTCCCATATAATGCAAATAAATGACCTGCCCAAGGTCACCCTACAGACAAGTGGGCAGAACTAGGATGAGAAACCAGGTTCTTCCGAATGCTAACCCCACCCTATATCCAGCAGGCCAAACTGCTTCCCTTAGCTATGTGACAACTGCTCTTACCAAACACTGAGTTAGATAAACTATAAGCACATTGGGCACAATCCCACTTTGTTCGTTTTCTTTACCCTCGGCTGTGGGGAAAGGTGCAGTTTGCACCTTGCCTAAGCAATATGTTAAACTTAATGCCCTTTGGCATATCGCTACCACAGCCAGACAGACAGATAGGCTTCTAGCGATGATCAAAAGATAGTACAAATTGTTTTATTCCTCGCATTTTTATGGCTATTGATTCACCCAATAGTCTGTTGTTTGCCTCTTTGTAAGGAATATCAGGTTTTTAGCTCCCACCGGGCTAAACACAGCCCGGACACTGGAAGGGAGCGAGAGCCATGGTCTTGCTGAGGTAGAGGAGGAGCGTTGAAGGAATATAGGCTAAAGACCCTGGAGTTAATTCGACCTCTGGAACCACTTTTTTTTAAGACCACTAACTCTTTTTAACATGAACTCGTTTTTAACATGAACTTGAACGCTAATCTACTTCCTAAACTAATTCGCTCAACAAACATGACCCTCAGCCCTTTGCTCAGCACATCCTGCCAATGTGGAGGGGCCCCCAGTTTAATATTCTGCAGAAGTAAGAAAAATGGAGAAGAAGGAAAACCGGAGAAGAAAGAAAACTGCACTGTCATCACAAATGCCAGAAACCGAACAAAGTATCTGGTAGTAGATTAGGGCATACCCGAAAGAAGCTCGATAATACGGTCAACAGGCATAGCCTAAGAGGAGGGGAAAATTACCTTCGAGTTGCTGCTCACTTTCCTTCAAAAAGAAGGCGGGGCTAACCCGGGCCTGAGAGACCTCTTAGGCCGGGGATGCCCTTGCAGTCTGCCTTGTTCATTCATTCATTCATTCATTCATTCATTCAGTCAGTCAGTCATTCAGTCATATTTATTGAGCGCTTACTGTGTGCAGAGCACTGTGCTAAGCGCTTGAGAAGTACAAGTTGGCAACTTATAGAGACAGTCCCTACCCAACAGCGGGCTCACAGTCTAGAACGGGGAGACAAACAACAAAACAAAACATATTAACAAAATAAAATAAATGGAATAGTAAATATGTATAAGTAAAATAAACAGAGTAGAAAATCTATGCAAACATATATACAGGTGCTTTGCGGAGGAGAAAGAAGTAGGGCGGGGGGGATAGAGAGGGGAAGAGGGATGAGGGCTCAGTCTGGGAAGGCCTCCTGGAGGAGGTGAGCTCTCAGTAGGGCTCCTCTTCTCCCACTCCCTTCTGCGTCACCCTGATTTGTTTCCTTTGCTTTCCACTCCATGCTTTAAAGCACTTAAGCATATATCTGTAATGTTATGTATTTGAATTGATTTCTTCCTCTTCCCCCACCTCTCACTCCCTCCTCCCGCTCCTGCTAGACTGTGAACTCAATTTGGGCAGGGATTGTCACTGTGTATTGTTGTACTGTACTTTCTCAAGAGCTTAGAACAGTGCTCTGCACACAGTGTGCGCTTAATAAATATGATTGAATGAATGAATGCATAGACTTCCAGGACGAGGGGATAGATGGACGACCTCAGTGAAGCATTCAAGGATCTTATGAAAAGGAGTGGTTGGACCCTTGTTAGATGGGACAATAAGTTGTTAAAGGGAGCGTGGGGAAACCAGAAAACCCTAAACGGAGACAGAGCCTGACAGAAGGCTTAGGCAGAAGTTTAAGCCTGGAAAGAGTAGGGTAGTCGACAAAAAAGAAGAATAAAACAAACAACAAAAAGCCCCCAAAACCAAAATGTCATCTCCTTTTTGTTCGCCATATCCACGAGTGGAAGAGAAATTGAAAGTTTGCAAGCCCGCCTCAGTTTGGCAGAGAAAATAGTGGGAACCGCGGAACGAGGCGCGGCTGCCTTGCAAGCAAACTCTCATGTCTTACAGAGATGGTTGGCCAAATTGGAAAAGACCCTAGAGCTCTTAGTGAAGGAATCATTGGAATTAGCCCGATGGAAACCGGTCACCCGCGAGCTCCCCTGGACCTGAAAGTTTGTGAGGGCTTCCCATTTCCAGGAGAGTCCCCTTTCCACCATCTCACTTTACCCAGTGATCAATGAGGTGAAATCTGAGGGGGAGGCAGGTGTTTCCACGCGGACTAGGCGAAAAGGTAATATTCAGGGCAGAACGGTAACTCGGTTTAATGGACAATAACTCAATGATTTACAAAAGCGGTATTCTAAACAGTCCAAGGAGTGTTAGAGGTCCCTTGCCTCTGCTGAAAAAGGGAGGTCCCTTATGATTCCCTAAAAACATCTTCGTTCTGGTTTAAGTACCAGACTGATTGCGTGAATATGTTAGGATTAAGGTCCTCCTCTTGTTTCATGGTGCTAGAATTGTTATGTAGGATATCCTGGGAAAGCCAAATATTTGACATTTGAGATGATGACTGTAGATAGCTTATGTATATGGATGATGGGTGGAGCCGGAATGAGGAAAGTTGGTAAAGATGTACAAGAGTGAGAGGCTTGAAGGAAAAACACTAAGGGTTGTCTTTAAAGATATAATGGGGGAGTGAATATAGATGAGACGGAATGTTAATGTCTCAGGAAGATAAGGATTTAAGCACTTTTTCTGGGGGAATGGAACTAAAGATTTGATTTCACAGGAGGGGTTGGCTGCGGTGGCTTGTCTGTACAAAATTATTTATAAAATGAGTTATGTTAAATGAACTGGCCAGTGTTGTGAAGTGTTGTGAAAATGTGTATTGTGCACCGTGAAGAGAAATACCTGACTGAATTTTGGTAATTCCAAAGGGTGAGAGTCATCTTGTTGGTTTACCCTTTTTAATTAGTCACTCTTCTCTTGGTTCATTGCAGAGAATTTATAACGGAGGCATGGAAGCAGATAAGAAAGCGCTAAGGGCGTGAAGCTAGCGGTTTAAAATATCAAACAGTAAATGTGTTTAATGGGACGGCGCCTCCCTTAAACAAATGGGTAACTGTCAAATGAATGGTTAGCTCTCAAACAAATGATTAACTAACTTTATTGTGAAATTTGGATCACATTTCTGGGAAAGTTAATTCTTAACTAGTTAAGTGAAAGAGGTAATTGGGAAAGAAGTATTTTTCAATTGCTCTTTCAAGTATAAGGATGGCTGTAGCTCGGTCTGTGCTCCCCAAAGCCACTCCCCCCACCCTTTCCCAACCCCCCGGCTCTCAACGCTCTCCGCTACTCTCCCATCCTTCCCAGCACTATCCTCAGAGGAGATCTCCTTTCTCCTCTCAAGTGCTACTCCGGCCACCTGTGCTTCTGACCCCTTTCCCTCTCATCTTATGAAATCTCTCGCTCCGTCCCTTCTCCCCTCCTTAACTTCCATCTTCAACCGCTCACTCTCCACTGGTTCCTTCCCCTCTACCTTCAAACATGCCCACGTCGCTCCCATCCAAAAAATACCCCTCTCTTGACCCCACCTCACCTTCTAATTATCGCCCTATCTCCCTCCTACCATTCCTTTCCAAACTCCTTGAACGAGTCGTCTACACGCGCTGCCTCGAATTCCTCAACCCCTCCAATCTGGCTTCCGTCCCCTACATTCCACGGAAACTGCCCTCTCAATGGTCACCAATGACCTCCTGCTTGCCAAATCCAAGGGATCGTACTCTATCCTAATCCTCCTCGACCTCCCATCTGCCTTCGACACTGTGGACTACCCCCTTCTCCTCAACACGCTATCCAACCTTGGCTTCACAGATTCCGTCCTCTCCTGGTTCTCCTCTTATCTCTCCGGTCGTTCATTCTCAGTCTCTTTTGCAGGCTCCTCCTCTCCCTCCCATCCCCTTACTGTAGGGGTTCCTCAAGGTTCAGTTCTTGGTCCCCTTCTGTTCTTGATCTACACTCACTTCCTTGGTGACCTCATTCACTCCCATGGCTTCAACTATCTTCTCTACTCTGATGACACCCAAATCTACATCTCTGCCCCTTCTCTCTCTCCCTCCAGGCTCGCATCTCCTCCTGCCTTCAGGAAATCTCCAGCTGGAGTCCGCCTGCCACCTAAAACTTAACATGTCCAAGACTGAACTCCTTGTCTTCTCTCCCAAACCATGCCCTTTCCCTGACTTTCCCATCACTGTAGACGGCACTACCATCCTTCCAATCTCACAAGCCTGCAACCTTGGTGTCATCCTCGACTCCGCTCTCTCATTCACCCCTCACATCCAAGCCGTCACCAAAACCTGCCGGTCTCACGTCCGCAACATTGCCAAGATCCGTCCTTTCCTCTCCATCCAAACCGTTACCCTGCTCGTTCAAGCTCTCATCCTATCCCGTCTGGATTAATGTATCAGCCTCCTCTCCGATCTCCCATCCTCCTTTCTCTCCCCACTTCAATCCATACTTCACGCCTCTGCCCGGTTTGTCTTTGTCCAGAAACACTCTGGGCATGTTACTCCCCTCCTCAAAAATCTCCAGTGGCTATCAATCAACCTACGCATCAGGCAAAAACTCCTCCCCCTCGGCTTCAAGGCTCTACATCACCTCGCCCCCTCCTACCTCACCTCTCTTCTCTCCTTCTACAGCCCAGCCCGCACCCTCAGCTCCTCTGCCGCTAATCTCCTCACCGTGCCTCGTTCTTGCCTGTCCCGCCGTCGACCCCGGCCAACGTCATTCCCCTGGCTTGGAACGCCCTCCCTCTGCATATACGCCAAGCTAGTTCTCTTCCTCCCTTCAAAACCCTACTGAGAGCTCACCTCCTCCAGGATGCCTTCCCAGACTGAGCCCCCTCCTTCCTCTCCCCCTCCCCATCCCTCCCGCCTTACCTCCTTCCCCTCCCCACTGCACCTGTATATATGTATATATGTTTGTACCTATTTATTACTCTATTTATTTATTTATTTATTTTATTTGTACATATCTAGTCTATTTATTTTATTTTGTTAATATGTTTCGTTTTGTTCTCTGTCTCCCCTTTCTAGACTGTGAGCCCACTGTTGGGTAGAGACCGTCTCTATATGTTGCCAACTTGTACTTCCCAAGCGGTTAGTACAGTGCTCTGCACACAGTAAGCGCTCAATAAATACGGTTGAATGAATGAATGAATGTAAGAGTAGTGATTTAGTTATTGGAACTGAGATTCCACTGACATTCTAATGTGTTTGTTAATTTGGTAAAGAGGTATATAAGCAAGCTGAGAACAAGGTTTCATCTTTTTCTCCAACTGATATAAACGTGATAGCTTGAGCAAAGAAAGTTGCCTTGATGCTTTCACTAGGGAACTAACTAGCAGTCAAAGCAATAGTAGAGGGATATTGTAAGGGCTCTGGGGGTGGGGACAAGAGGAAAAAATGTACCAAAATACTTCTGAGGTATGAATGCCAGGGCATTAGCGATGCCCATATCAGATATAAAACGCCATTCGCAGAGTGAATGCTGTGAGTTCACAATGTTCTGCATTGCTTTGGATCTGCAAGGATCTTTGGTGCGACCTTCTATCTGCATCGTCTATTCATTCATTCAGTCGTATTTATTGTGCACTTACTGTGTTCAGAGTCCTGTACTAAGCGCTTGGGAAGTACAAGTTGGCAACATATAGAGACGGTCCCTACCCAAAAACGGGCTCACAGTCTCGAAGGGGGAGATAAACAACAAAACAAAACATGTGAACAGGTGTCAAGTCATCAGAATAAACAGACGTAAAGCTAGATGCACATCATTAACAAAATAAAATAAACAGAATAGTAAATATGTACAAGTAAAATCAATAAATCTGTAATAAATCTGTAATAAATTTTTACAAACATACATACAGGTGCTGTGGGAAGGGGAAGGAGGTAGGGCGGGGGGATGGGGACGGGGAGAGGAAGGAGGGGGCTCAGTTTGGGAAGGCTTCCTGGAGGAGGTGAGCTCTCAGTAGGGCTTTGAAGGGAGGAAGAGAGCTAGCTTGGCAGATGTGCTGAGGGAGGGCATTCCAAGACAGGGGGAAGACGTGGGCCGGGGGTCGACGGCGGGACAGGCGAGAAAGAGACCCAGTGAGAAGTTTAGCGGCAGAGGAGCGGAGTGTGTGGGCTGGGCTGTAGAAGGAAAGAAGGGAGATGAAGTAGGAAGGGGGCGACGTGATGGAGAGCCTTGAAGCCGAGAGTGAGGAGTTTTTGCCTCATACGTAGGTTGATTGGTAGCCACTGGAGATTTTTGAGGAGGGGAGTAACATGCCCAGAGCGTTTCTGTACAAAGATGATCCGGGCAGCAGCGTTAAGTACAGATTGAAGTTGGGAGAGACAGCAGGATGGGAGATCAGAGAGGAGGCTGATGCAGTAATCCAGTGGGGATTGGATGAGAGATTGAACCAGTGGGGTAGCAGTTTAGATGGAGAGTAAAGGGCGGATCTTGTTGATGTTGCGGAGGTGAGACCGGCAGGTTTTGGTGACGGATTGGATGTGAGGGGTGACCGAGAGTGCAGAGTCGAGGAAGACACCAAGGGTGCGGGCTTGTGAGATGGGAAGGATGGTAGTGCCGTCTACAGTGATGGTAAAGTCAGGGCGAGGGCAGGGTTTGGGAGGGAAGATAAGGAGTTCAGTCTTGGACATAGTGAGTTTCAGATGGAGATGTCTTGAAGGCAGGAGGAGACACGAGCCTGAAAGGAGAGAGAGAGACAGCAGGGGCAGAGATGTAGATGTGCTCTGCACATAGTAAGCGCTCAATAAATACGATTGATTGATGGATTGATTGATTTGACAGAGTCGAATTAAAGACACTGTCAAGGCACATCCCAGGGCCATGAAATGGTGAGCCCCGGGTGATTTATTATTGTTTATCCCGTGCAAAAAGAACGCGTCCAGGATTCAGGGTGGCTTTTTCCCAAAACTCCTTAGTTATGGACAAATTCATCCAATCGTATTTATTGAGCGCTCACCGTACTAAGCACAAATTCATTCATTCATTCAATCGTATTTATTGAGTGCTTACTGTGCGCTGTACTAAGCGTGTGGGAAGCACAAGTTAGCAACATATAGCAACAACGGTCCCTACTCAACAACGGGCTCGCGGTCATCATCAATCGTTTTTATTGAGAGCTTACTGTGTGCAGAGCACTGTACTAGGCGCTTGGGAAGTACAGGTTGGCAACATATAGAGACAGTCCCTACCCAACAGTGGGCTCACAGTCTAGATGAATGCAAAAGTTAAACGAGAAAGAGAACCTGGCTTTAGAATTGGCTTCGCGGCTTATCTAGCCAGAGAAGCGTATCCCATCAGTTGGAAGTGAATTCCAAGGATGAAGAAGAAACTATCTGATTCAAAAATAACCAGCTGGCAAGTTTTATGAAAGGCTGGAATAGACTGGAGGGTTCGGATGCAGGTAGCATCCATGTCAGATTTATAAACTGTACTTTGTGGTGCTTTCCAAAATTAAAAAAAAAATCACATTCACCCCCCACTTTCTTCAATGAACAGTACATGCTGAATCTCATATTGATGCCCATTGACGAGAAACGGTCTAGGACGAAACGAGAAGTGCAAAGTTAAAGTGCAAGCACTTAAGCTAGCTCTCTTCCTCCCTTCAAGGCCCTGCTGAGAGCTCACCTCCTCCAGGAGGCCTTCCCAGACTGAGCCCCTTCCTTCCTCTCCCCCCTCCATCTCCCCATCTTACCTCCTTCCCTTCCCCACAGCACCTGTATATATGTGTACATGTTTGTACATATTTATTACCCTATTTATTTATTTATTTTTATTTTACTTGTACATATCTATTCTATTTATTTTATTTTGTAAGTATGTTTGGTTTTGTTCTCTGTCGCCCCCTTTTAGACTGTGAGCCCACTGTTGGGTAGGGACTGTATATGTTGCCAATTTGTACTTCCCAAGCGCTTAGTACAGTGCTCTGCACATAGTAAGCGCTCAATAAATGCGATTGATGATGATGATGATGTAGATTTGGGTGTCATCAGCGTAGATATGATAGTTTAAGCCGTGGGAGCGAATGAGTTCACCAAGGGAGTGAGTGTAGATAGAGAACAGAAGGGTACCAAGAACTGACCTTTGAGGAAGCCCTACAGTAAAGGGATGGGAGGGGGAGGAGAAGCCCGCAAAGGAGACTGAGAATCAACGACCGGAGAGATAAGAGGAGAACCAGGAGAGGACAGAGTCTGTGAAGCCACGGTTGGGTAGCGTTTTGAGGAGAAGGGGGTGGTCAAGAGTATCGAAATGCCTATGAAAAAACGACTGTGGAATACATAGAAGAATATCTCCTTCATGGGTTACACCCCAGACTCCAAACTGTTGGGCAGTCCCCATGTCAGCAATACAATCCTCTACCTCTGTATAAGCCTGCAAATTCTCAGGATGATACTTTCAATTCTCCTTCACACTCTTAAGAACGTTGGTGCTAGAAACATTTTCCCCTCAGGATCATCATTTCGGCATGAGTCCTCCAGATTCAGGACTAAATGCGAATGAATTGGGCAGTGATTGGTGGTTCGAAAAAACCTCCACCATCATCACTTATGATTATTATATTATTATTAATAAAATGTATTGTTATCATTACTTTTTTGCTTCATTGTTTCTATTACCCCAGGCAAATATTTCCTGGTACCGGAGATGACTATTGCTCTAATGCAAGGTGTCAATGAAGAGGTCAGGAAACTTTTCATCTCCACATATGGAAAACAAAGGTGTAGGTAAAACAGCAGCCACTCCATCAAAATCTGTCCCCCTCATTCTGGTAACATCACCAGAGTAATGAAGTTAGCCTTCATGCCCACACTCGTTTATTTATAACCCTATCTTTAACGATATTTGATGATGATGGTGTCGGGTCCACTCCGGAATAACACACGTGACCTGATCCTGGGACGTCGACGGTAAACTTCCTATTGGCAGTGAATGTGCCCTTGCTCTTCTGTTGCCATTATACAATACAGTGGGGTCAGCACAGTGAAAGGGAAGGGCAGAAAATCTCTGCTCTACCCTGTAGGATTCAGGCGTTATCATGCTCCATGGCCTGGAGGATGGTCTATGTCTCACATCCCTCACTCTTGCATCGCCTAAACACTTGAGCCCATCTTCTCTAAGCACCCTAATGTCCCTCCGCCCAGCCCCACGGCACTTGTATACTTGAGAGCAGAATGGTACAGATTTATTACTCTATGTACTTGTACATATTTACTATTCTATTCATTTTGTTAATGATGTGCATCTAGCCTTACTTCTATTTATTCTGATGACTTGACACCTGTCCACGTGTTTTGTTTTGTTGTCTGTCTCCCCCTTCTAGACTGTGAGCCCGTTGTTGGGTAGGGACCGTCTCTATATGTTGCCGACTTGTACTTCCCAAGCGCTTAGTACAGTGCTCTGCACACAGTAAGCGCTTAATAAATACGATTGAATGAATGAATGAATACGAGAGGTGTGAACCCTTCCGTCAGTGAATGTTCACTGCTCCTTTACTCTGTGTCCTGTTCCACGGTCTTTTTGCTCTAGGACAAGAAACTTCCCTGCATTTGTCCCCGCGGTACACACACCCAAGTCCATTAACCCTAGTTGGATTCGTGTGATTAAAATAATGAAAATACTAGTAATTATAAAATAATGAAAATAAAAATAAGTAAGTGCTTAATAGGTGCTCAGATTCAAGTAGGACAAAGGCACCTGTTTAACTTGGATCCACCCCAGTGTTTGGAACAGTGCTAAATAGGATGGAGTAAGATTCAATCTACGTTTTACAGATGGGGTATCTGGGGCATTTAAAAGTTAAGTGATTTTTTTTTGATGACATTTGTTAAGTGCTTACTATGTGCAAAGCACTGTTCTAAGCGCTGGATTTGCCCGACGTCACACTCAGGACTAGTGGCAGAGCCAGGATTGAAACCTAGGTCTTCTTACTTACATTCACCTGGCCATGCCGCTTCCCTATATGTTCAAAAGTAATACAGGACTTCATTTCCAAAGGGAGAGATTTTTCATCCCATTCAGGAAAATTGCACCTTGTGTCTATAAATCCGACATGTGAAAAAGCTGTCCCAATTTATTGCTAGAGGACTTTTCATACCTAGCCGGTCCTAGTCACTCTGACATGTCAGCGATAATACCCCAGAGAGAGCGGAAAGGAAATGCCCACGTGCTGGGAAAAGATAACCCTTGAAGGACTGACGGCCAAAAGAGACATGCTTAGTATCATGCCGGGGTTCTCATCGCTGCTTATCCGTGATATGAAATCCATGAAGAAGCAACATGGATGGGGCTGGGAGCCAGAGGACCCGGGTTCTGATCCCGGCACTGCCAGTTACTAGCTGCGTGACCTTGGACAAGTCACCTCTCTTCCTCTGTGTTCCAGTTTCCCTGACTGTAAAACGGGGAATACCTCATTTCCCCTCTTCTCAGACAGTAAGCCACATGCGGAGCAGACATTGTGTCCGACCTATTCATTTTTTACCAATGCCAGCGTTTAGAAACGTGTCTGGCACATAGTAAGCGCCTAGCATAGGTATAAAAAATTGCACTTACTGAGTACCTACTGTGTGGGTAGCCCTGTGCCTAGAGAATGCTATTTTCTTATGGAGCGTTTAGAATTTCCAGGCTGTTTCATTTCCAAATACCATGCTTCCCAGAGTTTCAAAAAAAAAAAACCCCAGTTCCTGGGTTTCCAAAGAGTTGGGATTAGAACACATGACCTTCTGACTCCCAGGTCCGTGTTCTATCCACTAGGCCGAGCTGCCTCCCACTGATGCAATAGACATAGTAATAGCTGCATTACTAGAGACGGTGAAAGATGATTTCTTGGGAGTCAAAGTTAAGGTCTAATGGGCAAGATCAGATTCACTAGCCTGAAAAAGAGGAGCGAGAACCAGGACTTCCTTCACTCTAGGGGCCACCGAGGACCAAATACAGGAACATCCTTTCATTTCTGAGAGGTTTGTGGGACTGGATTAGGGGGCGATCAGACAGGGTATTCCCCATCCCAAACAAGGTTGATCTTGCTGGCTCACGCAGAGGGAGAAGGCCCACGCCCCAGGAGGAGTTTTACGACCTAAAACCCTGAGTTCACACCCCTAACTCTACCAAGTCGCATCTCTCCTGGGCGGGGTTTTGGGGGGGGAGACAACCGACGTCGCTCTCCCTCGCTGAGGACACAAGGCCCCGACGAGCATATAAAGCCTGCAGCCCGGAGGGGCTCCAACTGCCGCTCACCTAGACAGCTCGGGGTCCGCTGTGAAGGTGTGCACAGAGATGACCATGCAGAGTCTCCCAGCTGAGACAGGCGGGGAGCAGGAGCAGCGCAGGCCTCTGGGTTATTGCCACCGCTCTGGAGCTTTCTCCTTCTGCTTCCACATGGACGAAGGGTGCCCCCTGCTCGCGCTCCCGAGAAAGGAGGTCTCCTCTGGGGAGCGACCACCGGGGCCCAGGCAGCTGTTCCAATCCGAGAGGCAGAGGAGCCCAGGGGTCCGATGGTGGGCGGAGGCGCCAAGCGGCGCTGGGCTCCGGGACCGAAGCCCGAGCGGAACCCCGGCAGGTCTTCGGCCTCAGCGTCTCGAGCAAGTGCCTTTGCAGCCTCCGAGGGCCGCGGAGTACACCGCCGGGACCGTGGAACGGCCACCTCGGCCCGAGGGCCCGAAACGTTGGAGCCGCCAGCGGCACAAGCGACAGGCCGAGATCCCGAAGGCCCCTGCGCCATCTGGGGCGGAGCCACGGGAAGCAAAGATCCCGTGTGCCGCCCCTGGGCCTGCAGAGCCTCGGGCCTGTAGGCCCAACCGATGGAGCCAGCAAAGGCGCTCAGTCCGACAGGGAACTCGACCCGGTGGTCTGGGTAGAACATGTCTGTCCAATAACAACGAAGTGCAGCTTGTCCTTTGGGACTAGAGCTGCTAGGAGTAAGTGTTCCATTTATACTATCTATTGACTACTCCATCCTATACGTGGTATTAACCGCTGGGGGAAATACAATAAAATTATTTTCCATGAAAAATCACTCTAAGCTTCAGGGACTCGTGCTTAGGAATCACCCTAACCCCTCTCACCAGGATCATCTTCGGGGCTGGGGTCTCTGGTCCCCATCTTGTGGATCTCTGCCCCACCTCACAGCCACAGAGGCTTCCGGGTTCTCTGCCTGGTCTTGCCGCTCCTGCAGTCCGTCTTGCCTGAACGCTTTTTCTGACTGCATTTGCTGGTAGAGGGATGTGCAATTCGGCTCTGCCCCAGGTCTCCACTTCCCTCTTGGCGGTCTAATGATCTGTGACCTTTTCTCTCTCTCCGCAGTGGACATGGCCTAGACACAAACACAGCAAGTCCCATCTCGGCGTATCACAGGATGGGAGGAGTGTGACATTCGTGGAGGATGTGCCTAACTATCAAGACCGATTCGACAATTATGGCAGTGTTCCGGGTTTAGGGCAGCATTGCTGGGAAGTGGAGGTGGGAGACAAGCCGGAGTGGGAGTTGGAGGTGTGTTACCAGTCGATGAGCAGGAAGAACAACATGCCAGTTGCACCAGAGGACACCTTTTCCCTGAAGTCCTTCCAGTCTATAAGTGAGGGCAGTTTCTGGATCGCCTTCCCCTTCACCCAGATCACTATGGCCCTTCTTCTCCCCCGGATTGGGATTTTCCTGGATTACGAGACCGGAGTCATCGCCTACAACGTGTCCGAGAAATGCCTCATCCACAGCTTCCCTCTTGTCTGCTTTTCTGGCCCCATCTGACCCATCTTCGTCCCCTGCCTTACCAATGGGGGAAGAAATGAAGATCTCCGGGTGCGCGAGCTACACCTCCACAGTCGAGATTGAGATTGACTTCCCTCACCACCCTTGTTACTTCTTGAGTAGGTCTGATACAGTCCCTGCCTGGGAAAGGTTAATCCCGTTGATGACTGATTCCAGAAGCATCTCCATATCATCTCTACTCAATCAGTCTCAAAATATTAACTTTAGAACAGGATCGCAGCCCGCAGACCTGCAAGAATGTGTTGTCCAATCCGGACATGATTCCTCATTTTACCTTACATATTTTTATACTATCCAAATAAAGTTGACCTGTTTCTCTGATACTTCTGTCAATTCCTGAAAGCTCCTTTCTTCTGGTATCTGTGGGTTTCTTTTAGAGTTGTGGGGGGATTGCTTTAGACTTGATTGTGTCATGGTTGTCTGTAGGTTGGTCAGCAAACAGGTGGGTGAAAACTTAATCAAGGAAGGCTTTCCCGAGGAGACGGGTTTTCATGGGTGATTTGAAGTTGTGGAGGACCTGCCGAAAATGATGCAATCTAGCATGTTGAGCTATGAATGGGGGATATGTCCTGACTTCAGAAATTGGCTTTTTTTTCATCTGGGTAATTTCTTATTTTGCCTTAGACTGCACATGCCCAAGCAAATGAAGTGAAGGAGTCAGAATTTCCACAGGTAGTCGTGTTTTCAGTCGGGTTTCCCTCTAAATAGGAAAGGAACATCTGAACCATGAATGCCCACGGGTCTCCAGGGCATTCAATCGCGTTATCAAATGGAGGAAATATTCCCATTCTGCGTGTTCTGTTTCGACAGGGCACAATCCCTCCATTTTGTTAAGGTCTCACGCTCCTCTTGCTCACCCTTCAATCTCTTCCCCTTGTGCTAACGTGATTCACTACGCGAACGACCCACACGGTAACCGTGACTGAATGTGAAAATGCTACTGAGGTTTGGTTCCTTGCATAGAGGGAAGAGTTCCTGGAAGAAGTTCTGAAATAATGGAACTAAACGAAGAAAGAATTGGAAGAGAAAAGCAGCCCAGTTTAGCGGGAGGGGAGTAGGGGGCAGGGTTGTTTGCTCGTACGTCCTGCACCCGGCTACCAAGCCCTCTCCAGATTCACCTGAAACCAGAATCACCTCCCAGATCATAAATCGCTTTGGTCCCCCTCCATCCCACAATGAAGAAAAACCACGCCACACTCTGTATCCCCGGAGCAGAGGACATATCTTTGACCGAAGGCCCTTGCAATACTCAGTGCCTGTCTCAAATGAACCTGTGCAGACAATTCTCGAAAACAAAGAATATATTTAGTAGCACTGAACTGAGGCCCTTCCATCCGTGTTGGGGCACTAAGTGCTGTGGTCTCTGGGCTCCACTAACCTGTGGTCCAAACATCCGAAACAGCTTCTCCTGCTCGGCCTAGAGAGTCAAACTGCTCCAAGAAGGCAATTTCGGAAGACCAAAGGTGGTGAGGTCACTCACAGTACTATCAGGTTTTGAACAAATATCAGCGGCAAATGTTCCACCTTGTGATTTTCATGACCTGTCTCAACAGGTCTGCCTGGCAAATATTGTGAACTCAACAAACTGAGCGCATTGGGGCAATACAGGAATCCAAAAAGGAGATTCTTCCATCCTGAATAGCCAGGATGCTACGCCACATCTGCCGGGCCCCCACTCCGTCGAGATTTTCTAAGTGATAACAGTTCTCGAAGGAAGGCAGGCAATGGGAATTCATCTTTCTAGAAACATCACATGGGATCACCAGAGTGAGTATATTACGTGTTTATTGCTTTCGAAAACATTAAAATAGCATCCCACTTCTCAACTCTCCCAACTCCCTCTCTTCCACACAACACGAACACAAATGACATTTCTGCCATTAAGAAACAAACAACCACCATTTCAGAGAATGCAAGAGGAAGACGGTGCCACAGACACTGAGGTTCGCAGCAGCATTCCACATCCACCGATAATCCAGTGTCATCAGAGGAGAGATACATGATCCTCTGGCCCATAGAGATGACATCCAGCTTCCTGGCAAGAGGATTTCTGGGACCCATTCACTCTGAAAGACAGAGCACGTGGCTCCTAAGTGGCTCCATACCCAGTAACCGGCTTCCCTGGTTCAAGCCATTTAGCTATTCCTTAGTATGCTACCAAAGGAAACCTTAACCACATAGTTGTGGTGATCAATCAATCGTATTTATTGAGCGCTTATTGTGTGCACAGCACTGTACTAAGCGCTTGGGAAGTACAAGTTGGCAACATGTAGAGACAGTCCCTACGCAACAGTGGGCTCACAGTCTAGATCGTCCTACCATCTCCTACAATCGTCCTTGCCTTGAGCTATTATGAAGACTCCAATTATTCTTTATTACCCTTTTCTTATTTATTTTTTCGTTCTTTATTACCCTTTTCTTATTTAATCCCTTGTAACTCCTACCGACGACGAAGTTCAAGTTCTGTGACTCTCGGTCTCCAGCATTGGAAAGATGCTCTAGAATGTTCTTGTAGTTTGGACTCGATCACTCTTTGCACTCTCTTTGACATTACTGTCTCACTCTCTGCCTCTCTCTTTCCTCTCTTCATCTCTATCCCCTTGCCCTCTTTCCCTGTGTGACCTCTCTTCCGCTCTCTCTCTCACTGATCTCTCTCTCTCTCTCTCTCTCTCTCTCTCTCTCTCTCTCTCTCTCTCTCTCTCTCTCTCTCTCTCTCTCTCTCTTTCTCGCTCTCCCAAGTGCATCTCTGTAGATTTTCCTTCCAAGGGACTCACTGGCAACCTTCCTCCGGCTACACTGTCTACAGAAATTCTGGGAAACATGGAAATGGGAAACAAAATAACGCTGATAGTAGAAAGAGGATATAGTGTGTTTTTGAGCACAGGGTTTCATATATATTTAGCGCCCAAGAATTACTAGGGATTCGATATCATGGATGGAGCCTGCCTCTGTTGAGAGGTCTGGTGGATGTTTTTTCTTACAGATTACTCTCCTAGCACCAGAGAATTTCCCTGACTTTCCTCCTGGGGTCTTATCAAACGGGTCACTGAGTGATCTGAACCTCGCCATTGATTAATGCCCCCAGATCAACCGATCTTGACATCTCTTTCACAAGTCAGATTTAACACGGTTGGGTGTTCGTTTGCTGCATGGGATGAAAGAACATGTTTTTCACATTTGGGAATCTGTATTACCGACGGAAACGATGACTAATGGAGTAAGGGGTGGGGAGGTGACTTCACACGTCATGGGGGAATCCTCGCAGATATAAACCTGACCCTGGCTCCATTCCAGCCATTTCCCGTTCCTGCCACGTCTGCAGACACCGAGAGGGAACATTTCTGCTTCATTTAAGGACTTTCTAAATCGCAGCTCGAAGGCCTCCAAGAAATTATCAGCATTGCACTGAAGAGCCCAGACCCTCGGTGGACTATCTATTGCTCTCCAGAGAGCGGAACCACTTCGTGCAGCCAGGCCATGAGAACTCAGGAGCAGCAGCTTCAGATCGAATACCACACTGACTAGGACCAGAGCGACGGGGGAAGAGGAACTGAGGGGCAAAGCCGAATCGAGCATCCATCCACCAGCAACTGCACCTGGAAAAAACATTCCGGCAAGCAGGGCCGCAGGAGTGGGTGGACCAGTATCAGGAATCCATTGCGGCTCTGAAGTGAGGAGCAGGCAGAAAAGAGGATCAAACAGATCCACGCGAAAGGGACGAATGACCCCAGCTCTGTAGATGGTCCAGCTGAGAGTGATCACTGACAGAGATGCCTTAGTCTGAGAGAGAAGCCGTGCTGGAGGGAGGGACCAGGTTTTGGGACTTCTCCTGGCCTTACCGTCTGAGCCTGAGCTGGCAGTTATGTCCATCTTGTATGTTCGTTCGAGAGAGTATCTCATGTGTTCACTGTTTATTCACTGTGGCTCTGCTATGCTGTGTCTCACTCTGAGATCAGAAAGGTCGTGGTTGGAAATTTATTGGACGATGTTGCTGAACTTTCTGATCCTAATTCATCTGTGGTTTCTCTTCAGATTTCCCAATAACAGGAAGGACGCCTGAAAATTGGCCTTCGACCTCAAGAACGAGTATCCTCCTTAGCACCTGAACCAACTTTCCTCCTTGACCACTCTTAACACCCTCTGCCTTCAGCTCCATCCTTAGAGACTCCTCCGCAGGGCATATTCCCACCATGCGTGGAACTCGTCAGTTGTGCTTTCAATTTTCACCACGCTTTGACGTGGGCCTCGCTTGCGTGGAGAACCATGTTGGCTCAAAGGGATCAAAAGAGGAGCAAGAGGAGGGCTATACCCGAGTGCAAGGGACTGATTGTATCTGCTCTGTCGTGACCAAACTTGCAGAAATATCATGTTTTCTCAGCTTGGGAGTGTGAATTGACAGACTGCCTCAAGAAAACCCTCCCTAAACAGGGTTTCCACTCACAGCGATGTCCCCTAAATGACAGTTTGCTTGCTCCGGATGGCTCTAGTGAGGGGGATCGATCCGGAAGACGGTTCGGCCCGAGGGCCTGTAATTAAGGCCATGCCTACCCTGATTCTCAGCACCTGCCTGGGGTCAAAGTCTTGGGGCTCCTTCCCAAGAAGGTACTCATTAAACCTGAGCCGAGTGCCTGCCAAGTAGTCACAAATGGCACCTTTTGTCACAATTCATGTCCTCTGTCTCGACACGAGGGCCATCGCCAAATCAGCCTCACCTGCTTTATCTGTACCCTCTCCTCCAATCGGAAACAGCACTTTTTGTCGCTGCAGACATTTACAATCAAGCCGGCAAGCAAACAAGCACACAAACATGACATATAGAAAGGAATGGCACAGGACAAGGAGGCAGAGGATCTGGGTTGCAATTCAGGCTTCACTACGTGTTCGTTTTCGTACCTTGGGCAAGGTCCTTTAAATTGTTTCTGTCTCAGTAATCTCACCTGTAAAATGGGGATTAAAACTAGCCATGCCTTGACTGTGTTCAACCTAATCAGCTTGTTTTTAACCCAGGCATAGTAAAGTGGCTGCAAGGTGAAAAGCACTTAAGAAAAACCAAAATAAAATCTAATGCTTTTTCCCTCTAATAATGATAATGATGATGATGATATCATTTATTAAGCGCTCACTATGTGCAAAGAACTGTTCTAAGCGTTGGGGAGGTTATAAGGTGATCAGGTTGTCCCACGAGGGACTCACAGTCTTAATCCCCATTTTACAGATGGGCTAACTGAGGCCCAGAGAAGTGAAGTGACTTGCCCAAAGTCACACAGCTGACAAGTGGCGGAGCTGGGATTTGAACCCATGACCTCTGACTCCAAAGCACGTGCTCTTTTCACTGAGCCATGTTGCTTCTTTGAATCCAAGGTGATTGTTGGTATGGAACGTGCCTGCCAACTCTGATGAATTCTACATTTCCTTGTGCTGTACACCTTAGGAATATGAGCAGTAGGGTGTGTCGGGAACAGGGACTACCAAGCCCAGGAGAAAGAAACTAGCCAGTAGTACCAGGTGGCGTGCAGATCCTCGTTCCCCGTAAATGGGAAGAGAACATCCGAACCAAGAACACCCACTGGAAATCAGGGCTGTAATGCGATTCAAGGAATCACCTCCTAATGACGGGGAAGTAACAAAGACTGGTACCATATTCTGTTGAAAAGGAAAGCTCATGAAAAAGCAGAACAAAGGCTAATGTTGGATAGATGAGAGAATCCCAACAAATCAAGAAAACAGGGGAAGACTGAAAGACGGAAGGAAGGAAGTAATAAAGATAGAGCTATAAAGAGAGAAAAACAATGAATGAAAAAGAATGAGTGAAAGGAAAAAGGAAATTAAGAATCAATCAGTCCTATTTATTGAGTGCTTACTGTGTGCAGGACACTGTACTAAGTGCATGGGGACAAGAACATAACAACATAAAAGACAAATTTCCTGTCCACGATGAGCTTACCGTCTAGGTAATGATATTTATTAATTCATTAAGAATGCGTACATAAGCTCTGCGAGGCTAGGGTAGTGGGCGTTGGAGCATAAGATGAGTTAATCAGGGAGAAGGGGGGCCTGGGAACACGGACTGAGGGGATCAACCAAATCTACACAACGGGGATCTACAAGATGGGGACCAGAAACCCCACCCTTTAGATGATCTCGGTGAGATATCTGATGCCTCAATCAACCCACATACTGAATCTCTCACCAGATCCTGAAGATATATCTCCCCGACATCGCTAAAATCAGCTCGTTCCTCTGCAAACCAGATGCTAAAACGCTCGTCTAAGCACTTATCATATGTTTCACCTTCATTACTGCAGCAGCCTTCTAATGCCCTCCCAACACGACAACAGTTTCAAGACCCATTGGAATGCAATGCTTGGTTCCAGGTTGTTCCAGGGCTCAGGGCAGTGCACATTTTGGCACGACCGACCTCTTTACCGGCAGGAATCACATTCAGGTGCCTCTTCCATAAGGTGCCTGATCAGAAGAGCTCATATCTGGAAATATGGGGACAGTGTGAATTTAAGGGTCCCAGATCCACACCATAACACTCGTGTCGTATGTTCACCATTTACTATCTATTCACCCTGATGTCCTCTCCCATGCACTAGTCCTCTACCCGGCACATAGTTGGTTCTAAGCTCCATCAGCGCAGCGACTACCTCTAGTCGACCCTACCATGCGCCTTGAACAGGGCCCATCTCAGAGTAAGTGTATGCAGTCCATTAACTACTACATGCCATGCTCAGCACTGATACAATCATTTTACACGGCACTTCACTCTAAACTTCGGGGACTCGTCCTCGGAATTCTGGATTTCACACCTGAGATAGCAAGGAGAGAATGAGAGTTGGTCGTTCTAGACTGTGAGCCCGTTGTTGGCCTAAGACCGTCTCTATAAGTGAGAAGCAGCTTGGCTCAGTGGAAAAGAGCATGGGCTTTGGAGTCAGAAGTCTTGGGTTCAAATCCCAGCTCAGCCAATTGTCAGCAGTGTGACTTTGGGCAAGTCACTTAACTTCTGTGGACCTCGGCTACCTCATCTGTAAAATGGGGATTAAGACTGTGAGCCCCCAGGGAGACAACCTGATCACCTTGTATCCTCCCCAACGTTTAGAACAATGCTTTGCACATTGTAAGTGCTTAACAAATGCCATCATCACTATTATTATTATTATAGGTTGCCGATTTGTACTTCCCAAGAGCTTAGTACAGTCCTCTGCACATAGGAAGCGCTCAATAAATACGATTGAATGAATAACAATGAATGAATGGACTGAGAATTCCAAGCATGCAAGCAAGCAAATCAGAATCGCTAACAGAAAGGACGCGAGCCTGGAATCAGAGGACCTGGGTTCTAATTCCCCCTCCATTACATGTCAATTTTGTGACATGTGACCATTTTGATTTTCTGACATGTTGACTAAATCTACAAGTCCATTTTGTGTCCACTTTTGTAAAGAGGTTCCCAATAGCAGTGTTCTGGCATCTCAACTGTAAAATGGAATTAAGACATCAACTGTGTCCAATTTAATCAGTTTGTATGTACATCGGAGCTGAGTCCAGTGTTTGGTCCATTGTAAGCACTAAACAGAAAACATGCACCATAGGAAGCGAGGGGAATGTGGACTGCCATTTCCAGATGAGGGAAGCCAGCCGGAATGTCCACTGCTCGTTAAGTCCAGAGACCCCCCCCCCCCAATAGGAAAGACCATCCGCACCCAGAACTCTCTTCCTCTCTTCAAAGCTCTCTTCCTCTCCCAGACTGAGCCCCCCTTTCCCTCGCCTCCTCCTTCTCCTCTCCCCATCGCCCCCCGTACCCCCTACCTCCTTCCTCTCACTACAGCTCTTGTATATATTTCTACATATTTGTTACTCTATTTTATTTGTACATACTAACTATATTTATTTTATTAATGATGTGTATATAGCTATAATTCTAGCTATTTAATTTAATTCTAGCTAGTGTATAGCTATTTATTCTAGTAGCATTGCAGCCTCTCTACTTGTTTTGTTTCGTTGTCTGTCTCCCCCTTCTAGACTGTGAGCCCGTTGCTGGGTAGGGACCGTCTCTATATGTTGCCGATTTGTACTTCCCAAACGCTTAGTACAGTGCTTTATACACAGTAAGCGCTCAATAAATACGATTGAATGAATGAATGAATGGATGATTGAACAACCACAGTCAAACCAGGGTTGTCGTGAGACGCAAACAATCACAACTTGCTAGAGGGGAAGAAAAGTGAAAGGTCCAAATTTTTATTGAAAAGGAACACTCATTACAAAGTGGAAGAAATACTACAGCGGATAGGCGAGGGCATCCCAAGAAAGCAAGAGAACAGGCTCTCTAAATATGAAAAGAGCCACGAAGCCAAGAAAATCTATGGTAAACCAAGGCTGTGGTGAAACTCAAGAAATCCCTACTTGATGGAGGGGAAGAAAAAATTGCAGGTCATTTTCACTGAACAGGGACACTCACTACAAAGCTAGAAAAAGGGAAAAGACTAATAGGTGAGGAGATCACAAGATAGCAAGAGAAAAAGGAAACAAATCGAAAAAGAAAATTTACTTGTCTTTAATTCTTTAATTTGCTTAATTCGTCATATTCAGCTCCAAATTCCCCAGATCTACCAGAACCCTTCTAGAGGCTCACGAAAACACCTCCTTCCACGTCTATCGACCCCCCGTTCCCAACCTCAAAATTGCCCTTTTTCCTTCCGACCTCATCATTCCCAGGACTCAATGACTTCCTTCCAACACGTCCAATTTTGCCATTCCCACTAGTTCTTATCCCCAACAAATTTCATTCTCCTGGCCTATAGTCTTTTCCCCCACTCCCTGAAACCCCAGTTTCCACAGTGGACACCCTCAACTTCCTTGACATCTAATATTCTCTCACTCTAAAACCTCCTATTTCCTACACAAGCCAAATCCCTCAAACTATCTCTTGCTCTAAATTATCTCTTCCCTCTGTCTCTCTCTTTCTCTCTCTCTCTCCGCATGGTATCTCTGGAGTAATTCGACCACAAACCTAGTTGACAAATCTCCTGGCTACTAGGTTCTGTGAAAACAGCGAGGAAATTTGAAATGCTTCAGTTCCAATTGCTTAAGTACAGGGCCCTGAACAGAGTAAACAGCTCCCTTTTCCCAGGCCATTTGACAATTTCGGGAACATTCCTAAGTACTGTACCCGAACTGTCAAAGCAGAAGTTTCAGAAAAGGAAGGCTCTCTCTAGCAGACAGCATGACCTGAATGGCTGACGCAAGGGAACCCCCCCCCCCCGCTCCCAGACCAAAGTTTCCACCTAGAGCAATGTTTCCTGAGTGATATCGTATGCTGTGGACCGCTCTGATAAGGGTGCCCCATCCGGAAGACAGTTATATCCAAGGGGCTTATTTAGTGGCTGCCTTCGGCGTAATTCTCAGCATCTGTGCAGGGTCCAAATTTTAGAGCTCTTCTTCGAGAAGGTGCTCATCCCTCCAGTGTCTAACATCTGCAAACCTTTTTACGAAGGGGACATTTTGTCACCAATCAATCCCCTCGTCTATGCAGGCGGGCCATCACAACTTCGTCTTCACCTATTTTAACTCTGCCCTCTCCTCCACCGAAAACTATAACTTTTCGTCGTTGCTGACATTTACTGACCAATGCACATGTCCAAAACAGAATATATCCTTGTTCAATCCACGTCAGTAACAGGACTGTTACTGTCTCAGATCCTAGGAACCGTTCAGAGAGACTGAATCGCCACGAAGGGAGACCCAGTACCAGTGACTTCTCTGATGTTAAGCGTCTGCTATGGGACAATAAGAGGAGAACATTTTCATGACTCACCAAAGTGTCCAATTTGGGTCCCGCTAGCTCCAAGTCTCAGTGAGGTGGACGTCCTGGCCCTAGCGACTCCTTCCCTGACTGGAATCACACGCTGGCAACGTAGTCTAAAGGTTCCTGGTGAGGAGAGCTCATATCTGGAAAGCAGGGGACGGTGTGAATTCAAAGGTGCTAGAGCCACACGATAACGGTGCCATAGACAGTGAGGTTAGCAGCAGCATTCCACATCCACCGATAATCCAATGTCATCAGAGGGGAGATACATGATCCTCTGTCTTGGCCCATAGAGATGACAACCAGCTTCCTGGAAGGAGGATTTCTGGGACCCATTCACTCTGAAAGACAGAGCACGTGGCTCCTAAGTGACTCCATACCAAGTAACCGGTTTCTCTGCTTCAAGCCATTTAGCTATTCCTTAGTGTGCTACCAAAGGAAACCTTAACCACATAGTTGTGGTGATCGTCCTACCATCTCCTACAATCCTCCTTACCTTGAGCTATTATGAAGGCTCCGATTATTCTTTATTACCCTTTTCTTATTTAATCCCTTGTAACTCCTACCGACGACGAAGTTCAAGTTCTGTGACTCTCGGTCTCCAGCATTGGAAGGATCCTCTAGAATGTTCTTGTAGTTTGGACTCGATCACTCTTTGCACTCTGACATTACTGTCTCACTCTATGCCTCTCTCTTTCCTCTCTCCATCTCTATCCTCTTGCCCTCTTTCCCTGTGTGCGCTCTCTTCCGCTCTCTCTCACTGATCTCTCTTTCTCGCTCTCCCAAATGAATCTCTGTAGATTTTCCTTCCAAGGGACTCCCTGGCAACCTTCCTCCGACTACAATGGTCTACAGAAATTCTGGGAAACATGGAAATGGGAAACAAAATAACGCGGATAGTAGAAAGAGGATACAGTGTGTTTTTGAGCACAGGGTTCCAGACATATTTAGCGCCCAAGAATTACTAGGGATTCGATATCATGGATGGAGCCTGCCTCTGTTGAGAGTTCTGTTGGATGTTTCTTCTTACAGATCACTTTCCTAGCACCAGAGAATTTCCCTGACTCTCCTCCTGGGGTCTTATCAAAGAGGTGACTGAGTGATCTGAACCTCGCCATTGCCTCGTTTGCTGCATGGGATGAAAGAGCATGTTTTTCACATTTGGGAATCTGTATTACCGATGGAAACGATGACTAATGGAGTAATGGGTGGGGAGGTGACTTCACACGTCATGGGGGAATCCTCGCAGATATAAACCTGACCCCAGCTCCATTCCAGCCATTTCCCGTTCCTGCCACGTCTGCAGACAACGAGAGGGAACATTTCTGCTTCATTTCCTAAGGTGTACAGCACAAGGAAATGTAGAAATTCATTCATTCATTCAATCGTATTTATTGAGCGCTTACTAGAAATCATAAGAGTTGGCAGGCACGTTCCCTACGAACAATCACCTTGGTGTCATGAGATGCAGCGTGGCTCAGTGGAAAAGAGCACGGGCTTTGGAGTCAGAGCTTGTTGGTTCACATCCCGGCTCCGCCAATTGTCAGCTGTGTGTCTTTGGGCAAGTCACTTCACTTCTCTGGGCCTCAGTTACCTCATTTGTAAAATGGGGATTAAGAATGTGAGCCCCCCATGGGACACCCTGAACACCTTCTAACCTCTCTAGCTCTTAGAACAGTGCTTTGCACATAGTAAGCGCTTAATAAATGCTATCATTATTAATGATAATAATAAAAAATATTATTATTGTTATTAGAGGGAAAAGCATTAGATTTTATTTTGGTTTCTCTTAGGCGCTTATTACGTTGCATCAACTCTCCTATGCCTGGGGTGAAAACAAGCCGATTAGAGTGGTGGGGGGAGGAGAAGAAGAAAAAGGGGGTCTCAGTCTGAGAAGACTTCCCGGAGGAGGTGAGTTCTCAGTAGGGCTTTGAACGGAGGATGAGAGTTAGTTTGGCGGATATGTGGAAGGAAGGCATTCCAAGCCAGGGGAAGGATGTGGGCCGGGGGTCGGGACAGGCGAGAACGTGGCATAGTGAGGAGGTTAGCGGCAGAGGAGCAGAGTATACAGGCTGGGCTGTAGAAGGAGAGTAGGGAGGTGAGGTAGGAAGGGGCGAGGTGATGGAGAGCCTTGAAGCCGAGAGTGAGGAGTTTTTGCTTGATTTGAAGGTTGACAGGCCACTACTTGAGGTTTTTGAGCAGGGGAGTGACATGCCTAGAGCGTTTATGAACAAAGATAAACCGGGCAGTAAAGTGAGGTTTAGACTGAAGCGGGGAGAGACAGGAGGATGGAAGATCAGAAAGAAGGCTGATGCAGTAATCCAGTCGGGATAGGAAGAGAGACTGAACCAGCAAGGTAGCAGTTTGGATGGAGAGGAAAGGGTGGCTCTTAGTGGTGTTGTGGATGTGAGACCGGCAGGTTTTGTTGACGGATTGGATGTGTGGGGTGAATGAGAGGTCGGAGTTAAGGATGACACCAAGGTTGCGGGCTTATGAGACGGGAAGTATGGTACTGCCATCTACAGCGATGGGAAAGTCGGGGAGTGAACAGGGTTTGGGAGGTAAGATAAGGTGCTCAGTCTTGGACTTATTCAGTTTTAGATAGCGGGCAGACATCCAGAAGGAGATATCCTGAAGGCAGGAGGAAATACGAGCCTGGAGGGAAGGGGAGAGAACAGGGGTGGAGATGTAGATTCATTCATTCATTCATTCAATCCTATTTACTGAGCGCTTACTGTGTGCAGAGCACTGTACTAAGCGCTTGGGAAGTACAACATACAGAGACGGTCCCTACCCAACAACGGGCTCACAGTCTAGAAGAGGGAGACAGACAACAAAACAAAACATGTGGACAGGTGTCAAGTCGTCAGAACAATAGAAATAGAGCTAGATGCACATCACTAACAAAATTAATAGAATAGTAAATATGTACACGTAAAATAGAGTAATAATTCTGTACAAACATATACACATGTGCTGTGGGGAGAAGAAGGAGGTAGGGCGGAGGCGAGGATGAAGAGGAAAGGAAAAAGGGGGCTCAGTCAGGGAAGGCCTCTTGAAGGAGGTGAGCTCTCAATAGGGTTTTGAAGGGAGGAAGAGAGCTAGCTTGGCGGATGTGTGAAGGGAGGGCATTCCAGGCCAGGGTGAGGACGGGGGCCGGGGGTCGACGGTGGGACAGGCGAGAACGAGGTACAGTGAAGAGGTTAGCGGCAGAGGAGCAGAGGGTGCGGTCTGGACTGGAGAAGGAGAGAAGGGAGGTGAGGTAGGAGGGGGCGAGGTGATGGAGAGCCTTGAAGCCGAGAGTGAGGAGTTTTTACTTGATGTGTAGGTTGACTGGCAGCCACTGGAGATTTTTGAGGAGGGGAGTAACATGTCCATAGTGTTTCTGCACAAAGATGATCCGGGCAGCAGCGTGAAGTATAGACTGAAGTGGGGAGAGACAGGAGGATGGGAGATCAGAGAGGAGGCTGATGCAGTACTCCAGTCGGGATAGGATGAAAGATTGAATATCTCATCTGGGCCGCCCTGAGAGTCACTGATCCACCCTCTCTGACATTTCTGCTGAGCAGCCTTCACAATCACTGTCCCATCCTCCCCGAAACCTCCTCCCAGCCCCCAGAACCATCACCATGCCACACACCTTGACTCCATCTGGGCTCCTGACCCAGTCACCCTGCCACCCTCCCAGACACCTCCCCTGTACAGCCAGCACAGTCGATATGCCACCGTCCCCAGTGATTCCTTTGGTCCACCCTGAGAGTAACTGAACCAGCCTCCCTGACACCTCCACCAGGCTTACGGGTGCCACCTCAACACCTCCACGGGACCACTGCCATCACCAGCACCAACACCTCCCCTGGGCCACTGGCACTACCCGCCCCTACCCCTTCACTTGTCCACCAACACCCCGACACCTGCACTAGGCAACAGGATCAGCAGCCCAGACAACTCAGTGGGGCCACCACCACCTCCTGCTGCAACACCTTTGCTAGACCACCGATGCCACCCACCCAGACACCTCTGCTGGGCCACTGGACCGGCTGCCCAGAAACCTTAGATGGGTCACTGCTGCCACCCGCCCCGATACCTCTTTCCACCCAGAGGTGCCACCTGCCCCAACAGCTCAGACGAGCCACAGCACCACCCCGACCACTCCGTTGGGCTACTACATCAACTACCCAGACACCTCAGCCGAGTCGCTGCACCAACAACCCCGACAACTCTGTTGGGCCACTCCCTCACCCATCGTGATCCCTCAGCTGGGCCACCGCTTCCACCCACCCTGAACGCTCGACAGGCTACTGACAATACCAGCTACCCTTACACTTCTGCTGGGCTACCATTTCAGCTGTCCCAACACCTCAGCCGGGACACCACCACAGCCAGCAGCCCGGACATTTCCACTGGGCCACCGGCGTCACCCACCCCGATAACTCTGCTAGACCACCACACCAGCTGCCCATACACGTCGGTCAGGCCACTACACCGGCTGCCCCGACACCGCCGGGCCAGCAACACCAGCCGCCTCAACACCTCCATTGGGTCACCACACCAGCTGTCCCAACAACTCAGCTAGTCCACCGCCACCACCTGACCTGATACCTCAGCCGTGCCACAGCACCAGCTGCCGTGACACCTCTGCAGGGCCCCTGCACCACCCGCTTCGTTATCTGAGCTGGGCCACCACACCAGCTGCCTGGATACCTCAGCCAGGCCACTGTCACACCCACTTGGACAACTCAGCCAGGCCAACACATGAGCTGTACCACTGCACCTGCCGCCCAGACACTTCTGCTGGGCCATAGCTGTGACATAGCCGGACTGTCCAGATATCTTCCTGGACCCCGGGAAAAATCCACTTTATCACACTACTGCTAATTAGCCTTTGAAATAAAGTAATTTTCTGACATTATGTAGGAGATTTAATTAGTCTACGAGTTACGATTTCTCTTTCTAACAATTTTATTTGGGCCAATTTTGGTACATATGGCCATTTTGAGAAGACTGAATATTAGACTCTACAGATTTTGGTACTCTCCCTTTCAATGACTGCCAGTCTTTACTGTTCTTGTTCAGAAATTAAAAATAAATTCTTGCGGTTTGAAGTTGCAAAATACTTTTTCGTTTTCTTAATTACAGAAGGAGTTAAATATAAATTTCGATTTTGAAAGCTTGACAAGCTACGATGGCCTTGGTATAAAATATATGTTCTAACATTTTATTTACCCTACTGTCAGCCCCTCAGCATGTATGACAACATTCAAATTTTATTTTAATGTCTGTACCCCCTTAATAATAATAATAATAATAATGGCATTTATTAAGTGCTTACTCTGTGTAAAGCACTGGGGAGGTTACAACGTGATCAGGTTGTCCCACGGGGAGCTTACAGTCAATCCTCATTTTACAAATGAGGTAACTGAGGCACAGAGTAGTTAAGTGACTTGCCCAAAGTCACACAGCTGACAAGTGGTGGAGCCGGGATTTGAACCCATGACGGACTCCAAAGCCCGTGCTGTTTTCACTGAGCCACACTGCTTCTCTGTAAGGCTGTGAGCTCCTTGTGGCCATAGAATATTTCTACCAATTCTGCTGTTTTGTATCCTCACCCTACTAAGCACTTAGTTCAGTGCTAGGCAGACATTAAGCACTCAATAAATACAATTGATTGTTTTATTATTCTTCAATATTGCTTTAGTATGCCCGGAGAAGCAGCATGGCCTGGTAATTAAAGCATGAGCTTGGGAGTCAGAAGGACTGGGGTTAATTCCGACTCTGTCACTCCTCCGTTTTGTGACTTCATGCAAGTCAATTCACTTCCCTATGCCTCAGTTGCCTCATCTATAAAATGGGGATTCAGACTGTGAGCCTCACGGGGGACATGGATTTTGTTCAGCCTGTTTCCAACCTGTGTGTAACCTCAGCAATTATAAAAGAAAACTACTTATCTTCCCACCCAAACCCTGTCCTCCTCCTCACTTTCCCATCACAGCAGTTTACCACTATCCTTCCTGTCTCACAAATCCGTAACTCTGGTGTTACCGTTGACTCCTCTCTTGCATTTAACCCACATATTCAATCCATCCCTAAATCCTACAGTTCCACCTTCACAACATCCCTAAAATCCACCCTTTCCTCTCCATCGAAACTCCTACCACGTTAATGCAATCACGTATCATCTTATCTCGCCTTGATGGCCTCCCGGCCACCTCTCTCTCCCTACTCCAGTCCATACTTCACTCTGCTGCCTGGATCATTTTTTCTACAAAAAGCATTTGTTTCCCTTCTCCTCAAAAACCTCCAGTGATTGCCCATCCACCTCCACATTGAACAGAAACTCATCACCATTCGCTTTAAAGCACTGAATCATCTCGAACCTCCTACCTCACCTCGCTACTCTTGTAATACAACCCAGCACACTTCGCTCCTCTAATACTAACGTTCTCACTGTGCTTCAATCCCGTCCATCTCACCGCCAAACTCTCGCCCATGTCCTGCCTCTGTCCTCGAACGCCCTCCCTCCTCATATCTGGCAGAAAATAACTCTGCCCCCTCTTCAAAGCCTGATTAAAGGCACATATCTTCCTACAAGCTTTCCCTGACTAAGCACTACTTTCCTGTTCTCCCACCCCCTTCTATACCACCCTGACTCAATGCTTTCGCTCATTTTCCCTCCAGCCTCACAGCACGTATGTACGTATCTGCAATTTATTTATTTTTTATATTAATATCTGTCTGCCCCTCTAGACTGTAAACTCGCTTTCGGGAGAGGATGTGTTTTTGGGTGTCCCCCTTCGTAAAGAGCCCAGCCCCGGCCCCCTCCCCTGAGTCTAAACGAAGTTGTTGGGAAAAAACATTTCTCTCCGTGGATTCAGGGTTTTCTCTTTGGAAATTCCTGCCGTGAGGCCTGGGGGTCTTGGGGAGCGGGGAGGGACTTCCGCACCCTGACAGCCCTACCCCCAACACCAGGGAACCCGACCGTCCTCTCCGAGCAGGAACCCCTTCTCCTCTCAGGCCGCGCCCTCTCCATCCTCCAGCAGGGGGCGCTCCAGCCTCCTGCTCCACCTCCTGACACCGCCTTCTCCGCCTGGAGCACGCAACCCAGCCCGACTACCGCGGGAACCAGCCCCCGAACACCGAAACCCCGCGGGGGGCTCGGGCTCAGGGGCGGCAGAAGCCGGCGGGTCCGGGGCTCGGGACGGCCGGGGTTCGCCCCCAACCCCCCGGGACGTTGGAGAAGACGGCTGCGGCGGCAGCAACAGGGGGAGCAGGAGGCGCCTTGGCGGCCACTGTGGATACTGCTCTGGCTGCAGCTCCAACCTCCGCCGCCAGGAGTCGCACTGAGCCCCGTCAACGCCCGGACCCGCCCGAAGGGCTGGTACCCCTTGGTCGCTCCCTGGCCCATGCGCGCATGCTCCAGCTCCTTGTTCTCGATCCCCCCGAGGCGCGCACGCGCCATCTCCTCGCACTTTCCTTGGCCGATGCGCACCCGCTTCGCTGCTCGTCTTCCTCCTCGCGGGGCGCGCACCCCTCCGGCTGCTTCCGACCGCTCACCCCGGGCCTCGCCCCGTGTCGCTGGCCGCGGGCGTAGAGTAGCGCTAGAAGCTCGGGAGTGGAAGGGCTGCGGAGCGGGGGAGGGCGGCTGTGCCGCAGCGTTTATTATTATTATTATTACTGTTTATAACAATACCGATAATAATAATTATAGTACTTGTAAAGCCTTAATTTTGTACCGAGTGCTGTTCTAGGCGCTGGGGAAGATGCAAGTTAATCAGTTTGGACACAATCCCGTTTCCACATGGGGCTCACACTTTCATTCACATTTTACCGATGAGGTAATTAAGGCACATAGAAGTGAAGTGACTTATCCAAGATCACCACTTCTAGACTATGAGCCCATGTTTGGGTAGGGACCGTCGCTATATGCTGCCGACTTGTAATTCGCCGGCTCTTAGGACAGTGCTCTGCACAAAGTAAGCGCTCAATAAATACGATTGAATGAATGAATGAATGTGGCAGAAGAGTTTACTCTTCCCGGAAGGGGATGAGGGGAAGGGAAAGCGGGGTAAATTAGAGAGAGGAAGGAGGAGAGGAGAGGGGAAGACAGGACGGACAACTTGCTGGAGATCTGGGAGGCTGCGTGGTGCGGCGGGGATGTAGGTGGACAGAGAGTCCCGGAGATCAGCGGGCCTGGTGGGCACCCCACAGTTGAGGACCAAAGTCCTACTACTAGGCTGGCCCTATTTCTAACAAGCCCTGTCCCCAATTAACAAGTAGCTGATAAAAATAATAATAAAAATTGTGATATCTGTTAAGAGATTAATGCACGCCAGGCACTGTACTAAGCGCTGGGGTAGATACAAGATAATCGGGTCAGACACAGTCCATGTCCCACATAGGGTTCCCAATCTCAATCCCCATTTTGCAGTTGCAAAAACTGGGGCACAGAGAAATGAAGTGAATTGCCTGAGGTCACATAGCAGAAAATTGGCAGAGGCAGGATTAGAACCCAGAAACGTCTTCTCTCAGGCCCATATTCTATCCACTAAGATATATATTGTAGTCTCCCAAGCGCTAAGTACAGTGCTTGGCACACAGTAAGCGCTCAATTCATTCATTCGTTCTATTGTATTTGTTGAGTGCTTACTGTGTAAAGAGTACTGTACTAAACGCTTGGGAAAGTACAATATAGCATTAAATATAGCAATATAGCATTAAAAAGAGACAATCCCTGCCCAAAACGAGCTCACAGTCTAGAAGAGGGAAGAAAAATATTAATACAAATAAGCAGACATCAGTATAAATTAATACAATTACAGGTATATACATAAGTGCTGTGGGTCGGGGAGAGACGGGAAGCACAAAGGGCGACGCAGAAGGGAGGGGTAGATGAGGAAAAATGGGGCTTTGTTTTGGAAGGCGATGAGATGTGCCTTCAGTAAAAAGCTTTGAAGGCGGGGAGAGTAATTGCCTGGCAGATATGAGGAGGGAGAGCATTCCAGGCCAGAAGTAGGACTTGGTCCAGGGGTCGGGGCCGAGACAGGGGAGATCAAGGCACAGTGAGAAGGTTAGCACCGGAGGAGCGAAATGTGCAGGCTGAGTTGTAGAAAGGATAGAAGTGTAATGAGGTAGGAGGAGGCAAGGTGTTGGCGCCCTTTAAAGCCAATGGTGAGGGGGTTTTGTTTGATACGGAGGTGGATGGCAAACACTGGAGATTTTTGAGGAAAGGGGTGACGTTCTGAACGTTTCTGTGGAAAGATAATTTGGGTAGTGGAGTGAAGTATGGACAGGGATAGGGAGAGGCAGGATCTTTGGAGGTCAGCAAGGAGGCTGATGCAATAATCTAGGCGGGATTGGATGGGTGATTGTATTAACGTGGTAGCAGTTTGGATGGGCAGGTTTTAGAGATGTGAAGGTGGGACCGATAGGAATTGGCATGTGGTTGAATGAGAGGAGTCAAGGATAATGCCAAGGTTAAGGGCCTGTGAGACGGGAAGGATGACGGGCCATTTACAGTGATGAGGAAGTCCAGAGGAGGACAGAGTTTGGGTGGGAAGATAAGGAACTCTGTTTTGGGCAGGTTAAATTTGAGGTGATGAGAGGACATCCAGGTAGAGATGTCTCGAAGGAAATCAATAGGTTCAATAAATCAATCCATCATATTTATTGAGCGCTTACTGTCTGCGGAGCACTGTACTAAGCGCTTGGGAAGTACAAGTTGGCAACATATAGAGACAGTCCCTAACCAACAGTGGGCTCACAGTCTAGAAGGGGGAGACAGAGAACAAAACCAAACACACTAACAAAATAAAATAAATAGAATAGATATGTGCAAGTAAAATAAATAAATAAATAAATAAATAGAGTAATAAATATGTACAAACATATATACATATATACAGGTGTAGTGGGGAAGGGAAGGAGGTAAGATGGGGGGATGGAGAGGGGGACGAGGGGGAGAGGAAGGAAGGGGCACAGTCTGGGAAGGCATCCTGGAGGAGGTGAGCTCTCAGTAGGGTCTTGAAGGGAGGAAGAGAGCTAGCTTGGCGGATGGGAAGAGGGAGGGCATTCCAGGCTCGGGGGATGACGTGGGCCGGGGGTCGATGGCGGGACAGGCGAGAACGAGGCACGGTGAGAAGATTAGCAGCAGAGAAGTGGAGGGTGTGGGGTGGGCTGCAGAAGGAGAGAAGGAAGGTGAGGTAGGAGGGGGCGAGGTGATGGAGAGCCTTGAAGCTGAGGGTGAGGAGTTTCTGCCTGATGCGCAGATTGATTGGTAGCCACTGGAGATTTTTGAGGAGGGGAGTAACATGACCAGAGCGTTTCTGGACAAAGACAATCCGGGCAGCAGCATAAAGTATGGATTGAAGAGGGGAGAGACGCAAGGATGGGAGATCAGAGAGAAGGCTGATGCAGTAGTCCAGACGGGATAGGATGAGAGCTTGAACGAGCAGGGTAGCGGTTTGGATGGAGAGGAAAGGGCGGATCTTGGCAACGTTGTAAATGTGACCGACTGAATGAATATGGATGTAAGTGCTGTGGAGCTGGGAACGGGAGGAATAAAGTGAACAGTTCAGGACGACACAGAAAGGAATTTGAGAAGAGGAAAGGAGGGCTTAGTCAGGGAAGGCCTCTTGGAGAAGATGTGCCTTCACTAAGGCTGCGAGTCCGTTGTTGGGTAGAGACGGTCCTATATGTTGCCCATTTGTATTTCCCAAGCGCCTAGTCAGGTGCTCTGCACACAGTAACCGCTCACTAAAAACGATTGAATGAATAAATAAGGCTTTGAAGACTGGCACAGCAATGATCTGTCGTATATGGTGGTGATGATGATGGCATTTATTAAGCGCTTACTATGTGCAAACCACTGTCCTAAGGATACAAGTTGATCAGGTTGTCCCACGTGGGACTCACAATCTTAATCCCCATTTTACAGATGAGGTAACTGAGGCGCAGAGAAGTTAATTGACATGCCCAAAGTCACACAGCTGACAATTGGTGGAGCCGGGATTTGAACCCATTAACTCTGACTCTCTTGCCCGTGCTCTTTCCAGTGAGCAACGCTGCTTCTCATATGGAAAGGACCACTCACTACAGAAAATCTTAGTGTATGTTTTCAGCTATATGATAATCCATTGAAAAATGTTACTTACCTGTTGTCCCAAAGTGACCCTGGGGTACCGTCATCTCAAGGTCAAATGCTATCTCGTGACCATATGAGCCAGCAGGCGGAACTCGGAAGTGAGGGTGGGATACCGTCCCCACAACCAAAACTGCTAGGTTGACAGCCCAAGCCGGGAATAGAGAAGTTGTCCCTCGCCCCCGTGCCAATCAAATCAGGTATGAAGGAGGAAGGAGGGAGGAAATTGGATAAACTGAGGCCGGAAGCTGGAATGGCCTAGAAGCACAGGTGATAAATGCCTGTCGCCTCTGACCTTCAGGGGCAGAACACCAACACACAAAGCAGCAGCAGCAGCAGCAGGAGCAGCCGCAGCCACAGCAGCTGCGGCCCACGTATCTTTCTCTGCCACAGGAGACCAGACTCCCGCTCTGCCACCAGAACGAACACACTGAGAAAAGGGCCGCTGGACGGGTGAGTGTCTCGCTGAACGTCCGCGGTTGGAAGTCAGGTGCCCCGCTGCGGATGGGGAACATAAGTGGATTCCTCCCATGTAGGGAGAGCACATGGTGAGATCTAGCCTCCCACAACGTGTGCGGGTAATATAATGGACTCCTCCCGTGTGGGAAAGTAAGTGGATTTTTCCCTAGTTGTATGTGCACATGCATGTGTTCCTCCCGTTAGGGAAGCTCTAATATTACTAATTGATTGCATTCCTCCCTAAAGGGAAGTTCAATCCAATGCGCCTAAACAATTAAATAATTCAATTCGCCTCGCAGAATAAATTTTATATAAAACTCAGGCTTTCCATTCCCAGCCTCTTTCTTGCCACGCCGATTACCAAACGAACCCGTCCCAGGATGACGGGTGACACCTGTACAAAGATTACATCACAGTGAATGAGGCACCAGGTGTGGTGCAGTAAGCCAACTCCATCCACAGCACTTAAGAGCAATTATTTTCCTCATCGTTGTCTCATGCCAGAATAAATTACTACGTAACTGATGACAGGCTACTGCAGTTCTTTGTATAACCTCAAAAATCTAGTTTTGCTGCAACAGTAGCGTTCTCTTTATGGCTGTGTCACATACAGGACTTCTACGGGACTGTTTTCATGACCCACTATGATACACAAATTTTTATTACCTGCAAAATAATCAGTTCACTTTCTTCCTCCATTTGAGAAACATTGTGAGAGCCACGAGGTCAGGTATCTCTGGGAGAAGGCAGGGTGTTGGAGGTGGGGGCTGGTCCGAGTGAAACATAGACAGCATAGAAACCAGGAATTGAAATTGGTCTGCTGTCCTGCCTAACCATTGCTATGACCACTCAGATCACTACTAAGGTTGAGGCTGCTTATGGGAAATGCTGATAGCAGTAATATTGAACATATTTTTTTCTCTATGTAAGTGTACCTTTATATTTCCAAAGGGCTTTCACATCGTCTATCTCATTTTGTTGTCACAGTGTCCGGCTCAGGTAAGGAGAAGTAAGTGGTGTGGCGACCACATTTTTGGTCACAAATGAGGCCCAGAGAGTTTGAGTGAGTTATCCAAGGTCACTAAGCAGTCTGGATCTCCTAACTCCTATTCCCTTGTTCTTTCCATTAGGCCATGCAATAATGCCTGTGTTGATCTATATCTCGATGCCTCTGCTCTTTGCTTCCCACATTACTCTTCTAAAGTATCGTTCTTCCCACCTCTGCACTCCCCTCAAAAACTTCCAATGACTGCGTCCTCACTCTGCAGGGCTTTGGTTGGTACTAGAGAAGTGAAGTGTGTGGGCTCGATTGTAGTGGGAGAGGAGTGAGGATGTGAGAGAGTGATCTGACTGAGTGCCTTGAATCCAACGTTGACGAGTTTCACCTTGGCAAGGAAATAGCTGTACAACCATTGAGGACGCCTTTGAAGAGTGGGGAGCGGAGCACAGATCATTGCTTTAAATAAATCCAGGCAGCGAAGTGAAGTCTAAGAAGCAGCGTGGCCTAATACATAAAGAGCAGAGGGCTGGGAATCAGAGTACCTGTGTTCTAATCGCACTTGCCACTTGACTGCTTGTATGACTTAGGGTGAATCACTTAACTTCTTTGAGTCTCAGTGTCGTCATTTATAAATGGGGATTCATTTATTCATTCATTCATTCATTCAATCGTATTTATTGATGGCTTGCTGCGTGCAGAGCACTCTACCAAGCTCTTGGAAAGTACAATTTGGCAACAAATAGAGACAATCCCTGACCAACAACGGGCTCACAGTCTAGAAGTGGGGAGACAGACAACAAAACACGAGTAGACGGGCATCAGTAGCATCAATATAAGTGAATGGAATAATAGATATGTATATACACATCATTAATAAACTAAATAGAATAATAAATATGCATATATATGTATTATATATATACACACACACAAGTGATGTGGGGCGGGGAGGGGGTAGAGCAGAGGGAGTGAGTTGGGACAATGGGAGGATAGGAGGAGCAGAGGTGGGGGGCTCAGTCTGGGAGGGCCTCTTGCAGGAGGTGAGCTTTCAGTGGGGCTTTGAAGCGGGAAAGTGTGATGGTTTGGCAATTGTGAGGAGGGAGGGCGTTCCAGGCCAGAGGTGGGACATGGGCCAGGGGTCGACAGTGGGACGGGAGAGAATGAGGCACAGTTAGGAGGATGGCAGCAGAGGAGCGGAGTTTGCGGGCTGGGCTGTACAAGGAGAGACAGAAGGTGAGGTAGGAGGGGGCGAGGTGATGGAAAGCTTTGAAGCCAATAGTGAGGAGTTTTTGTTTGATACGAAAGTTGATAGGCTGATAGGCTGGAGATTTTTGAGGAGAGGGGGTGACATGCTCAGATCATTTCTTTAGAAAGATAACCGGGCAGCAGAATGAAGTATAGACTGAAGTGGGGAGATAGGAGGTTGCCCTTTCTTCCATAGTTAGACTGAGAGTCCCATGTGGAATAAGAACTAATTATGGTATTTGTTAAGCACTTACTATACCCCAGGCACTTTATTAAGTACAGGGGAAGATACAAGATACATGGGTTGAGCACAGATCCTGTCTTGCATGGGGCTCACAGGTGCTTAATCCCCACTTTACAGATGAGGTAAGAGTCAAGAAGCAAAGTGACTTTTCCAAGTTCACACAGCATACAAATTTCCAACCTGATTATCCTGAATCTACCACAGCGCTTAGTACAATGATGGGCCCAGAGTAAGTGCTTAACAAATGCCAAATTTAGAATCAATTATTTTTATTGTTCTCATTATTGTTGTTGTTACTTATGAATTGGCTGGGATGAGGTTGTAGGCAGGGAAGTCAATGAGGAAGGTGGTGCAGTCATCAAGACAGGTGTTGTGCCAGTGTGGTAGTGGCATGGATAGAGATGAAAATGTGGATTTTGGAGATATGTAAAGCAGAATTGAAAGGACAGGTTGGTAAGTGACTGCATATGTGATTTAAAGGAGAGTGAAAATTCAGTGATAACGTCGAATCTAAAGGCTTGTGAGAAAGGGTAGATATAGGCAGGGAACATGTCTGCTAATTCTGTTTATTGTACTCTCCTAAGCGATTAGAACAGTGTTCTTCACATATAAAGTGCTAATAAATGCCATTTATCGATGTTGTGAGTAGTGATGGGACAGTTGGGTGGCAGGAAGGTTTCTGGAGATGATACAAGGGTTTCGGTTGGTATTGAGATGTTGGGGAGACACTGAGGTCAGTGTCTTCCAGAGGACACTAGGAAGACTTACACCCTCTGTGGTGATTATTGCTGCTTTGGAGACCCTCCGCTGGCCCAGCATCCCAGGTCGGGGCGCTGCCACCCTCCCCTCCCCAAACCGGGAAGTGGTTCCATGGCGGGGTGAAGGTGGAGAACGGGGAGGAGGATGGGCCGCCTCAAAAAACTTTGAAGATCCCCCAAAGGCGGCGGCTCGACCCGGCAAAAATGACCACTCGAAGACGCAGGGCCTCCTGTGTGACCCGGGTCATCAGGGGCTACCGTTACTACAGAGCCTCTCGGGTGGTCCAGCGACCCCAGTCCCTAGCATTGTCAGTGCCCGTGCCCGTCCCAGTGTCAGTGCCAGTACCGGTTCCAGTGCCAGTGCCACCCACCCCTCCCCGACCCAGGAAGTGGCCCCACGGCATGGTGAATTTAAAGAAGGGAGAGGAGAATGGGCTGCCCTGCAAAAAGATCAAGAACATTCTAAAGTGGTGGATCAAGTCGGCAAGGATGACTGCGCGTGGATGTAGGGTCACTTTTGTTACCCATGTCATCAGGGGCTATCGAGGCTACAGAGGCTCACATATAGTCCAGCTCCCCCAGTCTATAGCGGTGCCAGCGTCTGGACCAGAGCAAGTACCAGTGCCAGTGCCACCCACCCCTCCCGGACCCAGGAAGCAGCCGCATGGCATGGTGAATTCAAAGAAGGGAGAGGAGAATGGGCCGCCATGCAAAAAGATCAGGAGTTTCCTATGGTGGTGGCTTGAGCTGGTGATGATTACGGCACATGAACACAAGGCATCTTTTGTCTTCTGGGTCAATAAGGGCTCCCGCTGCTACAGAGCTTCACAAATGGTTCGGCAACCCCAGGCCGTGACAGTACCAATCCTAGTGCCAGTGCCAGTGCCCATGCCACCTGCTCCTCCCCGAATCAGGAAGAGGCTCCACTCCCTGGTGGCTCCTCAGAAGAGGGTGAAGTATGGGCCACCATCCAAAAAGGCTAGAAGCAGCGAAATGGAGGGTCCTGCCCGTAGGGAGCGGAGGAAGGCGATGAGACAGGCAGTATGTGCACACAAACCGTACCCAACGGCTCAAGGCCAAACAGACTCAACAACAGGAGATAAAGAGACCAGGGCAAGAAAAACAAGCTTGCACCTGCAAGGCTCGGAGGCAACCTCAAGGCCATATCTGCAGCCAGCGATGGTTGGCAACGGGTGGCTGGGGGCGAGCGAGAGCAAACCCTTCGTGACTGGACAGAGCTGTTGTTAGGCTAGTGGCTGGAGGGCGGTCAAAGCCTCGATACGCCATCCCCCGAGAAAACCCTGCCCCCGGGCAACGGGGGGTATAAGAGACGAACAAGACAAAGGAGGGGCACGCGCGCGCCTCTCTCCCTCTCTCTCTCTCTCTCTCTATCTCTATCTCGCCTCTCTCTCTCTCTCTCTCCCTCTCTCTATCTCGCTCTCTCGCTCTCTCTCTCTTTCAACCATGTAACTGCTGATAGCAAATAAACGGCAACTAAGCTTTGAACCTCTGGATGACTCTTCCTGGTGTGAACGCGCGGGCCGCGTCCGGAGATGTCCGAAGACCCGGAGAGGGTAAGAACCCGAGAGTTGCCCCTGAAACCACGGGGAGCAACGCCTGCCCACCATCAGGTCAGGGCAGCAGAAGCAGTGGCCAACTCAGCGGACATGCTGAGAAGAAACCGTGCTGGCTGTCCCGCCACCACCACCATGACACTGGCACCATCGCAGTGCCACCCTCCCTGAAACCTCCTCCTGGCTGCCAGAACAGTAACCATACTACCCTTCCAACACCTCCTCCTGACTGCTGGCACAGTCACCTTTCCACCATCCCCTGACATCATCACCAGGCCTCTGGCACAGTCACTGTGCCACCCTCCCAGACACTTCCTCCTGACCCCTGGGATGGTAACCGTGACATCCACCTTGACACCTCCTCCTGGCCGCTAGCACAGTCACTGAGCCATGCTCCCAGACGCCTCCGCTGGGATGCCCCAAGAGTCACCAAACCAGCTTTCCTGACACCTCCACTAAGCTGACGCCAGCAAACATTTCGGCACTTCTGAGGTGCCACCGCACCGACCGGGCCTGACACCTCCACTGGGCCAGCACACAACCCACATCGACACCTCTGCCTGTCCACCATACCACCCAACCCTACACCTCTGCTGAGTCATCACCGCCACACACCCCGACACCTTTCCTGGGCCACCACCGACACCTGTCTCAGCACCTAAGCTGAGCGATCGGTCCAGCCATCCTAACACCTCCACTGGGCCAACACCCTCTCTGTCACCTCTGTTGGGCCACCGGCACCACCCACACCAACACTTCCACTGGGCCACCTGACCAGATGCCCCGACTCCTCCACTGGGCCACGGCCACCACCTGCCCCGATACCTCTTCTGGGCTACCACACCAGCCAGCCCAACACATCCACTGGGTCACCACCTGCCCCGATACCGCCGGTGGGCCACCATATCAACTGACCTGACATCTTTGCTGGAGTACCGCATTTCTCCCTCCAACACTTCCACCGAGCCACCAAACCAGCTTCCCTGACACCTCCACTGGGCATCCTCTGCCACCCACCCAGACAACTCTGCTGGGCTACTGCATATGCCACCCCAACTCCTCCAATACTGCGGATGCAACTCTAATGCCATTTGTCCTGACAGCTCCACAGGGCCAATGCTGCCACCCATTCTGGCACCTCCACCGGGGCACCTTACAAGCCTCCCAGACACCTCCTTGGGCCATCACACCAGCTGCCCAGACACCTCTGCCGGGCCACCAGACCAGTAGCACCAACACCTCTACTGGGCCACCCTTCCAGCCACTCCCATTAGCCTACTGTTGCCACCTGTTCTGACACCTCAGCCAGGTCAAAACATCACCTACCACGGCACTTCTCACTGGACTACAAGACCAGCCGCCCCGACACATCTGCCTAGTCACCATACCAGACTCCCTTACACCTTCATTATTCCACTGCCTCCACGTGCCCCGACAACTACCCCGGACCACTTGCACCACCCACCCCGACACCTCCACTGGGCCACCACTCCAGACATCCTGAGTTGAGCCACCCATCCCGAGATCTCGGCCAGAGATTCAACAAGGGGAATATTTTGAATACGGGTTCCCACAGCCTTGAGGAAATCTCGTTGTCGCCATAGGGAACCAAAATAATGTACAACCCCCGAAGACGTACCGGGTGTCACTCCCGACTGCTGTGCTCTGTCCAGGGGCCAGAATGCAGGCACGTATAAAAGCAGCTAACTCAGCCTATTTTCCGGAATCATGGGAAAGGAGGACCTGGGATTCCAGAACAGCAGACTCAGAGCAGGCCACATAGCCTGATTTGAGCTGCTCTCCATCATCCGGAAGGCAAAAGCCATCAACGAACAACCAGAGATCAGGGTTTTGCACGGGTTGGTGCTGTAAATCTGGGTGCGGTCTTACTCTGCGATTAACAGCAGCCTCACCGTCATGGGGCTTTTCTTTGTCCTCGTTTGGTAACAGGGTATCAGGATTTAGAGTTGGGTAGCATATGTAGGTTAGCTGGACCTGGCCAGAATGTCATGGGTTCTAATCCTGTCTCCACCACTTGTCTGCCATGAGCCTTGGACAAATCACTTCACTTCTCTGAGACTCAGTAACCTCATCTGCAAAACGGGGATGAAGAGTGTGAGCCCTATGCGGGACAGGGACTGTGTCTAACTTGATCTGATTGGATCCACCCCAGCGCTTACCACAGTGCCTGGCACATTGTAAGTGCTTAACAAATACCATAATTATCATCATTATTAGAATCATTAGACAAGACCCCTGCCTTTAAAAAGCTCAGGGTCTACAGTGTGAAGACCACACGTGTCATGCCTCCCCTACCCTATTAAAACCCTCCCTTGACCCCATGGCTCCCTCCATTTTCTGCCCACCATTCCTCTCCAACTCCTTGAGCTAGTTGTCCACACCTGCTGTCTCCACTTCCTCTATTCCAATTCTCCCCTTTCCCCCGTCCAATCTGACATCTGCCCTCTTCATTCCGCAGAAATTGCCCTCTCCAAGATCACAAATAAATTTCTACTTGCCAGGTCCATTGGCCCGTAACCTTCCTCAAACTCTCAGGTATGCTTGACACTGTGGATCACCCCCTACCCCTGGAACCATTGTGTTCTCTTATGGTTCTCCTCCTACCTCTCTGGCAGGTCATTATCAGTCTCTTTTGTGGGCTCCTCCTCCTCCTCCATCCAGCCAAAAGTGGGAGTCCCCCAAGGATCATTTTTGGGTCCCCTTCGTTTCTCCTTCTGGACTTACTCCTTTGGAGAATTCATTCTTTCCCAAGGGATCAGCTGTCATCTTTAGGCATATGCTGCCCAAATATCCCTCTCCAACCCTGATCTCTCTCTATGTCTGCAGTCTCATATTTCTTCTTGTCTTTCATACTTCTCTACTTAGAGGTTCTGCCATCACTTAAAACTTAAAATGTTCAAAACAGAACTCCATTTCAATTCAGTTGTAGTTATCGAGCGATTTCTGTATGCAGAGCACTGTACTAAGTACTTGGGAGAGGACAATAGAACGACAAACAGACACGTTCTCTGCCCACGACGAGCTTGTAGTCTAGAGGGGGAGGTAGACAGTAATATATATAAACTAGAGATATGTTCACACATGTTGAGGGGCTAGAAGGGGGGATGAACAAAAGGAGCAAGTCAGGGTGATGCAGAAGAGAGTGGAAGAAGAAGAAAGGGGGTATAGTTAGGGAAGGTCTCTTGGAGGTGATGTGCTCTAAATAAGCCTTCGAACTGAGGGAGAGTTATTGTCTGTCGGATATGAAGAGGGAGGGTTTTCCTGGGTAGATGTAAATTGTAGGAGAGACGTTGGCGGCCAGACAGATGAGATCGAGGTATAGTGAGAAGGTTGGCATTAGAGGAGCGAAGTGTGCGGGCTGGGATACAGTGAGAGAGCGGAGAGGTGAAGTAATGTGGAATAAGGTGATGGTGTAGAAGCAGCATAATATAATAGAAGCAGCGTGGCATAGAAGAAGCGGCACGGCATAGTGAGTGGATAGAGCACGGGCCTGGGATTCAGAAGGTCATGGGTTCTAATCCCGACTCAGCCACTTATCTGCTGGGTGAACAGGGGTAAGTCACTTCACTTCTCTGGGCTTCACTTGCCCCATATGCAAAACGGGGTTTGAGACTGTGAGCTCCATGTGGGAGAGGGACTGTGTCCAACGCAAGTTACTGTATACACCCCAGTGCTTAATACAGTGAATGGTATATATTAAGGGTAACTGAACAAATACCATTCTTCTTCTTATTAGTAGTAGTATAATCATTATTATTGTTGTTGTTAAGTGCCTTGAAGCCGATGAAAAAGAGGTTCTGTTTGATGTAAAGGTGTATGGACAACCATGGGGGGGGGGGTCTTGAAGAGTGAGGACATATGGCCTGAACGCTATTGTAGAAAAATGATCCAGGCAACAGAGTGAAGTGTGGACCGGAGTGTGGAGAAGTAGGAGGCTGGGAGATCAGCAAGGAGGCTGATATAGTAATCAAGGTGATATAGGATAAACGCTAGGATTGACATCGTGGTAGTTTGGATGGAGAGGAAAGGTGGATTTTAGTAATGTAGTGAAGGTCGAACTGACACGATTTAGTGGTGGATTGAATATGTGTGACAAAGATAACGTCAAGGTTACGAGCTTGCGAGACAGGGCAGATCTCATCTGCCTTGCTATCGTGATGGGAAAGTCAGGGGGATGACAGGGTTTGGGTGGGAAGATAAGAAGTTCTGTTATAGACATTTTTAGTTTGAGGTGATGGGAGGATGTCCAAGTAGAGAAGTTCTGAAGGCAGGAGGAAATGTGGGACTACAGAGAGGAAGGGGCATCAGGTCTGGAGACGTAGATTTGGGGATCATCTGCACAGAGGTGGAGGTTGCTGTCATTTGAGCCAATGGCTTCTTCAAAGGAGTGGGTGTAGATGGAGAATAGACCTGTCCCTATTGCTACTATTATTACTACTGCCACTTTTACTAGTACTACTGCACTCTCAGTCAATCAGTGTACCACATCAATATCAATCAGTATCAATTAATGTTATTTAGTGAGCACTTACTATGTGCAGAACACTGTACTAAGTACTTGGGAGAGTACTAAAGAATTATCAGACACATTTCCTGCCCATAAAAATCTTACAGTCTAGGGGTGGAGACAGGCATTAACGTGAATAAATAAGTAATTTAAGATATATAATTTAAGGATTTTGGTACACAAATTCTGTGAGTTTAGGGGTGGGACGAATATCAAACATCCAAAGATCATAGATTGAAATGCTTAATTGAAGCAGATCGTGGAGTGAGCTGGAGAAAAGAGGACTTCATCAGGGAAGGTTTTGAAGTTGTAGAGAATGGTGGTCTGACGTATATGGACTGGGGACATTCTAGGACAGAGACAGGATGTGGGCAAGGGGTAGGCGGGGAGATAGACAAGATCGAAGGTCCATGAAAAGGAGCCTAAAGTGTGGGCTGGGCTGTAGTAGGAGACCAGTGAGGTGAGGTAGGAGGGGACGGGTTGATGGAAGGCTTTAAAGCCAATGGTGAGGGGTTTCTGGCTTATGAAGAGTAGAAAAGGCAAACACTGGAAGTTCCTGAAGAGTGGGGAGCCGTGAATTGAACCTTTTCCCAGAAAAATGATCTGAGCAGCAGAGTGTAGTCTGGACTGGAATAGGGGGAGGCAGGAGGCAGAGAGGTTAGCGAGGAGTCCTACTCCCCCTGAGACTCCAACCTCCATCATCCCTAGGTGGTTTACTCCCCCAGGAATTCCCTCCCTCCACACAAAGTGGTTCATTCCTAATGGAACTTCATCCCCCACCCCTAGTGGTACACTCCACCTAGAACGTCATTCCCCTCCCCTAGGGGTCACTGTCCTTGTAAGTGCCCCCACCTCCAAGATCCATTTGGAGAGCTAGTCCACACCTTTCCTACTGGCTTTCTCTCCCCCTGGAAATCCCTCCCTCCCTCTTCTAGTGGACAACCTCCATCAAAACTCCATCCACTCCTGCCTCGACCCCGAAACTTGTGTTGCTAGAACAGAGTTTGTAGACACATTCCCTTTGCATAACAAGCTTACAGTCTAGATAGTAATATAAATAAATTCTAGATATGGACAGAAGTGCTGTGAAGAAGAGGATGGGGTGAATACCAAGGGGTTATAGGGTTCAAATATGAGTGTATAGGTGACACAGTGGAGAGAGGGAATAGGGTAAAAGAGGACTTATTGGGGAAAGCCTCTTGGAGTAGATATGACCTCAGTAAGGGTTTGAAAGTGTAGGCTATTCTGGAGAGACACAGAAATACAATAACGTGGCACAAAGAGCAAGTACAGGTTGGCTTTCACTCAAAGACTCATATCATTTTCTGAATTTTTGATATGTAAAATATTGCTTGTTCATCATCAAATTAGAATGACTTTCTTCCTCTGAAGAATGTCATCGGTATTATTATAACTGCCTTCAATATTCTTTTGAGGTAGGCAGACGCCTATTCACAGGCAAGGAAGTCAGAGAACCTGGATTCTAATACCGGCTCAGCCACCTGTCTGCTTTATGATCATGGGCATGTCACTTCAGTTCTCTGTGCCCCAGTTACCTTATCTATTAAATGTGGATTAAGAGAGTGAGACAGGGACAGTGTGCAAACCAGGTATCCTGTATAATAATTAATAATAATAATTATGTGATTTGTTAAGCCCTCCCTGCGTGCTGAGCACTGTTCCAAGCTCTGGGGTAGATACAAGGTAATAAGGTTGTCAGTGTTAATCCTCATTTTACAGATGAATCCCTATTTTACAGATCTACCCCAGCACTTAGTACCATGCCTGGTACAAAGTAAGTGCTTAACAAATACCCACATTATTCTAACCACCAACCTTACATCCTGCCTCTGCCTGCCCCCCCAATAGACGACAGACGCTCACTCTCCCAACTTTCAAAGCCTCAGTGAAGTCAAATGTCCTCCAAGAGGTCTTCCCTGACTAAGTCTTCATTAACTCTTTTCCCACTCCCTTTTGTGTCACCCTGATTTGTTCCATTTATTCACTCCTTGTGCAGCCCCAAAGCATTTATGTCCACATCTGTAATTCATTTATTCATTCATGAATTCATTCAATCGTAGTAATTGAGTGCTTATTCGGTGCAGAACACTGTACTAAATGCTTGGGAGAGTACAATATTACAATATGAGACACATTCCCTGTCCACAAAGACCCTACAGTCAAGGGGTGGGGGAGGTAAACATTTATATGAATAAATAAATGCACGTAAGGGCTGTGGGGCTTTGAGTAGGGTAAACAAAGGGAGCAAGTCAGGGCAACGCAGAAGGGTGTGGGAGAAGAGGAAAGGGGGGCTTAGTCAGGGAAGGCCTCTTGGAGATGTTCCTTCAGTGAGGCTTTGAACGGGGGTCAGTAATTGTCTGTTGGATTTGAGGAGGGAAGGCATTCCATGGCAGAGTCAAGACATGGTCATGTGGTAGGCAGTGAGACAGACGAGACTGAGGCACAGTGAGAACGTTGGCATTAGAGGAGTGAAATGTGCAGGTTGGTTGGTAATAGGAGAGTAGTGAGGTGAGAGAGGAGTAGGCAATGTGACTGAGTGTTTCTAAGCCAATAGTGAAGAGTTTTTGTTTGATGCTGAGGTGGATGGGTATCCACTACAGTGTTTCGAGAAGTGGGGACTAATAATAATAATTATGGAATTTTTTAAATGCTTACTATGTGCCAAACACTTTTCTAAGCACTGGGGCTAATACAAGGTAATCAGATTGGACACAGTCCCTGTCCCACATGGGTCTAACAGACCTACTCCCCATTTTAGAGATGAACTGAGGCACAGAGAAGTGAAGTGACTGCCGAAGGTCACACAGCAGACAAGTGGCAGAGCCGGGATTAGAACCCACATCCTCAGACTCTCAAGCTCTTGCTTTTGCCACGAGGCCATGCTGCTTTTCTGAACGTTTTTGTAGAAAAAAATGATGCGGGCAGCAGAATTAAGTATGGGCCTGATTGGAGAAAGGCTGGAGGCTGGGAGTTCAGCAAGGAAGCTGATGGCATAAACCAGGGGAGATAGGATGAGTGATTGGATTAGCATAGTAGCAGTTTGGATGGAGAGGAAAGGGCAGATTTTAGCAGTGTTTTGAAGGTGGGTTCGACAGGGTGGACACGGAAGGAGAAGTAGTTTTCTCTCTCTTGCTTTGTCAAGTAATGGGCTTGGAGCAACAGAGGGCCATATGGATGCCGGAGGTAGCAAATCAAGAACCGCTGCGATGCCCGAGGCAGTGAATCAGGAACTGCCATAACTTCCTAGGCAGAAGCAGATAAAAGGCGGTCACTTGGAGTCATGAGCCAGAGCAGCTAAACGATGGTGTGAGAGTGATAGCCATAACGTTCCAGCACGGTCACCCTGAGCTGAGAACGAGACCATGGCACGGCCGCCATGAACCAGCACAGTCGCCAGGTGCTAAAATCATGAACCATCACAGCCAAAGCACCTAGGACTTGTGCCAGGAAACCTATGGCGTGCCCACCACGAACCAGCTAAAAGTTGCTTCAGGAGTCCAGGCCACCACTCCGCAGCCATCACGAACCAGCACGGCCTGCAAAAGCCAGCCGGACTCCTCGAACTCTTCCAATGTAGGAACATCTGTAGGAACATAGGGCAAATAGACAAGTTATGTGTGTGTGTGTGTGTGTGTGTGTGTGTGTGTGTAAAGCTTGTTGTGGGCAGGTACGTATGCATACGTATAAGCACATACCTGTGTATGGGAAGCAGCCGTGGCTTAATGGAAGGAGCACGGGCTTGGGAGTCAGAGGTCTCACTAACTTCCCCATAACTGTAGACACCACCACCATTCTTCCATAATCTTGGTAGTACCCTCGACCCTTCTCTGTCATTCAATCAATCAATCAATCAATCATATTTATTGAGCGCTTACTGTGTGCACAGCACTGTACTAAGCGCTCGGGAAGTACAAGTTGGCAACATATAGATACAGTCCCTACCCAACAGTGGGCTCGCTGATGCCAACCGATAGAGTGTTCCTCGATTTCATTTATCTCACCACCATCCTTCTACTCATGTCTTGACACTGGCTTAGAATGCCCTCCCTCTTCATATCCAAAAGACAATTACTCTCTCCCCATTAAAATTCTTACTCAAGCCACATCTCTTCACAGAGGATTTCCTTGACTAAGCCATCATTTTCTCTTCTCCCACTCCCTTCTATATCGCCCTTTAACTTGGATTTGTTCCTTAATTTCACTTCTCCCACAACCTCACACTACCTATGTGTATAAGCACAATTTATTTATTTATATTAATGTCTGTCTTCCCCCATAGACTGTAAGCTCATTGTGGGCAGGGAACGTATCTACCAGTTCTGCTGTACTGTACTCTCCCAAGCAGTTGCTCCCAGGCCCACCCTGTTTCCACTAAGCCTTGCTGCTTCCAGGCTCAAGACGGTGGGTCCAGATAAGGGGATGGTCCCTCCCCAAACTCATTTTTCAGACTCGTTACATCCTGCATTAGCCTCTGGGGACAGCATCACTCTAGACCCAACATTCAATTCCCCCCAGATCAATTTCTGGAGTCCTCTCTCCTGCAGTTCCAATTCCCCCTCCCTTTCATTCAACTTGTACTTCCCAAGCGCTTAGTACAGTGCTCTGCACACAGTAAGCGCTCAATAAATACGATTGATTGATTGATTCATTCATTCATTCATACACTCACTCAATCGTATTTACTGAGCGCTTACTGTGTGCAAAGCACTGTACTAAGAGCTTGGGAGTGTACAATAGAACAATAAACTGACCCCCTCCTCCCGGTTCCTCTGCCCCAGGTCAGGGATCTGGTCCCACAGCTTCTATACATTCCCACAAACCCCCGAGAGCTCTCCAAGAGAAATGGGCAAGGAAGACACCCATCTCTTGTAGCGGCAACGGAGAACTGCACCCCACCCCTTCCTCCTCCCCCAGGCGTCCTCCCCCCAACCACCAGGAACCGTCACCACATTGGGCAGTGGATTGGAGCTCACAGCGCTCTCCTTCATCTCTCTGTGCATTCAGCTTAAATTCTATTTGTTCTGACGTCTTTACACCTGTCCAAATGTTTTGTTTTGTTGTCTGTCTCCTCCTTCTAGACTGTGAGTCAGTTGTTGGGTAGGGACCATCTCTATATGTTGCCAACCTGTATTTCCCAAACGCTTATTACACAGTAAGCACTCAATAAATGCGATCGAATGAATGAATGAATGTTGGGAAGGAAGCTGTCCAATGGGTGATGATGCATCTCAACCACCTTGTCCTCCTCTCTCCTCAGCCTCTCTCCTCAACCTCATCCACTGAGACAAACCACAGCTGTGTTTTGCCTTTGGAAATGAAGGTGCTTGAAACTAATCGACATTGGACAATGGGTCTTTGTTTACTGTTTCTTCCTTTTACCGGGGAACTCGTGGGGCAAGGAGGGAGTTTGACATTCCTTTCAACTTGAGTATTCAAATAGTTTCATCCCCGGATGGCGACTTGGCAGTAGAACCACGGGTTGCTTAATTCCTCGTTTCCTTCATTAACCTGCCATTGGCGTCTGATGAGGAACTCGGGCCTGGGAGTCTGAAGGACCTGGGTTCTAGTCCCAGCTCCACCCCATGTCTGCTGTGTGACCTTGACCAAGTCATTTACCTTCTCTGTATCTCAGCTACCTCATCTTTAAAATGGAGATTAAGACTGTGAGCCCCATGTGGGACAGGGACTGCGACTAACCTGATTACCTTGTAACTACCCCAGGACTTAGAACAGTGCCTGGCACATAGTAAGCACTTAATAAATATAATTTTGTTTAAAAAAGGAGTTCCAGGACAGAGGAACAGCACAAGTGAGGTGTCTGAGGTGTTAAGGAAGCAGGATGGTCTAGTGGCTAAAGCACAATCCTGGGAGTCAGAAGGAGCTGGGTTCTAATTCCAGCTCCACTATTGTCTGCTGTGTGATCTTGGGCAATCCACGTCACTGTGCCTCAGGTATCTCAACTGTAAAATGAAGATTAAGTCTGTGAGCCCCACGTGGGACAGGGACTTTCCAACTTGATTAGCTTGCATCTTCCCAGCACTTAGAACAGTGCTTGACCAATACCATCATTATTTTTAGAGTCAAGGGAAAAATGCAGTCAGGAAGTTGGTGTGGAAGGAAGGAGGAGTATGAGCTGGGGAGTAGCAATGAAGAAAGCAGATGTGTAAAATATGGAGAATTGGTGAATTCACACCCATCCACAGTTACAAGTCATTTAAATCCATATAAACATTCCTACCGTATTTACCATCAAGCAACTTTGGAGATGTGCTCTGTGGGCAGACTATGCAATGAAACAACCACATGATGAGACTATAAACTCCCTGTGAGCAGGAAACATGTTTACCTGTTGGACTGTTCTCTCTCAAGCACTCAGTAGAGTACTGAGACTCCCCTAAGCACTCAATAAATGCCATTGATAATGATGATGATTATCATCTGGGCCCCTCTTGGTCAACATATTGCCAGCTGCCATCCATTATCTCCCCAGGTTGTGTGGCTTGGTTGCCATAGTGATGTTGATTGTTAATTGATTTATTTGGCAATTATACAGCTAGAAATGTTTCTTTTTCCTAGAGTTCATTGTATTAAATCCATGTTTAATAATGATAATATTTGTTAAAGTATGTGCTAAACCCCGGGGTAGATACAAGATAATTAGATGGGACAATAGTAATAATAATAATGATGGTATTTGTTAAGGACTTCCTATGTGCCAAGCACTGTTGCCTGGGGAAATGCAAGGTAATCATTTTGTCCCATGTGGGGCTTACAGTCTTAATCCCCATTTTCCAGATGAGGTAACTGAGGCACAGAGAAATTAAGTGACTTGCCCAAAGTCACACAGCTGATAACTGGCGGAGGGGGGATTAGAACCTACGTCCTCTGACTCCTAAGCCCGTGCTCTTTTCACTGAGCCACCCTCTTTCCCCTGTTTTTCACTGGATTCATATTTAAGAGGGGAGGAACAGATATTTAATCCCCATCTTTTGCAGATGACGAAACTGAGGTATGGAGAAGTTTAGTGACTTTAAAAGATCACACATCAGCAAGTGTGAGTCCTGGGATTAGAACCCAGGTCATCTGACTCTCAGTCCCATGCCCTTATCCACTACTTTCTGACTACTACTCCCTTTGGGTCTCCCCGACTTGCTCCCTTTGTTCACCACCCTCCTCCCAGCCTCAGAGCACTTATGTATGTATCTATAATTTATTTATTTACATTACTGTCTGTCTCACCCTCTGGATTGTAAACTCATTGTGGGCAAGGAATATGTCTGTTTATTGTTATATTGCACTCTCTCAAGTGCTTAGGACAGTGCTTTGCAAACAGTAAGGGCTCAACAAATAAGTATGAAGGAAGATTGTAATCTTCATTCCTTTCAAGCCAACCTACCCACTGTGCTTTGTTCTTTCCCTCAGGATTGATGCATGCCTCACATATATCCCCACTTACTAAAATAATAATAATAATAATAATAATAATAATAATAATAATAATAATAATAATACACTTCAAAGGTTACCTATCTATCTTCAAGTGAAGGAGAAAGAAGAAGTTCCTCACATTTGGTTTTCAGACTGTCAGGTATCTCCTTCCTTCCTATCTTGTTCCTTTTCCACTAAAATCCAACCCACACACTTTGTTCCTCCAGCACCAACCTACTCACTGTACCATGATGTCGTCCATCTCACCCAGACCCCTTGTTTCTCTCTTGCTTTTGACCTAGAACTCCTTCCCATTTCATATACTATGTATCACCAACCTTCCCACTTTCACAGCCTTATTCAATTCAATCCATTCATTCAATCATATTTACTGAGCTCGTACTGTGTGCAGAGCACTGTACTAAACACTTTGAAGAGGACAATATAAAATAAATAGACATGATCCCTGCCCATAACTCACGTTTCCTCCAAGGGGCCTTCCCTGATTCAGCCATCTTTTTCCCAACTCCCTCTCCCTTCTAACTTATGTCCATATCCTCTTTAATTTCTTCTTCCCAGTTCAATTTAACATCTGCCTCCCCTGCAAGACTGTAGGCTCTGTGAGGATGGGAATGATGCCTTCAAATTCTATTCAATCAGCAGTATTTAGTGAGTGCTTGCTCTGTACAGAGCAGTATACCAAGCATTTGGGAAAGTACTATACAACAGAGTTGTTAGATACGTTCCTTGCCCACAAGGAAATCAGCCAGTTAAGCTAGGAAGGGAAAGGCTAATTGAATGTTTTAAAGTTGATAGTAAGTATCTGTTTTATGTGGAGGTGGATGGCCAGTCATTGAAGTTTCTTGTGGAATGGGGATATGTGGACTGAACTATTTTTAGAAAAATGATCCAGTCAGCAGAGGGAAGTATAGACTGGAGTGGGGAGAGAAAGGAGGCTTTTGAGGATTCTGAAACTGTTTTGCCTAGTGGATGGTGCACAGACCTGGGAGTCAGAAGGACCTGGGTTCTAAACCCAGCTCCGCCACTTGTCTGCTATGCGACCTTGGGCAAATCACATCACTTCTCTGGGCCTCAGTTACCTCATCTGTACGATGGGGATTAAAACTGCACTTATGGGGCATGGACTATGTCCAGCCGGATTAGCTTGAATCTACTGCGGTGTTTAGCACAGTTCCGGCCACATAGTAAGTGATTAACAAATGTCATATAAAGGAGGCAGGGAAGTCAACACGGAGGTTGATGCAGTAGTCAAGGAAGGATATAAGTGCTTTGATCAGCATAGTAGCAGTTTGGATGGAGCTACAAGGGAATGGATTTTAGCGATGTTATAAAGGTAAAAATGATAGGTTGAATGAGAGAAATTGGTTGAGGATAATGCCAGAGTTACAGAATTCTAAGAGAATAAGAATGGCGCTGTTTTCTACAAAGATGGGAAAGACGGGGGGAGAATAGAGTTTGGGTAGGAAGATAAGTTCTGTTTTGGACATATTTTGTCTGAGGTTTTGGCAAGCATCTAGGGAGAGATTCAAATTCCACTGTACTATTCCAAGTGCTCGGTAGAACAATCAGTCGTATTTATTGAGCTCTTACCGTGTGCAGAGCACTGTACCAAGGGCTTGGGAAGTACAAGCTGGCAACATATAGAGACAGTCCCTACCCTACAACGGGCTCAAAGTCTAGAATAGTAATCCTTGCATAGTTCATATTTAAGAGACGTTATTATATAATTGATTGGAGAAGAGAGAACCACCACCTCAGAAGAAGAGGAAAAGCCATTAAAATAGGGGAATGGGTCATTTACAGTCAATGGATCACACCTAAGAGATGGAAAAAATGATCGGTTTACTCCAGAATTTTCCCTCAGTCAGATTCTTTCTCTCCCTCAAACTCCTTTTCCCTTTATGCTTTATGCCAACTAGCAGCCCCAGTGAAGTAAAAGAAGAAATGCTGATAATAAACCTCATTTAGAAATTTTTCCCTTGCGAATCCCTCATTTCCAGGACCCAGCGTCGCATAACTGGGTCTCTGTTATTTTTTGGAGTTTTTTATGATGTTTGTTGAGCACTTACTTACTATGGGCCTGGCACTGTACTAAACATTGGAGGAAATACAAGATAATTGGAGTGGGCATGGTCCATGTCCCACATAAGGCTCACAGTCCTACTCCCTATTCTACAGGGGAGGTACCTGCGACACAGAGAAGTGAAGTGACTTGCCCAAGGTCACACAACAGATAAGTAACGGAGCCAGTACTAGAACTTAGGTCCTCTGACTCCGTTCCATTTCCTTTTCCAAGAGAAAGAATCTACTAACCACTTTCCCATTTTTAGAGCCCAAGACATCAGGAGACACTCACCCGTTCTGGTCTGTGTCACATCTGTGTTGCAAGGTGAAGCACTTGGTCCATCTGTGACTGGAGGGGTGACGGGGAAGTAGTTATAGGGTAGAGGGGGTGTGAGCTCATCTCCACAAGGAGGTGTCACTCACTATGTGACACTATCGGAAATGGGAATCTGAGACAGCTGCAATGGAGAAACGAATTTCCCTCCCTTCTGTAAATCCTCCTCCTTGTTAGGATCCAGTGATTGTTTAGTGAATTAAGTGAGCGATTAATCAACGACCTCTTCGGCTGCAAAGTTGTTATCTGACAGAAAATTTGTTTTGAGTTTTTTGACATGAATGTTGCTTGGAGAATCTTCCAGCTGGGAGGAAGATGAAGAGAAGCAGTGTGACCTAGTGGATAGAGCCTGGGCCTGGGAACCAGAAGGACCTGTATTCTAGTCTCAGCTCTACCACTTGTCTGCTGGGTGACCTTGGGCAAGTTACCTCACTGTGCCTCAGTTACCTCATCTTAAAAATGAGGATTATGACTGTGAGTACCATGTGGGACATGGGGTGTCCCCAACCTGATTACCTTTTACCTATCCCAGCACTTAGAACAGTGCCTGATACAAAGTAAGTGCCTAAGAAACACCATTAAAAATAATCTTACAGCCCCTGGTCACCTGTCTTATGGGATCCCAAATAACCAAAAACCAAATGTTCCCTGAATGACTATTATTAGTGAAAACAGTGAGGCAGTGAGAACCTTAAGCCCTCTGGCTCCCAGGCCAATGCTCCATCCACTGGACCACACTTCTTCCTCTTTTTTAGACCCTCTTCCTCACACCATTCCTCCTTCCTAGAACTTCCTATCACTTCTTGTCCGACTGACCATTACCATAGCCCACATATAGTAAGTGCTCAGTAAATACGATTGGGTGAATGAACTTGCATCATCAACTGAGATTTCTTCAAATGCAAAAGACGACTTCATGTATACATTCATTGGTTGACAGACCAAAGCAGGTTTTGAACAGAGTTCTGGGAAGACATGGAGGAAGGATGGGCAGATTACAGACATCGTGGTTTGGCTATCCAGTATGGTGGATGGTCCTCTAGACTGTGATCTCACTGTGGGCCGGGAATGTGTCTGTTAGATTGTTGTATTGTATTCTCCCAAAAGCTTAGTACAGTGCTCTGCGTAAAGTAAGTGCTCAATAAATACAACTTACTGACTGACAGTCCAAAACTGGGGGTGCTCTAATCCATTGCCTACGCAAGCCTACTTCTGCCAGTTGGTGATAACCTGGGTTTTAATCCCGGCTCCACCACTTTCTTATACGTAACCTTGGGCAAGTCACTTCACTTCTCTGTTGACCCAGAAGGCATTGGGGGAGTTGGGATTGGAATTCAGATCCTCTGCCTCCCCGGTCCGTACTCTTTCCTATAAACCACGTTGCTTCTCACGTCTGAACAGATCCTTATACACTGCCATTTCCCTTTCCTGTAATTGACTTTATTGCCTGTCCCCTGCTCTAGATTGTAAACTCCTTGAGGACTGAGAATGTCTAGCAATTGTTACATTGTACTTTTCCAAGATCTTAATTCAGTGCTCTGCACACAATAAGAGCTCAATAAATACGATTGAAGGAATGAATGAATAACACCCCAGCCCTCTTTCCCGGCAGACATCTCTTTCGCAGACCTCAAGACCTTAGTACAGTGCTCTGCACACAGTAAGTGCTCAATAAATGCGATTGAATGAATGAATAAATGCTCAATAAGTATTGAGTGACTGATTGATTGATTTATATAACTGGCACTTTATGCCTCTTTATTGCTGAATTGTACTTTTCAAGCGCTTAGTACAGTGCTTTGAACATAGTTTGTTCTCAATAAATAAGATTGAAGGAGTGAATGAATGACACCCCAGCCATCATTCCCGGCAGACTTCGCTCTGTTCTCCCCCCTCTCCCTTTGTCTCTCCATCGCCTAGTGCACCTCCCATTCTGAGATTCTTTTCTTGGTCACCCCCTCAATCCATTCTAAAACCCCAACCCAACCAACCAGACCAACCAACCAGTCTAGAGCAGGCTCTAGACTGTGAGCCCACTGTTGGGTAGAGACCGTCTCTATTTGTTGCCAACTTGTACTTCCCTAGCGCTTAGTACAGTTCTCTGCACACAGTAAGCGCTCAATGAATACGATTGAATGAATGAACCAGTGGCATTTGCCAAGCACCAGCTGGGTGGAGAATACTGTACTAAGTGTTTGGGAGAGTACAATACAGTAAGTGAACTCAACCCTGCCGTCAAGGATTTTATAATCTAGGGGCATCATAAATAGCTTTTGTTGGGCACTTACTATATGCAGAGCACTGTACTATGAGATTTGGAGAGTACAGTTAAAGTTTCACAGGATTCAGCCCTTAATTCCTGCTAGGCATGTCTGTTGAAAATGTCATTGTCAAATGCATCATAAAAACCTCCGGTAAGAACAAGAATTATTATTATTATCTGCATTCTTCTTCACAATATTAAGTGCTTATTATGTAGCATGAACTGTTCAGGAAGGGAGAACTCACCTTTTATTCCCATTTTACAGACATGGAAACTGAGGGACAGAGAAGTTCAATGACTCGCTGAATGTCATAGAGCATGCAGGTGGTGAAGCTAGGAGTTGAATCCTAATTCTGTGCTCTTTCCCCTAGGATCCAAAACCTAAGTGTGGTGGTCAAGCCATGTGGTCTTGACTTCCCTATTTCAAACACCTCCCTCCTTACTCAGATCTGCCAGCCACATCCCAGCTCCTACCTTCACCTTTCTAAACCAATCAATCCATCAGTGGCATTAACTGGGCAGTTACTGCATTCAGAACACTATACTAAGCATCTGGGAAAGTACAATACAACAGAGTTGTTAAATGTGCTCCATACCTACGAGGAGCTTGCAGTCTATAAGGGAAGACAGATATTAAAATGCCACATTTGACAAGTGGCAGTATTTGTATTAATCTCTACCTTTTTTATCATGGCATTCCATTGACCTTTCAGCACTAGAGTGCTATGTGTGGGCATGTGTTAATTAGTGGCATTTACCGAGAACTTACTATTTGCAAAGCATGACACAAATCAATTGAATTTGTCATGAATGTAGAGAAAACAACACTATTGGGTTGCATTTGCCATGGATATAAAGAAAAGGACACCACTGGGCTCAGTCAGTCAATCGTATTTTCTCAGCGCTTATTGTGTGCAGAGCACTGTACTAAGCGCTTTGAAGAGTATACTATAACAATATTACAGACACATTCCCTGCCGGCAATGAGCTTACAGTCTAGAGGGAGAAAGAAATTACAGATCGCGGTACGTTTCTCGTGGATGTAAAGAAGAGGACAACATTGGGGTGGGTTTGTCACGCATGTGAAGAGGAGAATACTTTTGCGGAGGAGCTGTCATTGGGTATGGAATAGAAGAAACCATTGGGATAGGTTTAATATAGATGTGGAGAGAAGGCTCTATTAGGGCAGGTCTGTCATAGATTTGGAGTTAAGGATACCATTGGAGAAAGTCTGTCATGGACATAGAGTAGAGAATACCGTTGAGTTGGGTCTGTCTTGAACATGGAGTTGAGGATACCATTGGGATGAGGCTTTCGTGGATGTGGAAAAGTGGACACCATTGACGTGAGTCTGTCTCGGACACTAAGTAGAGGATCTATCATTCAATGGTATTTACTGACCACTTACATCGTGTGGAGCACTGTACTAACCACTTGGCAACTGTACAATAGAACACGGTAGGTAGACACATTTTCTGCCCACAACGAGCTTACAGTCTGCTGGTGGTTGACAGACATTAAAATGAAAGTTTAGGAAAGAGGACTTGGTCTTGGAACCAAAAGCCATCACCCAACAGAAAGTCTCCCCACAATCACCCTCCCCATCGCCGCCTTCATGTCCCTGTTCCTCAGGCTGTAGATAAGGGGATTCAGGGTAGGGGGCACCAAAACGTAGAACAGAGACGCCAACAGGTCCAGTAATGAAGGGAAGTCTGAGGGTGGCTTGAGGTAGGCAAAGATCCCAGAAGTGATAAAAACGGTGACTACCACGAGGTGAGGCAGGCAAGTGGAAAAAGCTTTGGACTGACCCCTAGAGATTGGCGTCTTCAGCACTGCGGAGAAGATGCGAACGTAAGAGAAAACGATGAAAATAAAGCAGACAACACCTGCGTTCACCCCAAAGGCCACGGTCACTTCTTCGGCGATGAACTCTTTGGAACATGACAACTTCAGTAACGAGGGGACATCACAGAAAAACTGCTGGACAACGTTGGAAGAGCAGAAGGAGAGAGAGAAGGTGCTCGCTGTGTGCACGGCTCCAAGAACACTTCCACTAGTCCACGTGCCCGCTGCCATCAGGACACAGGCCCTTCTACTCATCGTGACTTCATAGTTCAGGGGGCGGCAGATGGCGGTATAGCGGTCGTAGGACATCACCGTGAGAATGAACAACTCTGAAGTGAGGAAGGAAAGGGTAAAGAAGATTTGAGCAGCACATCCGAAGACAGAGATGGAACTGCAGTCGGTCAGGGAGTTGACGATGGACTTGGGGACGGTGACAGAGATGAGGCAGAGGTCGAGGATAGATAACTGCCTGAGGAAGAAGTACATGGGGGTGTCGAGGCTCCGGTCAAGGGCGGTGACAACGATGATGAGGAGATTCCCCGTCAGGGCCGCCAGGTAGACCAGGAGGAACAGTGTGGCCTGGACCAGCTGCAGCTCCCGGATCTCTGAGGATCCCAGGAGCAGGAATTCCCTCACCTTGGTGAAGTTGACCATCTCTAAAGTTTCGTTGTGAGCTGCTTGTGGAGGGAAGAAGAGGGTGATTCAGGGAAAATAGTATTCAGAAGTATCAAGGGACAAAATCAGAAGTTGGGGAAATGAGATGATGGTACTCTGTACTTTCTGAATTGCAAATCTAAGCCCTACCATTTGTCTGATCTTTTCCTCTAATGCTCCACCTTATTTGCCTAGCTGCATTTCCTGCTATAAGGAAAAATTACTTATCAAATCCTTGCTTTTGCAGGGAAAATTTGGGACAACAATTGTGCATGAGGAAGCTTCTGACACTTTGTAAGCGCACGTTGCAGGTTTTCATTTTGAACGTGGGGGTAGAAGGCAGGCAGGATTATAGAAGGTGTTGGGTAGCGGGGGCGGAGAGGGAGACTGGCTTCAAAAAGTAAACAGGAGAGAAAGTCACCACTTTGAGTCTTTTCAAACCTTGTGCTGTGCTTTAATGTCTTGACAGAGATGTGGGGAAACTGAGTCTGGGAGTCCAGATCACAGAGTTGTTAGAGACTATTAACACCGCCACCTCCATCACCCCGGGGTTAAATATCATCAGGAAGCCTTACTCAAATAATTCACCACACTCTAGTAGTGTCAACCCAATGGTCACCCTTTGTAATTATGGAGTTCATTCCTAGTTCTCAGTACTTCTACCTTACTGACTGACCTTCGCAACTCGCTTAATTCCTCTGTGCCTCAGTTTCCTCATCTATCAAATGGAGATAAAATATCTGTTCCCCACCTCCAACTGTAAACTCCATGTGGGATAAGAGTTGTGTACTCTCTGATTATAGTGTATCTACCTCAGTGGTCGTTACAGTGCTTAATACATGATATAAAGCGCTTAACAATGCAACAACTATTATTCTTTCTGTTTGTATTTGGATTTTTGCTTGTAGATTCACTTAGTTATTCTATTTCCTCCTGGTAGCATTAAATGACTTTTCCTTTTAGTGGTACTTGTTAAGTGTTTACGTATGTACTAGGCATTGAGTACATACAGGATAATCAGATTAGACAAAAACCCTATCTCACATGAGGCTCATAGTCTAAATCAGAGGGAGGGGGATTTAATCCCCAATTTACAGATAGAGTTAACTGAGGCACAGAGAAGTTAACTGATTTGTCCAAAGATCACACAGCAACCAAGTGGCAGAGCTAGGATTAGAACAAAGATCCTCTGATTCCCAGACCCGTGCTCTTTCACGCTGCTTCTGAAATACTTCATTTTTTAATGCTTGCTATTTATCATACTTGTACTATTTTTGAATGAATTTTATGTTCCTGTAATAATTATAACATTTGTTAAGCAATAGCTTTATATCAAGCACCAAGGTAGATACAAATGAATCAGGTCAGACACAATCCTTGTCCTACTTGAGAATCACAGACTGTGTTGGACAGAACAGGTATTGAATCCCTATTTTACAGTTGGGAGACCGAAACACAGAGAAGTGAAGTCACTTGGCTAAGGTCATGGCAGATATGCATCAGACATACAACACTCTCCTAGACCCCCTCCAATCTGGCTTCTGTCCCGTACAATTCACCGAACCTGCCTTCTCAAATGTCACCAGTTACCTCCTTCTTGCCAAACTCAATGGCTCCTACTATATCCTAATCCTCATCGACCTCTCCGCTGCCTTCGACACTGTGGACCGCCCCTTTCTCCTCAACATGCTATCCAATCTTGGCTTCACATCGTCCGTCCTCTCCTCATTCTCCTAATCTCTCCAGCCATTCTTTCTCAGTCTCCTTTGCAGGCACCTCCTCCCCCTTTCATCCCTCATCCTCACAGAGGAACTGTAGGGGTTCCTCAAGGATCAGTTCTTGCTCCCCTTCTGTTCTCTATCTACACTCACTCCCTTGGTGAACTCATAAGCTCCCAGGGCTTCATCTGTTATCTCTACGCTGATGCCACCCAAATCTACATCTCCGCCCCTGCTCTCTCTCCCTCCCTCCAGGCTCATATCTCCTCCTGGCTTCAGGACATCTCCATCTGGATGTCTGCCCGTCATCTAAAACTCAATATGTCCAAGACTGAGCTCCTTATCTTCCCTCCGGAACCCTGACTTTCCCATCACTGTAGACGGCACTACCATCCTTCCTGTCTCACAAGCCTGCAACCTTGGTGTCATCCTAGACTCCACTCTCTCGTTCACCCCACACATACAATCAATCACCAAAAGACTGAGCTCCTTATCTTCCCTCCGGAACCCTGACTTTCCCATCACTGTAGATGGCACTACCATCCTTCCTGTCTCACAAGCCTGCAACCTTGGTGTCATCCTAGACTCCACTCTCTCGTTCACCCCACACATCTAATCAATCACCAAAAGACTGAGCTCCTTATCTTCCCTCCGAAACCCTGACTTTCCCATCACTGTAGACGGCACTACCATCCTTCCTGTCTCACAAGCCTGCAACCTTGGTGTCATCCTAGACTCCACTCTCTCGTTCACCCCACACATCTAATCAATCACCAAAAGACTGAGCTCCTTATCTTCCCTCCGGAACCCTGACTTTCCCATCACTGTAGACGGCACTACCATCCTTCCTGTCTCACAAGCCTGCAACCTTGGTGACATCCTAGACTCCACTCTCTCGTTCACCCCACACATCCAATCAATCACCAAAACCTGCCGGTCTCATCTCCACAATATCTCCATGATCCGCCCTTTCCTCTCCATCCAAACCGCTACCTTGCTGTTTCAATCTCTCATTCTTTCTCGACTGGATTACTGCATCAGCCTCCTTTCTGATCTCCCATCCTCCTGTCTTTCCCCACTTTAGTCTATACTTCACTCTGCTGCCTGGATTATCTTTGTACAGAAACGCTCTGGGCATGTCACTCCCTTCCTCAAAAGTCTCCAGAGGTTGCCTGTCAACCTACGAATCAAGCAAAAACTCCTCACTCTCGGCTTCAAGGCTCTCCATCACTTTGCTCCCTCTTAGATCACTTCCCTTCTCTCCCTCTACAGCCCAGCCTGTACCCTCTGCTCCTCTGCCGCTAACCTTCTCACTGTGCCTGTCCCGCCGTCAACCCCTGGTCCACGTCCTTCCCCTGGCCCGGAATGTCCTCCCTCCACACATCCTCCAAACTAGCTCTCTTCCTCCCTTCAAAGCCCTACTGAGAGCTCACCTCCTCCAGGAGGCCTTCCTAGACTACGCCCCCTTTTTCCTCTCCTCCTCCCCATCACCCCCTCTGCTCTAACCCCTTCCCCTCCCCACAACACTTGTACATATTTGTACGGATTTATTACTCTATTTATTTCACTTGTACATATTTACTACTCTATATATTTTGTTAATGATGTGCAACAACAACTCTCTCCTTGACCCCCTCCAGTCTGGCTTCCGTCCCCTACATTCCACGGAAACTGCCCTCTCAAAGGTCACCAATGACCTCGTGCTTGCCAAATCCAACGGCTCATACTCTGTCCTAATCCTCCTCGACCTCTCAGCTGCCTTCGACACTGTGGACCACCCCCTTCTCCTCAACATGCTATCTGACCTTGGCTTCACAGACTCCGTCCTCTCCTGGTTCTCCTATTACCTCTCCGGTCGTTCATTCTCAGTCTCTTTTGCAGGCTCCTCCTCCCCCTCCCATCCTCTTACTGTGGGAGTTCCCCAAGGTTCAGTGCTTGGTCCCCTTCTGTTCTCGATCTACACGCACTCCCTTGGTGACCTCATTCGCTCCCACGGCTTCAACTATCATCTCTACGCTGATGACACCCAGATCTACATCTCTGCCCCTGCTCTCTCCCCCTCCCTCCAGGCTCGCATCTCCTCCTGCCTTCAGGACATCTCCATCTGGATGTCTGCCCGCCACCTAAAGCTCAGTATGTCGAAGACTGAACTCCTTGTCTTCCCTCCCAAACCTTGCCCTCTCCCTGACTTTCCCATCTCTGTTGACTGCACTACCATCCTTCCCATCTCACAAGCCCGCAACCTTGGTGTCATCCTCGACTCCGCTCTCTCATTCACCCCTCACATCCAAGCCGTCACCCAAACCTGCCGGTCTCAGCTCCGCGACATTGCCAAGATCCGCCCTTTCCTCTCCATCCATACCGCTACCCTGTTCATTCAAGCTCTCATCCTATCTCGTCTGGACTACTGCATCAGCCTTCTCTCTGATCTCCCATCCTCGTGTCTCCCTCCACTTCAATCCATACTTCATGCTGCTGCCCGGATTGTCTTTGTCCAGAAACGCTCGGGGCATATTACTCCCCTCCTCAACAATCTCCAGTGGCTACCAATCAATCTGCGCATCAGGCAGAAACTCCTCACCCTGGGCTTCAAGGCTCTCCATCACCTCGCCCCCTCCTACCTCACCTCCCTTCTCTCCTTCTACAGCGCACCCCGCACCCTCCGCTCCTCCGCCGCTAATCTCCTCACCGTACCTGGTTCTCGCCTGTCCCGCCATCGACCCCCGGCCCACGTCATCCCCCGGGCCCGGAATGCCCTCCCTCTTCCCATCCGCCAAGCTAGCTCTCTTCCTCCCTTCAAGGCCCTACTGAGAGCTCACCTCCTCCAGGAGGCCTTCCCAGACTGAGCCCCTTCCTTCCTCTCCCCCTCGTCCCCCTCTCCATCCCCCCATCTTACCTCCTATCCTTCCCCACAGCACCTGTATATATGTATATATGTTTGTACATATTTATTACTCTTTTTATTTATTTATTTATTTTACTTGTACATATCTATTCTATTTATTTTATTTTCTTAGTATGTTTGGTTTTGTTCTCTGTCTCCCCCTTTTAGACTGTGAACCCACTGTTGGGTAGGGACCGTCTCTATATGTTGCCAATTTGTACTTCCCAAGCGCTTAGTACAGTGCTCTGCACACAGTAAGCGCTCAATAAATACGATTGATGATGATGATATAGCTTTATTCTATTTATTCTGACGGTTTTGACACCTGTCTACATGTTTGGTTTTGTTGCCTGTTTCCCCCTTCTAGACTGTAAGCCCGTTTTTGGGTAGGGACCGTCTCTATATGATGCTAACTTGTACTTCCCAAGAGCGTATTACAGTAAGCACTCAATAAATGTGACTGAATGAAATACAACAAGATGACAAGAAAGGTTGACTGACTACCCCTAAATGGAATCTAGTCACCAAGATAACAATCCTTGAAGTAGGATGGGCTAGTGGCTAGAGCACAGGCCTGGGCGTCAGAAGAAGCTGGGTTCTAATCCCAGCTCTGCCAGTTGTCCGCTGGAAGACCTTGGGCAAATCACTTCACTTCTCCGTGCCTCAGTTATCTCATCTGCAAAATGGGGACTAAGACTGTGAGCACCACATAAGACAGGGACTGTATCCAGTCTGATTAGCTTTTATCTACCCCAGCATTTAGTACAGTGCCAGACACCAAGTAAGCGCTTAACAAATACCATTAAAAAATCCTACCATCTTAAATCAATGGCCCCGCCTTTCCCCATGACTAAAAGCTGATTGTTTATGTAAATCATATACAAAGAACTCACATGAAAATATTGATCTGAGGAATCTCTGCTGACCTGAGATATTTTCTCTCTTTATCCATCAGCTTCAGGTTGATTATGGACATGATGACAGTGACTTTTAACTAGGAATTAATTAACTAGGAAGAGGCACCGACTGACAATTCCCCTGAGGGAATGTGAAAAGATAGTCTCAGAAGTCTTCTGACACGTTTTTACCAGAGCATCTCTGAAATCATTTGGGGATACAACCCCGATTCCTGATACAGCTCCTTGGTGAATTATTTTTCCCTGAGTGTTACACAATGCCAATGATTCTCCTTGTCTCATTCGACCAGCTCTGCTGCTTGCCTGCTGTGTGACCTTGGACAAACCACTTATCTCTGGGACTCAGTTTCCTCATCTCTAAAATGGGGATTCAATACCAGTTCTCCTTCCTCCTTAGACTGAAGCTCCATGTGGGATAGGGACTGTGTCTCATGTCTGATCAAGTTGTATGTGCCTCGGTGATGAAAATAATAATAACTATTCTGTTAACTATAATGACTAATTATTATATCATATAATAATACTTATTCTCTAATTACATTGCAATAATGAACTAAAGTTAATAACGTTATTATCAAGACTATGAGCCCTTTATGGGACAGGGACTGTGCCTAACTTAATTAGCTTGTATCTACCCAGCACTTAGAACAGTATTTGACACATAGTAAGCGCTTAACAAATACCATCATTATTATTATCATTGACTGTATTTGCTGAACTCACACATCGGCTTCCACTACCCAGCTGGAAGTGGACTGCCAAGGACTCTGATAGAAGCTTATTCCAAGTAAGACACTTTATTCCCGCTCTCTATTGAATGGTGCTCAATAGAGTGGAGCTCTTATCCTGTCCCGTCTGGACTACTGCATCAGCCTTTTCTCTGATCTCTGATCTCCCATCCTCGTATCTCTCCCCACTTCAATCCATACTTCATGCTGCTGCCCGGATTGTCTTTGTCCAGAAACGCTCTGGGCATGTTACTCCCCTCCTCAAAAATCTCCAGCGGCTACCAATCAACCAAGAAACTCCTCACCCTCGGCTTCAAGGCTCTCCATCACCTCGCTAATCTCCTCACCGTGCCTCGCTCTTGCCTGTCCCGCCGTCGACCCCCGGGCCATGTCATCCCCCTGGCCTGGAATGCCCTCCCTCCCCACATCCGCCAAGCTAGCTCTCTTCCTCCCTTCAGGGCCCTACTGAGAGCTCACCTCCCCAAGAAGGCCTTCCCAGATTGAGCCCCTACCTTCCTCTCCCCCTCCTTCCCCTCCCAATCCCTCCCGCCTTACCTCCTTCCCATCCCCACAGCACCTGTACATATGTATATATGTTTGTACGTATTTATTACTCTACTTATGTATTTTACTTCTACATATCTATTCTATTTATTTTATTTTGTTATGTTTTGTTTTGTTCTCTGTCTCCCCCTTCTAGACTGTGAGCCCACTGTTGGGTAGGGACCGTCTCTATATGTTGCCAAATTGTACTTCCCAAGCGCTTAGTACAGTGCTCTGCACACAGTAAGCGCTCAATAAATACGGTTGATTGATAGATTGATTGGTGTTAGGACATATCCATAGCTCCATGCAATAAGCAGATCAGGACTTTCATCCATTTGCCAGTAGTAATAGCAGTTGTAGTAGTAAACTGTAAGCTTGTTGTGGGCATGGAATATGTCTGTAATACTGTTATATTGTGTTTGAGATTGTGAATTCCACGTGGGACAGGGACTGTGTCCAACAAAATTTGCTTGCATCCAACCCAGTGCTTAGTATAGTGCCTGGCACATAGTAAGTGCTTAACAAATACCGTAATAATTATTATTCACTTCAAAAATAGCAAAACCAACGCTGCTGCCCAAAGTGTCTGAATGAGGGTGGAATATGCATCATCTATCTGTCCAATGAGTTTGGCCTAACGAGCATGCCTGACTAATGAATGAGGTTACTCCAATGAGCGATCTGCCAATGAATTTGCCTCCAATAAGTTTGAGTGCTTAACAAGTGTATCTCCCCAGACTGTGTCTAACGAATGTGTCTTCCTAATGAGCTTATCTGCTTAGTGACTCAACTTTCACTGAGTGTGTACCTATTAAAGATGCATAACAAATGAGGGCAACTTCCCAATGGTTGCATCTGCTTTATAAATTAATCTGTCTAACAAATCTCTTGCCTGCCTGATTGCTTATTAGCTGACAAGAGTCTTCTTCCCGTGCTGGACTACTAAAGATGTCTGCCCATGAATGGGCTAGGCCCACAATCAATCTGCGCATCAGGCAGAAACTCCTCACCCTGGCCTTCAAAGCTCTCCATCACTTCGCCCCCTCCTACCTCACCTCCCTTCTCTCCTTCTACTGCCCAGCCCGCACCCTCCGCTCCTCTGCCGCTAATCTCCTCACTGTACCTCGTTCTCGCCTGTCCCGCCGTCGACCCCCGGCCCACGTCATCCCCCGGGCCTGGAATGCCCTCCCTCTGCCCCTCCGCCAAGCTAGCTCTCTTCCTCCCTTCAAGGCCCTGCTGAGAGCTCACCTCCTCCAGGAGGCCTTCCCAGACTGAGCCCCTTCCTTCCTCTCCCCCTCGTCCCCCTCTCCATCCCCCCATCTTACCTCCTTCCCTTCCCCACAGCACCTGTATATATGTATATATGGTTGTACATATTTATTACTCTATTTATTTATTTATTTATTTATTTTACTTGTACATTTCTATCCTATTTATTTTATTTTGTTGGTATGTTTGGTTCTGTTCTCTGTCTCCCCCTTTTAGACTGTGAGCCCACTTTTGGGTAGAGACTGTCTCTATGTGTTGCCAATTTGTACTTCCCAAGCGCTTAGTACAGTGCTGGGCACATAGTAAGCGCTCAATAAATACAATTGATTGATTGATTGATTGATCACTTCCATGACACCTAGGGAAGATCTAGGATGTGCGTTCTAATCCCGGCTCTGCCACTTGTCTGCTGTGTGACTTTGGGCAAGCCATTTAACTTCTCGGGAATTAAGTTACCTCATCTGTAAAATGGGGAAGAAGAGTGTGAACTCCACATGGGACAACCTGCTTACCTTGTATCTGCTCCAGCACTTAGAACAGTGCTTCGTACATAGTAAACGCTTAACAAATACCATAATTATTATACACACTGTTCACACCAGACACTCCCATCTATCCTCAACCCCACAAGGAATGCTCTCCTTCTCCTCCTCTCTCAGACCTTATTTCTTCGTGTGTGACCCGGCTCCTCTGACCCTAACCCCGGTGGTTTCTAGGGAGAGCTAAGCCACCCCTGTTTGGGAGGAATTGAGGTCAAATGGAAACGTCACCCCTTGTGGCTCTGTCGTCTGGGGAGACGGAGGATGGCTGGTCAACGCTTTTTCCCAATGTCTGATGGTAACCAGTATGGCCTAGTGGTGAGGTCCAAGGCCTGGGAATCAATAGGACCTAGGTCCTAATCCCGACTCCAGCACTTGTATGCTGTATGACTTTGGGCAAGGCACTTCACTTCCCTGGGCCTCAACTTTAAAATGGGGATTGAGACTGGGAGTCCTATGTGGGACAGAGGACTGTATACAAACCAATTAGCTTTTTATCTACCCTAACGTTTAGTATAGTGCCTGCTACATAGAAAGCATTTAACAAATACCATAATTAGTATTATTATCATAACATGCTCTCCCTCCTATTTAGACTGTGATCCCCATGTGGGACAGGGATTGTGCCTAACCTGATTAACTTGTGTCTACAACGTGTGTCAACAAATGCCATAATAATACTAAGCTTAAATGTATTATTTACATGAACGTTTGCAGTGTTATTCACCCAGTGGGGGCTTCACTGAGGCCTCTGGGCTGGGCTCCCACCCCACCAGCATCACTAGACTCACCCTCTCTGTCCAGGTAGCCAACTGGGATCGTGGGACATTGTGTCCCCCGGCTTGATCGTGTGACATTGTGTCCCCTTGCTTGATCGTGAACATTGTGTACCCCTGCTTCCATTCCCCCCACCCCATAGGCAACTTTCTTTGAGGAGCCCCCACCCCCCTCCCCGGTCCGGACCGTACTGACTCAACCCCCCACCCGCAACTTTCAGCTCCCCTCCCCTGGGAAAAAGGCCCTTGTTCATTCATTCATTCATTCACTCATTCATTCAATCGTATTTATTGAGCGCTTACTGTGTGCAGAGCACTGTACTAAGCGCTTGGGAAGTACAAGTTGGCAACACATAGAGACGGTCCCTACCCAACAGCGGGTTCACAGTTTAGAAGGGGGAGACAGACAACAAAACAAAGCATATAAACAAAATAAAATAAATAGAATAAATATGTACAAGTAAAATAAATAAATAAATACAGTAATAAATATGTACAAACATGTATACATATATATAGGTGTTGTGGGGAGGGGAAGGAGGTAAGGCGGTAAGATGTGGAGGGGGAGGAGGGGGAGAGGAAGGAGGGGGCTCAGGCTGGGAAGTCCTACTGGAAGAGGTGAGCTTTCAGTAGGGCTTTGAAGGGAGGAAGAGAGCTAGCTTGGCGGATGTGGGGAGCGAGGGCATTCCAGGCCAGGAAGAGGACGTTGGCTGGGGGTCGACGGCGGGACAGACAAGAACGAGGCACAGTGAGGTGGTTAGCTGCCGAGGAGCGGAGGGTATGATCTGGGCTGTAGAAGGAAAGAAGGGAGGTGAGGTAGGAGGGGGCGAGGTGATGGAGAGCCTTGAAGCCGAGAGTGCGTTGTTTTGCCTGATATGTAGGTTGATTGGTAGCCACTGGAGATTTTTTAGGAGGGGAGTAACATTTCCAGAGCGTTTCTGCACAGAGATGATCCAGGCAGCAGCATGAAGTATAGATTGAAGTAGGGAGGGACAGGAGGATGGGAGATCAGAGAGGAGGCTGATGCAGTAATCCAGTCAGGATAGAATGAGAGCTTGAACCAGCAGGGTAGCAGTTTGGATGGAGAGGAAAGGGCAGATCGTGGCGATGTTGCAGAGGTGAGACCGGCAGGTTTTGGTGACGGATTGGATGTGAGGGGTGAAAGAGAGAGCAGAGTCGAGGATGACACCAAAGTTGTAGGCTTGTGAGACGGGACGGATGGTAGTGCCGTCAACAGTGATGGGAAAGTCAGGGAAAGGGCAGGGTTTGGGAGGGAAGATAAGGAGTTCAGTCTTTGACATATTGAGTTTTAGATGGCGGGCAGACATCCAGATGGAGATGTCTTGAAGGCAGGAGGAGACACGAGCCTGAAGGGAGGGAGCGAGAGCAGGGGCAGAGATATAGATTTGGGTGTCTTCAGCGTAGAGATGATAATTGAACCCGTGGGAGTGAATGAGTTCATCACCGAGTTACTTTAACAACTTCATTCACACCTAATAAGCCCACCCATGCTATTTGGCTGTTCACTCCTCTCCCCTAGCATCTCCTATCCCATGATCCCCCTTAGCAGCATCGTCTTACTTCAGACCTGCCATCCAATGGACTCCATGCTCCACTACCTCAGAGACATTTTTGCCAAGAGCCCCTGAACTCTCCTTGCGATTAACCATTTTGATTTGATTTGACTGACCAATGGACAATTCATTCTTCTGCTTTGAGCATCATCTGCCTATTTCAGGTCGTTTCTGCATTTCAATTGTTAACTGCTCTCTGTGATGTCATTTGCTTATTTTATTATTTCTATCGAATGTTAATTGTTAACGTCTCTCAATGATGTCATTGCCTGCTTATTTTACTGCCATCGCATGTTAATTGTTAATTGCTCTGTGTGATGTCATCATCTGCTTATTTTATTACTGCCATAGCATGTTAATTGTTAACTACTCTCTGTAATGTCATCAACTACTTATTTTATCATTGCAACTGCATTATTGCTGCGGCATGTTAATTGTTAACTTCCCGCTGTGCTTTATTTACCTTGCTGACCTCACCATGAACTATCAATTCCCCTGCTCCCAACTGCCCTTCCCATTCCTCACCATCCCCTTCCCCTCTCCCACCCAGCTCCTTCCTTCCCTTTCCTCCACCCCCACCCCTCCACATCACCCTCTCCCCAGAATCCCTCTGTACCAGCGCTAACCCTCAGCTCCTCACTTCCAGCCCCCTACACCCCCTCCTCACCGCCCCCACCCCATCCCAGTTCTCCTTTCTCATTGCCAACCCTCTTCCCCCCCCCCAGCCAAGGTCCCCTCCAACTCATCCATATCCAAACCCTCCCCACCCCTTGCATCCTTCCCCATCCCTCCCCTCCCTCCACAGCTGCTGCCAAGTGTGGCGTTTGGAACCCCCGCTCCATTATAGGTAAGCTCCCTTTCATCCTGGACCTATTCCTTTCCAGCTTTCTACTCCTCCTCGCCCTAACAGAAACATGGCTCTCTCCGGACGACACGGTCTCAGCCGCTGCTCTCTCCACTGGAGGCCTCTTCTTCTCCCACTCCCCCAGATTCACCGGAAAAGGAGGAGGTGTCGGTTTTCTTCTCACTCCCCAATGTCGCTTTCGCACTATCCCTCCTCCCCTTCCCTTTCCTTCCCCTCCTTTGAATCCCAAATTATTCGCCTCTACCACCCCCTCCAGATTCTTGTAGCCGTCACCTACCGCTCCCCGGCCCCACCTCCACCTTCTTTAACGATTTTGACCCCTTTCTCACCATCCTTCTCCTCATTACCATTCCCTCTCTGATCCTCGGAGACTTCAACATCCACATGGATGTCCCTGGTGTCTCCTCTGCCGCCCGACTTCTATCTCTCCTTGACGCTGCCAACCTTTTGCTCCACCCCACCTTGCCCACTCACCGACGTGTTCACACCCTCGACCTCATCATCTCCTACCGCTGCACTATCCTCACCAACTCTGAAATCCCTTTCTCTGATCATAACCTTTTCACCTGCCTCCTCACTCAAGCTCCACTCTGTAAATCTATATTACTACCTCACAGACCCCATCCATCTTTCTCAGCGCATTTCATTTATTCATTCAATCGTATTTATTGAGCGCTTACTGTGTGCAGAGCACCGTACTAAGCGCTTGGGAAGTACAAGTTGGCAACATATAGAGACGATCCCTACCGAAAAACGGGCTCACAGTCTAGAAGGGGGAGACAGACAACAAAACGAAACATATTAACAAAATAAATAAATAGAATAGTAAATATGTGCAAGTAAAATAGAGCAGTAAATCTGTACAAACATATATAAAGGTGATGTGGGGAGGGGAAGGAGATATGGTGATGGGTAGCGCATCACACCCCACCTCGTCTCCCTATCATCTCTACCCAATATTGTTGACCAGATTACTTCTCACAACTCCACCCTCTCTACTGAACTCAACTCGCTCGCTCCCCTTTCCCTTCGCCGCTCTCATACCACTAATCCACAGCCGTGGATCACTGTCACTGTCCGCCTCCTTCGCTCTTATGCTTGAGCTGCTGAACGCTACTGGCGAAAGTCTAAACACCAAGCCAACCTTGTTCACTTTAAGTTTATTCTTTCCTGCCTTAACTCTGCCCTCCCCTCTGCCTGACAAAACTATTTCTCCTCCCTTATTGACACCCATGCCCATCATCCCCGTCAGCTATTTCGTACATTTAACTCCTTTCTCAGGTCCCCTGTTCCTCCCCCTCCTTCTTCCCTCACCCGCAACGATCTGGCCTTCTACATTACTCCTACATTAGTAAAATTAACTCCAGCAGGTCTGAGCTCTCCAAAGTCAGCCCTCTCCCTTCTCCAACACCCCTGCTCTCAACCCTCTCCACTACTCTCCCATACTTCCCAGCAGTATCTTCAGATGAGATCTCCTCCCTCCTCTCAAGTGCTACTCCATCTCCCTGTGCTTCAAACCCCAATCCCCTCCCATCTTATGAAATCTCTCGCTCCTTCCCTCCTCTCCTCCTTAACGTCCATCTTCAACCGCTCACTCTCCACTGGTACCTTCCCATTTGCCTTCAAACATGCCCACTTCTCTCCCATCCTAAATAAAAAGCCTCTCTTGACTCCACCTCCCCTTATAGCTATTGCCCTAGCTCCCTCCTATCATTACTTTCCAAACTCCTAGAACGAGTCGTGTACACCCGCTACCTAGAATTCCTCAACGCCAACTCTCTCCTTGAACCCCTCCAATCTGGCCCCTGTCCCCTACAATCCATCAGAACTGCCCTCTCAAAGGTCACCAATGACCTCCTTCTTTCCAAATCCAACGGCTCCTACTCTATCCTAATCCTCCTCTACCTCTCAACAGCCTTCGACACTGTGGAACACCCCCTTCTTCTCAACACGCTATCCAACCTTGGCTTCACAGACTCCGTCCTCTCCTGGTTCTCCTCTTATCTCTCCGGTCGTTCATTCTCAGTCTCCTTTGCGGGCTCCTCCTCCTCCCGCCCCGTACTATAGGTGTTCCTCAAGGGACAGTTCTTGGTCCCCTTCTGTTCTCTATCTACACTCACTCCCTTGGTGAACTCATTCGCTCCCACGACTTCAAAGTTCATCTCTACGCTGATGACACCCAAATCTACATCTCTGCCCCTGCTCTCTCTCCCTCCCTTTAGGCTCGGGTCTCTTCTTGCCTTCAGGACGTCTCCATTTGGAAGTCTGCCCGCCATTTAAAACTCAATATGTCCAAGACTGAACTCCTTATCTTCCCTCCCAAATCCTGCCCTCTCCCTGGCTTTCCCGTCACTGTAGATGGCACTACTGTCTTTCCCATCTCACAAGCCCGCAACCTTGGTGTCATCCTCTACTCCGCTCTCCCGTTCACCCCTCAAATCCAGTCCGTCACCAAAACCTGCCGGTCTCACCTCCATAACATCGCCAAGATGCGCCCTTTACTCTCCATCCAAACCGCTACCCTGCTTGTTCAATCTCTCATCCTACCCCGACTGGATTATTGCATCAGTCTCCTCTCTGATCGCCCATCCTCCTGTCTCTCCCCAATTCAGTCAATACTTCACGCTGCTGCCCGAATCATCTTTATATAGTCATGTTACTACCCTCCTGAAAAATCTCCAGTGGGTGCCAGTCAACCTATGCATCAAGCAAAAACTCCTCACTCTCGGCTTCAAGGCTCTCCATCACCTCGCCCCCTCCTACCTCACCTTCCTTCTCTCCTTCTGCAGCCCAGCCCGCACCCTCCGCTCCTCTGCTACTAACATCCTCACTGTACCTCGTTCTCTCCTGTCCCTCCGTCAACCCCCGGCCCACGTCCTCCCACTGACCTGGAATGCCCTCCCTCCACACATCTGCCAAGCTAGCTCTCTTCCTCCCTTCAAAGCCCTACTGTGAGCTCACCTGTTCCAAGATGCCTTCCCAGACTGACCTCTCTTTCTCCTTTCCTCCTCCCCATCACCCCTGCCCTATCTCCTTCCACTACTCACAGCACCTGCATATATGTTTGTACATATTAATTACTCTATTTTACTTGTACGTGTTTACTATTCTATTAATTTTGTTAATGACGTGCATCCAGCTTTAATTCTATTTGTTCTGACGACTTGACACCTGTCCACACGCTTTGTTTTGTCTGTCTCCCCCTTCTAGACTGTGGGCCCGTTGTTGGCTAGGGACCGTCTCTGTATGTTGCCAACTTGTACTTCCCAAGCACACAGTAGGCACTCAAAAAATATCATTGAATAAATGAGTGAATAATAAAGATGTATCTTGCTTATTATTCTCCCAAGTACTGAGAACAGTGTTATGCACACAGTAAGCACTCAGTACACACCATTGATTGACTAATCCCAGGGATTCTGGAGTAGCGGGACAGGATTCTTCCTTAGGGACCAGGAGAAGAGGAATAATTCTCCGACATTTAAAAATTCTCAAGAGAGTTCCCTGCTAGTTCTCGGAGGAACTGGAGCTGAAGAAAAACAAATCACTAAGGCTTCCTACACTACAGATTCTGGAGATTCCTTCTTATGTTGTCAAAAAAACTTGGACTGTAATCCAACTGTGGGCAGGGAAAGTCTCTACCAACTCTGTTGCATTGTACTCTTCCAAGTGCTTAGTACAGTGCTCTGCACACGGTAAGCATTCAATACATATCACTGACTGATAGAGTGATCTATTGTAAGAAATAACTTAGGTTGTAAGCTCACTGTGGCCAGGGAATGTCTGTACGAACTCTATTGTATTTAGTCTCCCAAGCATTTAATAGAGTGCTCTGCACAGGGTAAAACCTCAGTGGGTATGATTGATTAATTGATAGGGGGTTTAAAGGACCCAACCTGACTGCTGTTGATATTTCCACCACAAGCAGAATGCTTTACACTCTCACCACTCATTAATATTTTATTATAATTCATGATAATGATGGTATTTTTTATACACTTCCTGTTTGCCAAGCACTTGGGTAATTGTCAGACCGAGTCCCTGGTTATAGGGCTAACAGTCCAAAAATGATGGAGAACAGGTATTAAATCTCCATTTTATAGAAGAGGAAAGTGAGGCATAGAGAAGTTAAGTCACTTACCCTAGGTCACACAGCAGACAAAGGGCAGAGCAGGAATTAGAACCCAGGGCGTTTGACTCCCAGGCTTGTGGACATTCCTCTAGACCATGCTGCTTGGCACAGGGGAAGACGTGTGTGTGTGTGTGTGTGTGTGTGTGTGTGTGTGTGTGTGTGCGCGCGCGCGCGCATGCACGCGTGTGTTTAGGGGACGGTGGAGGAAGTGATGAGGCAATGGTTTCTTTTTTGCTGTTTTCATTCAGTTCTCCCATGGATCCAAAGACCCTCAATTAGGGCAGGGAACGTAGCTACCAACTCTCTTGCACTGTACTCTCCTAAGTGTTCAGTACAGTGCTCTGCCCAAGGTAAGGGCTCAATAAGTACCATTGAATGATACAGTGGTCTGCACACAGAGGGCTCTTAATAAATATTATTGATTGATTGACACAGTTGACAAGTGGTAGAACTGGGATGAGATCCCAGATTCTCTGATTCCCTGGCTCAGACACTATCCACTACCCACTAGGCCACAATGCTTCTCTAGCTTACATCCCTTCTACTGCTTTTCCACCTTCCGAGATCAGCTACTCCCAATGCATGTGTGATGCAAGCTTCTTCCTCAAATTCCCAAATAAGCTGTGGCAATGGAAATTGTTTTTTTCTGACGACTATCCACATGTTTTGTTTTGTTGTCTGCCTCCCCCTTCTAGACTGTGATCCCGTTGTGGGGTAGGGACCGTCTCTATATGTTGCCAACTTGTACTTCCCAAGCGCTTAGTACAGTGCTGTGCACACAGTAAGAGCTCAATAAATACGATTGAATGAATGAATGAATGAAATAATTACTTCAGCTCCTGGAGGGGCTTGGGAGCTGTGGGATTGATTAGATACACCACTATTAAACAAAACCATTAGCCTGTTACCCGTGTCCTTTTTTATTAAAAGTCAAAAGGAGAAGCAGTATTGCCTAGTGAATAAGAGCATGGGCCTGGGACTGGGGTTCTGTGTGACCTTGGGCACGTCACTCCTCTTCTCTGTGCCTCAGTTATCTCATCTGTAAAATGGAGATTAATTCTGCGAGACCTTTTGTACGGCATAGGTTGGCCCAACCTGATTACCTGTACCATCCTCAGGGTTTAGTGCAGTGCCTGGCACATAATAAGCACTTAAGAAATGCATTTTAAATAAGCGATTATCATCATCATCAATGGAATTTATTGAGCACTTTGTGCAGAGCACTGTCTTAAGCACTGGAGAGAGCACAAAAACACACACAAGCAAAATTGTGCTAAGAGGAAAAGCAACAGTTGTTGTCTTTGTTAAGTGCTTGCTATGTTTCAAGCACCATACTAAGCACTGAAGAAGATGTCTGTCTACTTGTTTTGTTTTGTTTTCTGTCTCCTTCGAGACTGTGAGCACTTTGTTGGGTAGGGTTTGTCTCCATCTGTTGCCGAATGGAACTTTCCAAGCACTTAGTACAGTGTTCCACACACAGGAAATGCTCAACAAATACAACTGGATGAGTGAATGAATGAATGAAGAAGATAAAATAAAATTAGACTGGACATAGTCCCTGTCGCTGTGTCCATTTAAATTATGTAGAGAGAACAGGAACTGAATTCCCAATTTACAGATGAGAGAATTGAGGCACAGATCACTTAAACGATTTGCCGAACGATTTGCCCAATCAGCAATTGGGGGAGTCAGGATTAGAAGCCAGTTTGCGTGACTCCCAGCACTTTCTACTAGACCATGTTTCTCTAGGAGACAGATATAGGCAAAACTGTTTTTCATTCATTCATTCATTCAATCGTATTTATTGAGCGCTTACTGTGTGCAGAGCACAATACTAAGCCCTTGGGAAGTACAAGTTTGCAACATAATCCCTGTTTTGGGCAGTGATGGTTTGTATTGCTGAATTGCACTTTTCAAGCGCTAAGTACAGTGCTCTGCACTCAGTAAATGCTCAATAAATGCGATTGAATTAATAAATGAATAGATAGATTGAGAGTCTATCCCTTGATCCATGCAGGCCTGCTCAAACCTCCAGAAGCTCATGACTGGTTCCAGAGACAGGTTCATTTTAGCCAACCAGTCTCTCTGGATCTGGTGACTTCACCTCTATTTGAGCTGAGGTTTTCAGATCCCAACTGGTCTTATTGTCTCCGGTCCTCACCCAATCCCATTATATCCCCGGGATAAATGCTCAGGGTTGAACGGAGGGGGTTGTATCTTCTGGATTCAGAGTGGAGAGAGGGTCTCCTCAGCCCGCTGGCTGAAGGAGGAAAAAAAGCAGTTAAAAGCGTGAGCTGTTCCTGACTGGTAGTGATATCCAGACCTTAATCCCCGTACTTAACACACTGGGTTGGATATCACAGGCAGAGGGCAGATGTCTTTTTTATCTCCTAGAAGGAGCTGCCAGAGACGTGAAGAGATGAGAGGGCTTGAGGAAAAGGAGAAAGCCATGGTCTACTGAGGTTTATTATCTTTTGTTTAATAAAGGGGAAACGGGGTATGGCCCAGTGAAAAGAGCCCAGGCCTGGGAGTCTGAGAACATGGGTTCTAATCCCAACCTGCCACATGCCTGCCGTGTGGCTTCAGGCAAGTCACTTTACTTCTCTATGCCTCAGTTTCCTCAACTGTAAAGTGAGGATTCGATACCTGTTCTCCTCCTTATTTAGGCTGTGAGCCCTATGTGAGACAGGGACTCTGTTCGTGTGTGTGTGTGTGTGTGTGTGCGTGTGTGTGTGTGTGTGTGTGAGAGAGAGAGAGAGAGAGAGAGAGAGAGAGAGAGAGAGAGAAGCCACGTGGCCTAGTGGGAGGGCCTGGGTTCTAATCCTGTCTCTGCCATGTCTTGGGCAAGTCACTTATCTTCTCTAGGCCTCAGATTCCTCATCTGTAAAATGGAAACACAATAATCGTTCTTCCTCCTACTTAGGTTGTGGGACTTGATTATTTCGTATTTTTCCCAGCACTCACTATAGTTTTATTATTATGCAACAATATATAATAATGGTATAATGTATTATTATTAGTATTAATAATAATAAAATCTGTTCTCCTTTCTACATAGACTATGAACCCCATATGGGACAGAGACTATATCCTACATGATTAACTTTATCTAACCCAGTGCTTAGAACAGTGATTGACACATTGTAAGCCCTTAACCAATCTAGTAAAAATAATAATAACAACAACAATAACAATAACAATACTAAAATGGTTGGTATGTATTACATTCTGGTATAGATACAAGATAATTAAATCAGACAAAGTCCTTGTCCCACAAAGCACTCACAATCTAAAACAGAGATGGAGTAGATTTCATCCCCGTTTTGCTGATGAAAAACTGAGGCCCAGAGATGTCAAGGGACTGGAATCTAGATCACACAGCGGGGCGGTGGCTGGGATCAGAACACAGGCATTCTGATTTCCAGAACAACGGTCTTTACTTTTGTGATTAAAACTGGGAGCCAGATTCTTTCATTCAATCGTATTTATTGAATGCTTACTGTATGCACAGCACTGTACTAAGCCAGATGTGGGACAGGGAATGTTCCAACCCAATTACCTTGTATGTACCCCAGTGCTTAGTACAATGCCTGGCTCCTAGTAAAAGCTTAGCAAATACCCTATAAAATGGCATCATTCTCTGGGACAGATCACAGCTGGAAGCAGGGAAATGACTTTCCATGTTGAAGTCCAGCCTGCTTTTCTAGTTGAGTGAAGACACCCTGAACCCAGAGCTGGATTCTGCCCTTTTGGACTTACTTCAGGTTCTAGCTGGAGTGAGTTCTGGAGAGAGGTGAATGCACTGTATCTACCTTCTCCTGGTGATTCTGTTGAGTCGAGCTATCGAGAAGCATTATGGCCTAGTGGATAGATCACGGGTTTGGGAGACAGAAAGACCTGGGTTTTAATCCCGGCTCTGCCACCTGTCTTCTGGGTGACCTTAGTCATGACAGTTAACTTCTCTGTGCCTCAATTACCTCAACTATAAAAAGTGGGAATTAAGATTGGGTCCAGCTTAGATAGCTTGTATCTGCTCCAGAGCTTAGTACAGTGCCTGGTACTGTAAGCACTTAATAAATACCATACAATAAATCAATTATATTTACTGAGCACTGAGAACTCTCCCAAGCTCGTAGAACAGTGCTCTGCACACAATAAATATGGCTGATTTATTGACTGATTGAGCTTATTTGACTTGTCCTTGGCCACCCAACAGGACAGTGGATGGAATTCTTTCATCATCAGTCATGGATGAGCATTGGTCCAGGCACAAAGACCTCAATCAATCTTTCAATCAATCAATCAATGGTATTTATTGAGTGCTTAATGTGTGCAGAGCACCGCATTAAGTGCTTGGGAGAGTATAATATAAGGGAATTGGTATACGACATTCCCTGTCCACAGCAAGCTGACCTTGGGGCCGAAGATCTGGGAGAAGGAATTGATTAGAGTACTAGTGGTTTTCTATGTACCATTCTCACTCTCCCCTCCCTGCCCGTAGAATTCTTGCGGGGAACGGTCAAGATCGAAGGGGATTTGAAAAGAACCTGTTCCCATCTCCTGCCCTTAGACCGGGAAATGACTCAGATATCCATAGCAGATATTTTAAATGGTATTACTTAATTTATTACTATGCACCCAGATCCGTTTTAAGCACTGGTGTAGGTACAAGTGAATCGGGCCAAATACAGTACCTGTTCCACATGGGGCTCACAGTCAAAGTAGGAGGGAGAACAGGTCCATTTTGCAGTTGAGGAAACTGAGTTGCCCAAGATCCCACAGCAAGTAAGCGGCAGTGGAGGGATTAGAACCCAGGTCATCTGGCTTCCAGGCCTGTGCTTTTTCCACTAGGCCACGATGCTTCATTTTGTAAAGATCTCCGGAGGGGGATATACAATCTCCCTTAGTGGCCTAGATGGACACTATGCACAGAGGAAACTTTCGGCAAACACGACTGACAGACTGACTGCCACCCTGATGGTTTAAAAGGTCTTTTTTCCCCCAGTGGAATGTGTTAAGGGCTTTCTATGCGCCAGGCACTGTACTAAGAGCTGGGGAAGAGGAAGCATAATCAGGTTGGACACAGTTCAAGTCCCACATGGGGCTTGCACTCTTAATCACCATTTTACAGATGAGAAAATAAGAAGACACATTTCTGCCCAGAACGAGTGCACAGTCTAGAGGGGGAGACAGACATTAATACAAATAAATAGATAAATAAATAAATAAAATTCAGATGTATACAGATATATGTAGATATGTATTCAATCGTTTTTATTGAGCAGTTACTGTTAATAGAACACTGTACTAAGTGCCTGGGAGAATACAATATAACAATAAACAAACGTATTTCCTGCTCACAATGATGAGATGCAACATGCAAATCTTCTCTGTTCTATACCCCGTCCTCCTGGACCAGACCTGACCCCAGGTTGCCGTTTCCCCAGCTCTCCGGATGATGCGTAGGTGATGGCCAGCCCTAACGGCAGTATCCAAGGAGACTTCATCCTGCTGGACTTCTCCAATCGACCCCAGCTCGAGCCGGTCCTCTTCGTCTTCATCCTGGTGGCCTACGCCCTGACCCTGGTGGGCAAATCGGCCATTATCCTAGTGTCCTAGGTGGACTCCCGGCTCCACACCCCCCATGTACTTCTTCCTGAGCAACCTCTCCTTCCTAGACCTCTGCTTCACCCCCAGCTCCATCACGCAGCTGCTCTTCAACCTGTGGGGTCTGGACAAGACCATCAGCTACTGGGGCTGCGCGCTTCAGCTCTTCCTGTTCCTGGGGGATGGTGGGGTGGAGTTCTTCCTCTTGGCCGTAATGGCATACGATCGCTTCATCGCTGTGTGCCACCCTCTGCACTACCTGACAGTCAATCAATCAATCAATCGCATTTATTGAGCGCTTACTGGGTGCAGAGCACTGTACTAAGCACTTGGGAAGTACAAGTTGGCAACATATAGAGACAGTCCCTACCCAACCGTGGGCTCACAGTCTAGAAGGGGGAGACAGAAAACACAATCAAACATAGTAACAAAATAAAATAAATAGAATAGATAACTACAAGTAAAATAAATAAATAAATGAACAGAGCAATATATATGTACAAACATATATACATATATACAGGGGCTGTGGGGAAGGGAAGGAGGTAAAACGAGGGGATGGAGAGGGGAACGAGGGGGAGAGGAAGGAGGGGGCTCAATCTGGGAAGGAATCCTGGAGAAGGGGAGCTCTCAGTAGGGTCATGAAGGGAGGAAGAGAGCTAGCTTGGCTAATGTTGGGAGGGAGGGAATTCCAGGCCAGGGGGAGGACGTGGGCCGGGGGTCGACGGCGGGACAGGCGAGAACGAGGCACGGTGAGGAGATTAGCGGCAGAGGAGCGGAGGGTGCGGGCTGGGCTGTAGAAGGACAGAAGGGAGGTGAGGTAGGAGGGGGCGAGGTGATGGAGGGCCTTAAAGCCGAGGGTGAGGAGTTTCTGCCTGATGCGCTGATTGATTGGTAGCTACTGGAGATTTTTGAGGAGGGGAGTAACATACCCAGAGCGTTTCCGGACAAAGACAATCCGGGCAGCGGCATGAAGTATGGATTGAAGTGGGGAGAGACACGAGGATGGGAGATAAGAGAGGAGGCTGATGCAGTAGTCCAGACGGGATAGGATGAGAGCTTGAACGAGCAAGGTACCGGTTTGGATGGAGAGGAAAGGGCGGATCTTGGCAATGTTGGAGCTGAGACCGGCAGGTTTTGGTGACGGCTTAGATGTCAGGGGTCAATGGGAGAGCGGAGTCGAGGATGACAGCAGGGTTGCGGGCTTGTGAGACGGGAAGGACGGTAGTGCCGTCAACAGTGATAGGAAAGTCAGGGAGAGGGCAGGGTTTGGTTGGGAAGACAAGGAGTTCAGTCTTGGACATGTTGAGTTTTAGATGGCGGGCAGACATCCAGAAGGAGATGTCCTGAAGGCAGAAGAAGATGCGAACCTGGAGGGAGGGGGAGAGAGCAGGGGCAGAGATGTAGATTTGGGAGTCATCAGCGTAGAGATGATAGTTGAAGCCGTGGGAGCAAATGAGGTCATCAAGGGGATCGAGAACAGAAGGGGACCGAGAACTGAACCTTGGGGAACCCCCACAGTAAGGGGATGGAGGGGGGGGGAGGAGGAGTCTGCAAAAGAGACTGAGAATGAACGACCAGAGAGATAAGAGGAAAACGAGGAGAGGACGGAGTCTGTGAGGCCAAGTTGGATAGCGTGTTGAGGAGAAGGGGGTGGTCCACAGTGTCGAAGGCAGCTGAGAGGTCGAGGAGGATTAGGATAGAGTATGAGCCGTTGGATCTGGCAAGCAGGAGGTCATTGGTGACCTTTGAGAGGGCAGTTTCCGTGGAATGTAGGGGATGGAAGCCAGACTGGAGGGGGCCGAGGAGAGAGTTGTTGTTGAGGAATTCTAGGCAGCGCGTGTAGACAACTCGTTCAAGGAGTTTGGAAAGGAATGGTAGGAGGGATATGGGCTAATAACTAGAAGGTGGGGTGGGGTCAAGAGAGGGTTTTTTTTAGGATGGGATAGACATGGACATGTTTGAAGGCAGAGGGGAAGGTACCAGTGGAGAGTGAGCGGTTGAAGATGGAAATTAAGGAGGGGAGAAGGGACGGAGTGAGAGATTTCATGTGATGAGAGGGAATGGGGTCAGAAACACAGGTGGCCGGAGTAGCACTTGAGAGGGGGGAGGTGAGCTCCTCTGAGGATACTGCTGGGAAGGATGGGAGAGTAACAGAGAGCGTTGAGAGCCGGGGGGTTGGAGAAGGTGGGGGAAGTGAGGTTGGGGAGGTCGGACCTGATGGATTCAATTTTATTAATGAAGTAGGAGGCCAGATGTTTGCGGGTGAGTGAAGGAGGAGGGGGAGAAACCGGGGGCCTGGGAAGGGAGTTGAATGTACGGAAGAGCTGGCGGGGGCGATGGGCATGAATGTCAATAAGGGAGGAGAAGTAGTTTTGTCTGGCAGAGGAGAGGGCTGAGTTAAGGCAGAAAAAGATAAACTTGTAGTGAACGAGGTTGGCATGGTGTTTAGACTTTCGCCAGCAGCGTTCGGCAGCTCGAGCATAAGAGCGAAGGAGGCGGACAGTGGCGTGATCCAGGGCTGTGGGTTAGTGGTACGAGAGTGTCGAAGGGAAAGGGGAGCGAGTGAGTGTAGCTGAGTAGAAAGGGTAGAGTTGAGAGTAGTAATCTGATCATCAAGACTGGGTAGAGAGGAGACGGCGGCGAGGTGGGGTGTGAGGCTCTCAGAAAGATGGATGGGTCAAGAGAGCGGAGATCTCTGTGAGGGAGTAATGTGGATTTACAGGGAAAAGGAGTGTGAGTGAGGATGCAGGTGAGAAGATTATGATCAGAGAGAGGGATTTCAGAGTTGGTGAGGGTGGACACAGTGCAGCGGTAGGAGATGATGAGGTCGAGGGTATGACCAAGTTGGTGAGCGGACGAGGTGGGGTGGAGGAAGAGGTTGGCAGCATCAAGGAGAGATAGAAGGCGGGCGGCAGAGGAGTCGTTAGGGATATCCATGTGGATGTTGAAATCTCCGAGGATCAGAGTGGGCATAGAAAAGGAGAGAAGGAATGTGAGGAAGGGGTCAAAATCGTTAAAGAATTTGGAGGCGGGGCCGGGGGGGCGGTAGATGACGGCTACAAGAATCTGGAGGGGGTCGTGGAGGCGAATAATGTGGGCTTCAAAGGAAGGGAAGGAAAGGGAAGGGGAAGGAGGGAAAGTGCAAAAGCGACATTGGGGGGCGAGAAGGAAACCGACACCTCCTCCTTTTCCGGTGAGTCTGGGGGAGTGGGAGAAGAAGAGACCTCCCCTGGAGAGAGCAGCAACTGAGACCGTGTCATCCGGAGAAAGCCATGTTTCCCTTAGGGCGAGGAGGAGTAGACAGTTGGAAAGGAATAGGTCCAGGACGAAAGGGATCTTACTTATAACTGAGCAGGGTTTCCAGAGGCCACACTTGGCAGTAGCCGTCGAGGGAGGGGAGGGAGGGGGAAGGGTGCGAGGGGTGGGGAGGGTTTGGATTGGGATGAGTTGGCAGGGCCTAGGCGGGGAGAGTGGGAAGAGGGGTGGCGATGGGAAAGGAGAACTGGGATGGGGTGGGGGCGGGGAGGAGGGGAGGGAGGGGGCTGGGAGGGGGGCGGGGAGGATTGGCGCTGGTACAGAGGGATCCTTGGTAGGGGGTGCGGGGGAGTGGTCTTGGTGGGGGAAAGGGAGGGAAAAAGCTGGGTGGGAGAGGGGAAGGGGAAGGTGAGGAATGGGAATGGCAGTTGGGAGCAAGGGAATTGAAAGTTCATGGTGAGGTCAGCAGGGCGAGTGACAGTACAGCGGGAAGTTAACAATTGAGATGCAGAAGCGATAAAACAGTAGCAATGATATAAATAGGCGATGGCATCACAGGGGGTACTTAACGATTAACATGCTATGGCAATAATAAAATTGGCCGAGAATGATGTCACAGAGAGCAGATAATGCACCCGCGCCTCTGCATGGGCTTGGTGTCCGTGGTGTGGGCGGGTGGACTGGCCATGGCCTTGGCCATGTCCCCGGGGACCTTCCTGCTCCCCCGCTACGGGCGACACGAGGTGGACCACTTCCTGGGCGAGATGCCCGCGTTGATCCACATGGCCTCCATCTACACCGCAGTGGTCGAGGAGACCGCCTTCGTCCTAGCCGAGGACATAGTGTTGACCCCTTTGGTCTTCATCCTGGTCACTTACGCCGGCATCATCCACACGGTGATGGGCATGGGGTCAAGGGATGGAGGGAGGGGGATACCCGGCCCGCGCGGCGGTGTCCGGAGGAGAGGATCTTTCCGAGAGCAGCAGGGGTCCCGCCATGTGATGGCGGGTGGTGACTGATGGATCTCCCCAGTGCTCATATAACATTGTAATCGGCGTTGATGAAAAATCAGTGTTGACTTCATTAGTTTTTTTCCTGTTTTAGATTGCTGCTGGTATGTCAATTCAAGAGATACATTTTAACCATTAGAATGCTTTCTTTTAAAAGAAATAATTTCAAACACATCAGCGATCTGATATTCTCCCAACGTCCCTTTGAGGTAGGTAGATACCGAGTGTGTTCTCCCTATTTTACAGTTGAGGAGACTGATGCCCAGGGAAGTTGTGTGACTTATCAGAGGTTTAACAGCCGGCCAATGGTAGAGCTGAAATCAAAACCGTATCTCTTGCTCCTTGGCCCTGAACTTTCTAGAGTAGAGCATCCTGCAGTATCAATGTGGATAAAAGTATTATATTTGTCAGACTGGAAGCTCACTGTAGGCAGGTAACGTGTCTGCAATATTGTTGGGCTGTAATAAAAAGGATACTGATTATGGCATTTGTGAAGTGCTTACTATATGCCAGACACTGTACTAAGCTCTGGAGTGGAAACAGGTAAATCAGGTTGGTCACAGTCCCTGTCCCAAGCGGGGATCACAGTCTCAATCCCTATAGTAAAAAGGAGGTAACTGAGGCACAGAGAAGTAAAGAGACTTGCCCAAGATCACAGAGCGGACAAGTGCTTATTACAATGCTCTGCACACTATAACCTCTCAATAAATATGATTGATTGGTTAGAAAATTGTCAAGGATGACTCGATCAGTGAGCCAGTCATCACTGTGGGCAGGAAATATGTCTACTAACTCTGTATCAGACTCTCCCAACTGCTTCGCACAGTGGTCTGCACACAGTAAGCCCTTGACAAATTCCACTGATTGTTTGAAAGCTGACTGAACAATAATTCATTCATTCAATCGTATTTATTGAGCACTTACGGTGTGCAGAGCACTGTATAAGCGATTGAATTGTAATAACTGCGGTATTTGTTAACTTCCCCTCTGCAAGATCGTTACGGGCAGAGAACGGGTCTGCTAATTCTAATGGTGTTAAAACTTCCAGTTGTCATGATCTTTGTTATGAGAAGCAGCGTGGCTCAGTGGAAAGAGCCCGGGCTTTGGAGTCAGAGGTCGTGGGTTCAAATCCCGACTCTGCCAAGTGTCAGCTGTGTGACTTTGGGTAAGTCACTTCACTTCTCTGGGCCTCAGTTACCTCATCTGTAAAATGGGGATTAAAACTGTGTGCCCCCTGTGGGACAACCCGATCACCTTATATCCTCCCCAGCGCTTAGAACAGTGCTTTTCACATAGTAAGCGCTTAATAAATGCCATCATTATCATTATTATTATTAATGCATTACACTCTCCCAAGGTCTTAGAACAGTGCTCTGCATATAGTAAATGCTCAGTAAATATGGTTGATTGATTAATCACTTACTCTGTCAAACACTGTTCTAAATGTTGGGGTATATACAAAGCAATCAGGTCAGACAAGGTCACTGTCCTACATGGGGCTCACAATCTACTTAGGATGGTAGAATAGGGATTGCATCCCCATTTTACAGATGATGAAACTGAGGCACAGTACGTTTAAGCCCCTTGCTCCAGGTCTCTAGGCCATGCTACTTCTCCAATAATAATAGTGATAATAATTGAAGAGCGTATTTCATTCATATAATAATTATGGTACTTTTAAACGCTTACTATGTGACAAGCACTGTTCTCAGTGCTGGGGTAGATACAAGGTGATCAGATTGGACACAGCCTCTGTCTCCCATGGGGCTCACACTTTTAATCCTCATTTTACAGATGAGGGATCTGAGGCCCAGAGAAGGGAAGTGACTCACCCAAGGCCACAGAGCAGATGAGTGGAAGAGCCGGACTTAGAACCCATGACCTTCCGACTCCCGGGCCCGGCTCTATCCACTACACCATGCCGCTTCTCCTCATAGCCTCTCTTAGGGTGAACCTTCTCAAGGGTGGGGATAATTCTCCTTCACAGCAATGGAGTCCTATGAGGGATGGGGTCTTTTTTCTCCTAAAAAGGTGACGGTTGAGTAACACGAAGGGGCTGATGGTTTTTGATCGTTGACCACAAACTGTGAAATGGCCAGGAAGAATTGATCGTTTCTTAGGGTTGTCCCAAGGAAGAGAAAGATGACAAAGCCTCCAGAGTAAACGGCCACGACGCAGCTCAGCAGAAGCAGGATGGTTTGGGTGGCCTGGCCTCCGGCGAGTTCCTGGGGGTCTCGCGGTGGGAATGGAGACGTCGGACCCGCCGGCTGTGGTGGAGGAGGACAAAGACCATGTAGCCGCTGGAGCTTCCATTGAGCCCCAGGGAGCGGATGTCTCAGACCATCATGAGGGTCAGAAACAATCCCTGGAGCAGATACCTGACAGGCACGTCGACCTGGAACACCACACAGTAGTTGTCGTGAAACTTTTTCTCTCCGCTGGTCACGTTGGGAGGTAAAACAATCGTCAGAAGGTGGTTGACTTCTACCAACAAGTTGACGAGCCAGATGGAGATGCAGACTGAGACGACGACGCACTTGTCCATCTGGGCTTTAAGCCGGGTCCAGGAGGAGTGGCTGGGGCTGACGGTGATGGTCTGGATCGCACCGAGGAGGTTGGTGGTACCCATGGAGTTGTCACCCGTAGCACGGTACACTACAGCCAACAGCTTACACCCGACGTCGGTCGGGACGCAGACTGCGGCTGACGCCATCACAGTGACCACCCTGGTGATAAGCATCATGGTGTGGACCAGGGCCATGTGGGCAATGCTTAGGTCCGTGGTCTTCGGCTCGTAGCCCAGAGGGAACAGGCAAACGTGAATACTGAGGAGGAAGGAGTTCCCAATGAGTCCCATAGAATTCTAGGAGAAGAAAGAGATGCCCTGGATGAGTTTGCCGGATACCACCTCAGAAGAGCCGGGGCTTGGAGTGGCGGGAAGGATGAGACAGGGTCTGAGGGGAAAACGGAACTTCAGGGGGAGACTAGACACTGGTTTCTTTGGACTGTCAACTCCTTGCGGACAGGGAATGGGGCTACCAACTTCGTTGGATTGGACTCTCCCCAGCATGAAGTGCAGTGCTCTGCACACTGTAAGAACTGGATAAGCACCACTGGTTTTTGTTTCTGGTATTTAAGCACATAGAAAGCGGTTTTCAAAAAAAAAATTAATGGTATTTCCTAAGTGCTTATTCTGTCCTAGACACAGTACTAACTGGGGTAGATACAAGCTAATCAGGCTGGACCCAATCCCTGTCCCACATGGGGCTCAAGGTTTTAATCCTCATTTACAGATGCAGGAACTATGGCATAGAGAAGTAAAGTTACTTTTCCAAGGTCACACAGCAGACAGATGACAGAGGTGGGTTTAGAACCCAGGTACCTCTGATTCCCAGATCTGGGATCTTTTCATTAGGCCACGCTGACCCCGATTTTCAGGTATATGATTCCCTGCATGACATTAAAGATGTAGGCAGGTTTGCCCCCAACCCCAATCCCAAGCAATCTCTCTCTCCCCTCAGGTTTCCCTGCGGGAACCCTTCCTGCTTTCCGACTTCCTGGCTCTCAGCCCCACATCCTTCCGGACACAGAGAGATCCGTCCTAGTTGGAAGGGAATGCCCATCGGTATTTCATCTGCCACTACAGCAGCTACTGACCCCTTCATCTTAGCCTTGCCCTTCTCTAATCAATAATCAATCAATCGTATTTATTGAGCGCTTACTGTGTGCAGAGCACTGTACTAAGAGCTTGGGAAGTACAAGTTGGCAACATATAGAGACGGTCCCTACCCAACAGTGGGCTCACAGTCTAGAATGGGGGAGACAGACAACAAAACAAAACAAGTGGACAGGCATCAATAGCGTCAATATGAATAGAGTTATAGATGTATGCATATCATTAATAAAAATTAATAGAATAATAAAATAATAAATATGTACATATAAACACAAGTGCTGTGGGGTGGGGAGAGGAGTAGAGCAGAGGGAGGGACTGGGGTGGTGGGGAGAAGAGGAGGAGCAGAGGAAAACATCATTAACAAAATAAATAGAATAATAAATATGTACAAGTAAAATGAATAGAGTAATAAATCTGTACAAATATATACAAGTGATGTGAGGAGGGGAAGGAGGTAGGGAGGGGGGAATGGGGAGGAGGAAAGGAAAAATTAAGTGCTCACTCAGTGCAAGGCATTGTAGTAGATGCTTGGGAGAGTCCAGTTAATGAAGATGACGTGGCCCCAGCTCTCAAGGAAATTACAAAGTAATGAGGGAGCTGGAAAGATACAAATCATCTGCAATTTGACAAAGGAGGAGAAAGAGTAAGGCTGCCTATGTTCATAATAGAAGTGTGGACTGGTCAATTCATTCATTCATTAAATCGTATTTATTGAGCGCTTACTGTGTGCAGCACACTGTACTAAGCGCTTGGGAAGTACAGGTAGGCAACATATGGGGATGATCCCTACCCAGAAATGTCACAAAACAACACAGAATGGCTTAGTTAAATCAACTCACGACACCTGTGTTTCAATTCTGGCTGTGCGCTTGCCTGCTGAAAATCTCTGGTCCTCAATTTCATCATCGTTACAATGTCCTGTTAGGTCCATGAGGGACGGGGAATTACCTGATCTGATTATACTGTATCTATTTTAGTGATTAGCATAGCATTCCGTAGCAATCTTCATCTCATTCTCATTCATTCATGCAATCGTATTTATTGAGTGTTTACTGTGTGCAGAGCACTGTACAAAGTTCTTGGACAGTACGATTCAGCAATAAAGAGAGACACTCCCTGCCCACAACGGGCTTACCGTCTAGAAGGGGGAAAACAGACATCAAAACAAGTAAACAGGCATCAGTATAAATAAATAGAAGTATAGATATATATACACATCAACTTCTCTCTGCTCCACCGCCCTTGAACCAACAAAGCCCGTGTCTGGAGGCGGGAGATGGAGGCGAGGAAGAGGTTTCACCTCTGTGAGATTCATGAGTGTCTCCACGCTGGGAGAGGCCTCCGAGAGTCCCGAAGATCTGGCCAGCACGAAAGCCAGAGGGAAAATGGACGGATAGATGCTAGAGGTGCGGCTATTTGGAACTCTTGCTTGAAGTACGAGAGGTTGCAGTGCTCGAACCGAGGACAAGCTGGAGGCGTCAAAGAAATGGAAAAGAGTGTTGAGAGCAGGGTGATCTTTTCTAGCTAGAACCAGAAACGTCTATTTGGAAATAAAAAACAGAAGGATTCGTTAAAGAGATGGGGAAAAAAGGTTGGGGGCAGTGTGACCTTTCCTAGCTAGAACTAGAGACGTTTATTTGGAAATAAAATTAGAAGGATTGCGCCTAATGTGGGGCTCGAACCCACGCTCCTGATATTAAGAGTTTCATGATCCACAGACTAAGCTAGCCGGACAACCGAGGAGAAGGGCGATGGTTACAGAATAGTTTCTGCTTACTCTCTGTTGTCATAGCAACATAAGGTGCTAGGTGTTTCGACGTCAGTTCCAGTGCAAGCAGGAAATGAAGGGACTCAGGTGGAAGCATCCATGTTCGGTGTTCTCCTCTTTGCAAAAACTTTACTCTGAAGCCCCATCGGCCTCGACTCCTGGACCAGCGTCCTTCTGGCTGTGAATTCCAGCTGATGTCTCCAACGGGACGATTGAGGAGTCGTCGAGGGATGGGATGGGAATCAGAGGCTGTGAGTTGCGGGAGTCATTAGGCATGTTGGACTGTGAAAGGAGACGTCTCGGAGATGATCATTCGTTCAGTCCAGTCAATCGTGTTTCCCGGCCAATGCAAGCCTATTTTTGCTTCGGAATCTCCATCTCTCCCATCGCAGCTTTAGGGGATCGTCCACTCAATTCATTCATTCACTCATTCAATCGTATTTATTGAGCGTTTACTGTGTGCAGAGCAATATACTAAGCGCTTTGACGTTCCTCGTTTACCAGTAACAGCAGGAGGTGGATGCCCGAAGAATAAAAAGGAGATGTGATCAAGATCATACAATCAATATGTCTATTAATTAATCTGATTAATTAATCAAACAGAAACTCCTTATCATAGGCTTTAAAGTACTCAATTACTTTGCCCCCTCCTATTTAACTCCCTGATTTCCTAGTACACCCCAGCCCGCACTCTTTGCACCTTTAGCGTCAACCTCTTCCCTGTTCTTCTGTCTCGTCTATCCCGCCACCGCCCTCTCGCCCACGTGCTGCCTCTGGCCTGGAACGCCCTCCCTCTTCATATTCGACAAATGATCATTCTCCCCATCTTCAAAGACATTAAAAGCCCATCTCCTAAAGGCCAAATTCATGTTTCCTCTCTTCCCACTCCTTTCGGTGTCGCCTTTGTGGATCTGCACTTTTTATCCCTCAACCCTACGCACGACTTCACACATCTGTACTTTACTTAATTAATTTTTGACTGTCTTCTCCTCTAGGGTGCATGCTCATTTTGGCAAGGGAATGTGTCTGCCAACTCTATTATAGTGTCCTCTCCCAAGCACGTAGTAAAGTGCTCTGCACCCAGTAAGCACTCGACAAATAAGATTGATTGATTAATTGGTTTACTGAGCACCTACTGGACACAGAGCACGGTACAAAGGGAAATAGAATTAGTAGACAGGATTCTTGCTTTCCTAGGATAAACAATTTAGTCGGGGAGAGGGAAACTAAAACATCTTCCAGACAGGAGGAGAGATGCGCTTGATTAAGCGAGACAACGAGAGGCAGAAGGGACAAGGAGAAGGGTTTGTATCCAGCTGCTCTGTGGATCTCGGTATCTCTTGGAGTCTCTGTCCAAGACTGTCTGGGTCTTTTGAGGCCTAGCCCGGCCCTCCCCGGTCTGTCCTACATAGGGTTCACAGTCGAAGCAGGAGGGAGAACAGGTAGCACTTGTTATGCACGTACTATGTGCCAAACATTGTACATTGAACTAAGCGCTGAGGTCGACGTGAGATAGCTAGGACCCGCTGTCTAAGTAGAAGGGTATTGAATTTTCCTGATGAGTAATCTAAGATTTCCTCCTCTTGGCTTCGAGGAGAAGCCTAACCTGGGTAGGTGACCAGTGAGAAAAATGTATCTGAGAGCCAATTAAGATATTATGTTTCCTTCCCATAACGAGCCTACAGTCTTCACGGGGAGACAGACACTGAAATTAACCACATTTACATATTAACGTAATTAACGTATTAACTGAAATTAACCACATATACATATACGTACGTACGTGCGGTGTGAATAGAAAATGCTAAAACAGCACAGATCCAAGTGCAGAGGCGATACAGGAGAGGGAGTTGGGGGAAAGACAGTTTAAATGGGGAAGATCCTTTTGGGAAGGAAGATGGGAGGTTAGTGAGGTAAGACTTCTTGTAGAAGATACAATTCAATTTAATATGATTTAATACATCTGTGAAGGGAGTGATGGTCTGTCGCCGATGGAGGAAGACGATAGTCCAGGCCAGCGGGAGGACATTCATTCATTCATTCAGTCGTATTTATTGAGTGCTTACTGTGTGAAGAGCACTGTACTAAGCGCTTGGGCAGTACAAGGTGATGACATATAGAGAGGGTCACTACCCAACAACGGGCTCACAGTCTAGAATTAGGTGAAGGGTCAGCGGTGAGATAGACAAGATCTAAATACAGAGAAATGCCCGTATGCAGCAAGGAGGAGTGATCATCGCCCAGGTCAGCGAACTGCCCAGCGTCCATACCAAGAGCTAGAAACCACCAGAAGTCTGAGGACACCTTAACCGGGGCGGAGCAGCCAGACTCCCGGGTCCGTGAGAAGTCACATGAACACAGAGTAACTCGCAGAGACCACAGAACACAGGCACGCATAGCCGAAACCAGGCAGAGGGAGGCCTGACAAAGTAACCATAGGCCTGGCTCTTTGATCTAGGGGTATGATTCTCGCTTTGGGTGCAAGAAGTCCCGGCTTCAAATTCTGGACGAGCCCTGTGTTTTTCTCTCCCCTTGATTAGTCGGACATAGCTTCAGCTATAAGTACATGTCCTTATATTTTCCCTTACCCCCGATCCGTGTGACTCAATGGAAAAAGCACGAGCTTGGGGGTCAGATGTCGTGGGTTCTAATCCCTATTCAAAGCAGATTAAGACTGTGAGCCCCACATGGGCCAACCTGATTACTTTGTATACCCCTCTGTGCTTAGAACAGTGCTTTGCACATAGTAAGCGCATGACAAATACCATTATTATTATTATTATTATTATTATTATTATTATTATTATTATTATTATTAATGTCAGTGGTGATGTGAAGATGGCCCAGCGACCCGTTTCAATAGTACTTCTTTCCTCTATAGACTGTGAGCCCGTTGTTGGGTAGGGATTCCTTCTATTTGTGGCCGAATTGTACTTTCCGAGTGCTTACTACAGTGGTCTGCACACAGTAAGCTCTCAATAAATACGATTGAATGAATGGTAGAAACAGTATTGGTCTTTTCTTACTCAGGGGATTGTCTGACAGGAGACAGGGGGGGACTTTGCTGTAGGTGTCAGAATGGATGAGTGGTTTAAAGCGCCAGGCTCAAGTTAACACTTCCTTTAGTTGGGACTTCTGGTTTCCTCATGGAGGCATGGGTTTGAATCCCACTTCTAACATTCCCTTTTTTAATATGCCTTTTATTTTCAAGTGGTAGGAATAGATATTCTTTTCTTGTGCTAGTAAACAATTTAGAGTTGCACAGATACATTCCCTGCCCACAAAGAGTGTAAACTCTAGAGGGAAGGGGAGACAGACATTAATATAAATTAATAAATTACAGATATGTGCATAAGTGTTGCCGGGTTGAGGCGGGGAAGAACAAAGGGGTAAAATCAGAGCGACGCAGAAGGGAGTGGAAGATGAGGAAAGGAGGGGCTTCGTCAGGGAAGGCTTCTTGGAGGAGATGGGCCTTCAATAAGGCATTGAACGGGGTGAGAGTCATCGTCTAGCGAGAGTCTCCTTAGTGTATTCCTGATTTTCTCTTCGGAAAAGTTCGGATTCCATCAGGACAAGTTCCCTATTGATATGAGGGCTCAGACAGAATGTGTGGGGAGAGGTGAAGGTGCCGAAGCACAATATAAGTTGCATTGGCCGGGAATCGAACCAAGGCCTCCTGCGTGGAAGCCTGAACACTAAATGCCACTAACACTGCCTTTCCACTATACCAATTTACTGGTGCTCTCACTATTGGGATTTCCAAATATTAAAGATAGAATACGGCCAACAAATCAAGCAATCAATCCGTCAGTCGTATTTATGGGGCACCTAGTACAGTGTAGACCACTATAGACTGCATGCAGACAACTCTTGTATTCATTCATTCATTCATTCAATCGTATTTATTGAGCACTTACTGTGCGCAGAGCACTGCACTAAGCGCTTAGGAAGTACAAGTTGGCAACATATAGAGACGGTCCTTACACAGCAACGGGCTCACAGTCCTGAAGGGGGAGACACACCACAAAACAAAACATGTGGACAGGTGTCAAGTCATCAGAATAAATAGAAATAAAGCTAGATGCACATCATTAACTAAATGACTTCTAGTTAACTTCTAGATAACTTCTAGTTATAGCCCCATATCCCTCCTACCATTCCTTTCCAAACTCCTTGAACGAGTTGTCTACATGCGCTGCCTAGAATTCCTCAACAACAACTCTCTCCTCGACCCCCTCCAGTCTGGCTTCCGTCCCCTACATTCCACGGAAACTGCCCTTTCAAAGGTCACCAATGACCTCCGGCTTGCCAAATCCAACGGCTCATACTCTGTCCTAATCCTCCTCGACCCCTCAGCTGCCTTCGACACTGTGGACAACCCCCCTCTCCTCAACATGCTATCCGACCTTGGCTTCACAGACCCCGTCCTCTCCTGGTTCTCCTATTACCTCTCCGGTCGTTCTTTCTCAGTCTCTTTTGCAGGCTCCTCCTCCCCCTCCCATCCCCTTACTGTGGGGGGTCCCCAAGGTTCAGTGCTTGGTCCCCTTCTGTTCTCGATCTACACGCACTCCCTTGGTGACCTCGTTCGCTCCCACGGCTTCAACTATCATCTCTACGCTGATGACACCCAGATCTACATCTCTGCCCCTGCTCTCTCCGCGTCTCTCCAGGCTCGCATCTCCTCTTGCCTTCAGGACATCTCCATCTGGTTGTCTGCCCGCCACCTAAAACTCAACATGTCCAAGACTGAACTCCTTGTCTTCCCTCCCAAACCCTGCCATCTCTCTGACTTTCCCATCTCAGTTGACAGCACTACCATCCTTCCCGTCTCACAAGCCCGCAACCTTGGTGTCATCCTCGACTCCGCTCTTTCATTCACCCCTCACATCCAAGCCGTCACCAAAGCCTGCCCGTCTCAGCTCCGCAACATTGCCAAGATCCGCCCTTTCCTCTCCATCCATACCGCTACCCTGCTCGTTCAAGCTCTCATCCTATCCCGTCTGGACTACTGCATCAGCCTTCTCTCTGATCTCCCATCCTCGTGTCTCTCCCCTCTTCAATACATACTTTATGCTGCTGCCCGGATTGTCTTTGTCCAGAAACGCTCTGGGCATGTTACTCCCCTCCTCAAAAATCTCCAGTGGCTACCAATCAATCTGCGCATCAGGCAGAAACTCCTCACCCTCAGCTTTAAGGCTCTCCATCACCTCGCCCCCTCCTACCTCACCTCCCTTCTCTCCTTCTACAGCCCAGCCCGCACCCTCCGCTCCTCTGCTGCTAATCTCCTCATCGTACCTCGTTCTCGTCTGTCCCGCCATCGACCCCCGGCCCACGTCATCCTCCGGTCCTGGAATGCCCTCCCTCTTCCCATCCGCCAAGCTAGCTCTCTTCCTCCCTTCAAGGCCCTACTGAGAGCTCACCTCCTCCAGGATGCCTTCCCAGACTGAGCCCCTTCCTTCCTCTCCCCCTTATCCCCCTCTCCATCCCCCATCTTACCTCCTTCCCTTCCCCACAGCACCTGTATATGTATATCATCATCATCATCATCAATCGTATTTATTGAGCGCTTACTGTGTGCAGAGCACTGTACTAAGCGATTGGGAAGTATAAGTTGGCAACATATAGAGACAGTCCCTACCCAACAGTGGGCTCACAGTCTAAAAGGGGGAGACAGAGAACAAATCCAAACATACTAACAAAATAAAATAAATAGAATAGATATATTTATATGTTTGCACATATTTATTACTCTATTTATTCACTTATTTTACTTGTACATATCTATTCTATTTATTTTATTTTGTTAGTATGTTTGGATTTGTTCTCTGTCTCCCCCTTTTAGACTGTGAGCCCACTATATATATATATATATATATATATATATATATATACAAGTGCTGTGGGGAGGGGAAGGCGGTAGGGAAGGGGGGAAGGGAAAGGGGAGTGGAAAAAAGAGGTTCAATCTGGGAAGGCCTCCTGGAGGAGGTGAGCTCTCAGTAGGGCTTTGAAAGGATGAAGAGAGCTTGCTTGGCAGATGTGCGGAGGGAGGGCATTCCAGGTCAGGGGGAGGACGTGGGCCGGGGGTCGATGGCGGGACAGGCGAGAACGAGGCACGGTGTGGAGATTAGCGGCAGAGGAGTGGAGGGTGCGGGCTGGGCTGTAGAAGGAGAGAAGGGAGGTGAGGTAGAAGGGGGCGAGGTGATGGAGAGCCTTGAAGCCGAGAGTGAGGAGTTTTGCTTGATGCGTAGGTTGACTGGCAGCCACTGGAGATTTTTGAGGAGGATAGTAATATGCCCAGAACGTTTCTGCACAAAGATGATTAGGGCAGCAGTGTGAAGTATAGACTAAAGTGGGGAGAGACAGGAGGATGAGAGATCAGTGAGGAGGCTGATGCAGTAATCCAGTCGGGATAGGATAAGATATTGAACCAATCAATCAATCAATGGTATTTATTGAGCGCTTACAGTGTGCAGAGCACTGTACTAAGCGCTTGGGAAGTACAAGTTGACAACATATAGAGATAGTCCCTACACAACAGTGGGCTCACAGTCTAAAAGGGGGAGACAGAGAACAAAACCAAACATACTAATAAAATAAAATAAATAGAATAGATATGTACAAGTAAGATAAAAAATAAATAAATAGAGTAATAAATATATACAAACATATATACACATATACAGGTGCTATGGGGAAGGGAAGGAGGTAAGATTGGCGGATGGAGAGGGGGACGAGGGGGAGAGGAAGGAAGGGGCTCAGTCTGGGAAGCCCTCCTGGAGGGGGTGAGCTCTCAGTAGGGCCTGAAATGGAGGAAGAGAGCTAGCTTGGTGGATGGGAAGAGGGAGGGCATTCCAGGCCCGGGGATGACGTGGGCCGGGGGTCGATGGCGGGACAGGCGAGAACGAGGCACGGTCTGGAGATTAGCGGCAGAGGAGTCGAGGGTGCGGGCTGGGCTGTAGAAGGAGAGAAGGGAGGTGAGGTAGGAGGGGGAGAAGTGATGGAGAGCCTTGAAGCTGAGGGTGAGGAGTTTCTGCCTGATGCGCAGATTGATTGGTAGCCACTGGAGATTTTTGAGGAGGGGAGTAACATGCCCAGAGCATTTCTGGACAAAGGCAATCCGGGCAGCAGCGTGAAGCATGGATTGAAGTGGGGAGAGACACGAAGATGGGAGATCAGAGAGAAGGCTGATGCAGTAGTCCAGACGGGATAGGATGAGAGCTTGAACGAGCAGGGTAGCGGTATGGATGGAGAGGAAAGGGCGGATCTTGGCAATGTTGCGGAGCTGAGACCGGCAGGTTTTGGTGACGGTTTGGATGTAAGGGGTGAATGAGAGAGCGGAGTCGAGGATGACACCAAGGTTGTGGGCTTGTGAGACGGGAAGGATGGTAGTGCCGTCAACAGAGATGGGAAAATCAGGGAGAGGGCAGGGTTTGGGAGGGAAGACAAGGAGTTCCGTCTTGGACACGTTGAGTTTTAGGTGGCGGGCAGACATCCAGATGGAGATATCCTGAAGGCATCTGAACTGAGTTTCCGTGGAATGTAAGAGACGGAAGCCTTACTGGAGGGGGTCGGGGAGAGAGTTGGTACTGAGGAATTCGAGGCGGCACGTGTAGACAACTCGTTCAAGGAGTTTGGAAAGGAATGGTAGGAGGGATATGGGGCGATACCTAGAAGGTGAGGTGGGGTCAAGAGTGGGTTTTTTTAGAATGGGAGAGACATGGGCATGTTTGAGGGCAGAGGGAAAGGAACCAGTGGAGAATGATCGGTTGAAGATGGCAGTTAAGGAGGGGAGAAGGGATGGAGCGAGAGATTTCATGAGATGAGAGGGAATGGGGTCAGAAGCACAGGTGGCCGGAGTAGCACTTGAGAGCAGGGAGGAGAGCTCCTCTGAGGATACTGCTGGGAAGGATGGGAGAGTAGCAGAGAGTGTTGAGAGCCGGGGGGTTGGAGAAGGGGGGGAAGTGACTTTGGGAAGGTCGGACCTGATGGATTTAATTTTGTCAATGAAGTAGGAGGCCAGATCGTTGGGGGTGAGGGAAGGAGGAGGGGGAGGAACCGGGGGTCTGAGAAGGGAATTGAATGTACGGAAGAGTTGAATGTACGGAAGGTACATTCCAATGTACGGAAGTAACCAGCAAGGTAGCGGTTTGGATGGAGAGGAAAGGGCGGATCTTGGTGATGTTGCGGGGGTGAGACCGGTAGGTTTTGGTGACGGATTGGATCTAAGGGGTGAACGAGAGAGCGTAGTCGAGGATGACACCAAGGTTGCAAGCTTGTGAGACGGGAAGGGTGGTATTGTCGTCTACAGTGACGGGAAAGTCAGGGAGAGGGCAGGGTTTGGGAGGGATGATGAGGAGTTCGGTCTTGGACATATTGAGTTTTAGATTCATTCAATCGCATTTCATTCAATCGTATTTATTGAGCGTTTGCTGCGGGCAGGGCACGGTACTAAGCGCTTTAAAGTACAAGTTGGCAAATATAGAGACGGTCCCTTCCCAACAGTGGGCTCACATTCTAGATGATGGCGGGCAGACATCCAGATGGAGATGTCCTGAAGGCAGAAGGAGACACGAGACTGAAGGGAGGGAGAGAGAGCAGGGGAAGAGATGTAGGTTTGGGTGTCATCAGCATAGAGATAATAGTTGAAGCCCTGGGAACGAATGGGTTCACCAAGAGTGAATGTGAGTGTAGATAGAGAACAGAAGGGGATCAAGAAGTGACCCTTGAGGAACCCCTACAGTAACGGGATGGGAGGGGGAGGAGGAGCCCACAAAGGAGACTGAGACTGAACGGCCAGATAGATAAGAGTAGAACAAGGAGAGGACAGAGTCTGGGAAACCAAGGTTGGATAGCGTTTTGAGGAGAAGGGGGTGGTCCACAGTGTCGACGGCAGCTGTTAGGTCGAGGAGGATTAGGATAGAGTAGAAGCCGTTTGATCCTGCAAAAAGGAGGTCATTGATGACCTTTGAGAGGGCAGTTTCGATGGAGTGTAGGGGACGGAAGCCAGATTGGAGGGTGTCAAGGAGAGAGTCGGCGCTGAGGAATTCTGGACAGCGGGTGTAGACGACTCATTCAAGGAGTTTGGAAAGGAATGCTAGGAGAGAGATAGGGCGATAACTAGAAGGGGAGGTGGGGTCAAGAGAGGGTTTTTTTTAGGATGGGGGAGACGCGGGCTTGTTTGAAGGCAGAGGGGAAAGAACCAGTGGAGAGTGAGCGGTTGAAGATGGAAGTTAAGGAGGGGAGGAGGGAAGGGGCGAGAGATTTCATAAGATGAGACAGAATGGGGTCAGAAGCGCAGGTGGATGGAGTAGCACTTGAGAGAAAGGAGGAGATCTCATCTGAAGATACTGCTGGGAAGGATAGGAGAGTAGCAGAGAGGGTGTGATCAGGGGGGTTGGAGAAGGGGAAGCAGTGACTTTGGGGAGCTCAGACCTGATGGAGTTAATTTTACTATTGAAATAGGAGGCCAGATCATTGGGGGTGAAGGATGGAGGAGGGGGAGGAACAGGGGGCCTGAGAAGGGAGTTAAGTGTATGGGAAGAGCTGACGGGGATGATGGGCATGGGTGTCAATAAGGGAGGAGAAATATTTTTGGCTGCCAGAGGAGAGAGCAGAGTTACTGCAGGAAAGGATAAACTTGAAGTGAACAATGTTGGCTTGATGTTCAGACTTTCGCCAGGAGCGTTCAGCACCTCGAGCATAAGAGCAAAGGAGGCGGATAGTGGCAGGGATCCAAGGCTGCGGGTTAGTGGTACGATAGCGGCGAAGAGAAAGGAGAGCGGGCGCATTGAGTTGAGTAGAGAGGGTAGTGATGAGAGCAGTAATCTGGTCATCAAAATTGGGTAGCAAGTAAAGGGAAGCGAGGTGGGCTTTGAGGAGCTGAGGAAGATGGATTGGTAGAGAGTGGAGGTCTCTGTGAGGTAGTAATATAGATTTACAGGGGAGAGGAGAGTGGTGAGGAGGCAGGTGAGAAGGTTAAGATCAGAGAAAGGGATTTCAGCCTTGGTGAGGGTGGAGATAGTGCAGCGGTAGGAAATGATGAGGTCGAGGGTGTGACCAAGTTGGTGAGTGGTGTAAGGTGGGGTGGAGCAGGAGGTTGGCAGCGTCAGAAGAGATAGAAGGCAAAGGAGTCACCAGGGACATCCATGTGGATGTTGAAGTCTCTGAGGATCAGAGTGGAAATGGAAAAGGAGAGAAGGAAGGTGAGAAAGGGGTCAGAATCGTTAAGAAGTTGGAGGTGGGGCCGGGGGGCGGTAGATGACGGCTACGAGAATGTGGAGGGGGTGGTAGAGGCGAATAATGTGGGCTTCAAAGGAGGGGAAGGAAAGGGGAGGGGGAGGAGGGATATTGTGAAAGCGACATTGGGGAGCGAAAAAGAAACCTACACTCTTCCTTTTCCGGGGGGTCTGGGGGGGGGGGGGTGGGAGAAGAAGAGTCCTCCACTGGAGAGAGCTGCAGACGAGACCGTGCCATCCGGAGAGAGTCATGTTTCAGTTAGGGAGAGGAGGAGTAGAGAGATGGAAAGGAAGAGATCCAGGATGAAAGGGAGCTTAGGTATAGTTAACAATTAACATGGTATGGCAATAATGCAATAAGCAGATGATGACATCACAGGGAGCAGATAACAGTTAATATGTGATGGCAAAAATGAGCAGATGACATCACAGGGAGCAGTTAGCAATTAACATGGGATTGCAGTAAAATAAGCATGCGATGACATCACCGAGAGATGTTAACAATCAACATTCGATGGAAATAATAAAATTAGCAGATGATGATATTACAGAGAGCAGTAATATGCAGAAGCGACCATAAGATGGGCAGATAATGCTCAAAGCAGAAGGATGAATTGTCCATAGGTCAGCTAAGTCAGATCAAAGAAGTTAATGGCAAGGCGAGTCCAGGGTCTCTTGGCAAAAATGTCTCTGAGGTGGTGGAGGATGGGCAGTTCTGGAGTAGGGAGGAACAGTTAAGGACGGTCATGGGAGCGGAGATGCCAGGAGAGAGGAGTGAACAGCCAAATAGCATATGTGGGCTGACTACGTGCGAATGAGGTTGTTGTTAAAGTAACTCGATGATAACAAGAGCCTTTTTTCCGGGGGAGGGGGATCAGTCAGGTCCACACCGGGAAGGGGAGAGTGGGGGGCTCCTCAAAGATATTTTGCTTATGGGGTGGGGGGATGGAAGCAGGGGGACACAAAGTCTCACGATCAAGCAAGGGGATACAATGTTCACGATCAAGCAGGGGGACAGAATGTCCCACGATCCCAGTTGGCTACTTGGACAGAGTGGAGGTGGCTTCGAGGGGTGAGTGTATTGATTCTGGTGAGGTGGGAGGCCAGCTCAGGGGCCTCGGTGTCCTCGGGCGGGGATGCAGATGTCCGGGCGTGGGACAGCCAGGAGTCTGGCCGCGGGGCATGGGCGCCCAATAGCAGGCTGCTCGGGGACGGACGGACGGACGGACGGACGGACGGACGGAGGGCCTGAGGTGGGGGGCGTCCGGAGGAGAGGATCCTTCCGGGAGCAGCAGGGCCGCGTGGTGTGATAGCGAGCCGGTCTCTTAACATCGGAATCCCGGGCTCCTATGTCGGCGCTCTGAGGAGAGGATCCTACCGGAAGCGGCGGGGGCCACGCGGTGTGATGGCAGAGGTCCTCTCAGGATCGGAATCCCGGGCAACAGAATTGGTACACGTTTCCTGCTCACATTGAGCATATAGTCTATGGTCGCAGCTGTGAAATCACAAGTAAGGGAAGAGGGAAGTAACGATCAGTGTGGTCTGAGGTTTCCATATTGTTTTTCCTTGTGGAAACGCCATAGGAAACTTAAGGTATAATGAATAATTACTTGCCCACAATCCTGCTAGTGTCAAAGCCGTCCTCAAAGATTATATCAATCTCATATCTCAATCCAACGGTGATATTTATTAAGCACTTAAAGTGTGTTATAATGTGGACCATTAAAGCTTTTGGAATCTCGAGAGATACTTCCATGTCCGCTTGGCTAAAATAGTGGCTCGAGTTCCCACCCCACAGAATCTAATGCAGAAATTCCCCTGAGGGCTCATAATTATTCCACTCTTTACAGCTCAAAACACTGTTTTTGTACGGAGTAAGGAAAGGTAGATGGTCTTTCCCTACTGGTCAAAATTTTCTTTTTCCTCCATCCTCTACCTCAAGATTCTCTTTTCTCAATTCTTTCTTGTTTATCCTCCCGCCACACCCTTTTGGAGACCTGCACTGAGTCAGGCACTGATAGAAAAAATATAAGTGGACTCATCTGCGATTTGAACCCGGGACCTCTCGCAACTAAGCGAAAATCATACACCTAGGCCAACGAGCCATGTTGAACAGTATTGGCAAAATCTACTGAGGTGAAATATCCCTGCGGATGACATGCCTCTGGTGCTGTTTTGAAGTTAATCCGACTCACTCTAGCCACTTGATAGAACAGGAAAAATCCCCCAAACCCGAACCATGACAACTGTGCCCATCATACACGTGGTGCCTGGAGTCAGGGAGTTGCTGGAAACAGAAAATCAAAGTGAGGTGGTTCAGTGGTAGAATCCTTGCCTTCCCCACGGGAGGCCCTGGTTTGATTCCAGGTCAATGCAATATATGAGAAGCAGCATAACCTAAGTACACGGGCTTGGGAGTCAGAGGTCGTGGGTTCTAATCCCGGCTCTGCCACTTGTCAGCTGTGTGACTTTGGGCAAGTTACTTAACTTGTCTGTGCCTCAGTTACCTCATCTGTAAAATGGGGATTGACTGTGAACCCATGTGGGACAACCTGATAACCTTGTATCCCCCCAGCGCTTAGAACAGTGCTCTGCATATAGTAATCATTTAACAAGTACCATTATCATTATTATTATCATTATTAATATAAACAGTAACAATAATGATAATAATAAATGCTGTTGCACAGCGGCCCTCCCTTGCCCTGCAGCCCCTCCCTTCCCGCTCTTCCAAGGTTTCACTCCGCGTGCGACCAGAGGCACTTGGCGAGGCCCAGGGTGCGCAGGCGCGAGGAGTCAGACGGGTGCGCGTCTCGGAGGGACGACGATGAGGAATGGAGAGGGCGCGCAACGGCGGAGAGTGCAAGGAGAGGGCGCGTGCGCACCTCGGGCTGGGCGAGGAGCGAAGCATGCGCACATCGGCCAGGGAGCGAGCGAGGGGCGCGAGGGGTGCTCAGTGCGACCTCTGGCGGCGGAGGTTGGAGCTGCAGCCAGGGCAGCGGCCTCAGCGGCCGCCGTGGACGATCCTGCTCCCCCTGCTGCTTCCGCTGCCACCGCCATGTTCTCCAACGTCCCGGAGGGGTTGGGGCAAAGCCCGGCCGTCCCGAGCCCCGGACCCCCCGGCTCCTGCCTCCATGTGTCCCGAGCCCTCCGTAGTTATTAGGGGTCCGGGAGCCGGGCTCCCGCGGGGGCCGGGCTGGGGAACGCGATCCAGGCCGAGCAGGAAGCTGATGCGCCCCCTGCGGGAGGATGAGGAGGGCGCGGCCCGGGAGGAGAAGCTGCTCCTGCTCGGGGAGGATGGTCGGGGTCCCCGGACGGGAGTGGGGGGGCTGGGGAGGAAGTCCCTCCCCCGTCCCCAAGACCCCTAGGCTGCGCGGCGGGAATATCCAAAACGAAGACCCGGGATCGCCGGAGAGAAACGGTTTTTCCCAACGACTTGGCTTGGCTGGGACTGAGGGGGAGCTGGGCGCAGCGAGGCTCTTTCCGAGGCGGAGCAGCCCCGTCCCCACCGCCCCTCCGCAACCAGATTCAATCATTCCCGATCCCACCCCTCCATCTCAATGCATCAATCAAAGGATCGTATTGATTGAGCGCTTGCTATCTGCAGAGCACTGTACCAAGCACTTCGGAGCGTACAACCCAACAGAATTAACGGACACGTTCCCTTTCCTTAAAGAGCTTTCAGGCCCTCTCCTATCCCCCTTCTAATCTCTTGCCCTTGCCACGTGAGAACTCACAGTTTGGAAGAGTGGCCCAGTATCTATATTTCTCTGTCAATCTGAGACAACAAAGCCCTAGCCACTTCTAATCGAATCGGTAGTTTTCTTTGACCCGGCTTCTCCTTCACCTTTTTTCGGTGATTAAATGACAGAGAATCTGAGGAAATATCTATTCGCCATCACAATGTCTTTTCCTACCAGCTCAAATGAGTGCTCCTGAAGTATGTCTTGTCATTGTGGGTTTAGAAATCAAGAAATCATGTATTGAATTCTCTTTAGACTACTACAAGGGAGGGAAGCCACTATTCAATTAAGACTCCATTCTTTCTTTCTTGCATAATCAAAAAAGGGAGGTAGTGTGGCCTATTAGAAAGAGCACAGGACTAGGAGTAAGAAGAGATATGCACCATGGGTCAGTGGACAGAGCACGGGCCTGGGTGTCTATCCCAATGCTTGGCACATAGTAAGTGCTTAATAAGTAGTATCATTATTATTTTCATTTTTATCATTACTGAGATTAATAATCACCATTTAACAATTAAGAAAACTGAGGCACTGAGAAATTAAGTGACTTGCCTGGGGTCTTACAGCAAGCAAGTAATAAACCTAACGATTAGAACACAAATCCTCTGCTTCACAAGCCCATGCACTAGGTCATGATGCTTCTCATGTGTGTGTGAGTATAGCTCTCTTTTGGTTTTGAAGATAATGCCACTGATCGTAAAATTCCATTTGCAAGGGCAGATTATTGTAGTATACCATGAAAGGAATAATTTCAACAAAATTGTTCTTGAATAAGCAGTGAAAGACAGGACCAAAATAAATATTTGCCTTATGCTTGGCTTCACAGACTCTGTCCTTTCCTGGTTCTCCTCTTATCTCTCTGGTTGTTCATTCTCAGTCTCCTTTGCGGTCTCCTCCTCCCCCTCCCATCCCCTTCTGTTCTATATCTACACTCCCTCCCTTGGTGAACTCATTCGCTCCCATGGCTTCAACTATCATCTCTACGCTGATAACACCCAAATCTACATCTCCACCCCTGCTCTCTCTCCCTCTCTCCAGGCTCGTATCTCCTCCTGCCTTCAGGATATCTCCATCCGAATGTCTGGCCGCCAACTAAAACTCAATATGTCCAAGACTGAACTCCTTATCTTCCCTCCCAAACCCTGCCCTCTCCCTGACTTTCCCGTCAATGTGGACGGCACTACCATCCTTCCCGTCTCACAAGCCCGTAACCTTGGTGTCATCCTCGACTCCGCTCTCTCGTTCACCCCACACATCCAATCCGTCACCAAAACCTGCCAGGCTCACCTCCTCAACATTTCCAAGATCCGCCCTTTCCTCTTCATACAAACCGCTATCTTGCTGGTTCAATCCATCATCCTATCCCGACTGGATTACTGCATCAGCCTCCTCCTTCCCCTCCCCACAGCACCTATATATATATAATAATTTGTACGAATTTATTACTCTATTTTACTTGTGCATATTTACTATTCTATTTATTTTGTTAATGATGTGCATATAGCTTTAATTCTATTTGTTCTGACGATTTTGACACCTGTCTACATGTTTTGTTTTGTTGTCTGTCTCCCCCTTCTAGACTGTGAGCCCGTTGTTGGGTAAGGATTGCCTCCATATGTTGCCAACCTGTACTTCCCAAGCGCTTAGTACAGTGTTCTGCACACAGTAAGCGCTCGATAAATTCGATTGAATGAATGAATGAATGAATGAATGAATGAAATGCCTCTAAATTAATAGCAGCACTCCAGAAATAAATTGAGGCCATACAATGCTAAAAGACAATGCTAAGATGCTAAATGCTACAGCATTGTAAAGATGCTACAATCCTAAAAGGCAAGCATTTAGATGATAGATAATTGATTTTCTATCACATTTGGGGCTTCCATAACAAAGTACATAAAATTCACAGTAAACAATTTACAAATGAAATACATGAAATTCAATATCTTTAGATGATGTATTGATTAGATTTTTATAAACACATTTGCTCATCAATATTGTAATTTATCATTCTTTAATCTTTATGGAACTCTAGAAAACTATAAATTCCAAGTTAAACTTGAACACAAGGCAATACATGTTAGATCAGTATTCTGAGACGTACCGTATGAACTCAAAATGATTATCCCCACTTTGCAAAGGGTGGTTGCTATGCTAAATGACCTTATTAAATTTAAAGTTTTATGTAATCTTGCATTTTATCAACAATGTTAGATGAATCATATCTATTCGATTTAAATTAATTAATGACGATATCTGGTCGATTCCAAAGGAAAAGGGTTAATGAAGCAGAACAGAGAATATCTTTTCTTTTCCCAATATATTTCTTTGTAATATTCTGACTCTTTCTAATGGCTCTTTGAGCCTAGAAGATGATTTGATAGAACTTCCAATGATACTGATGCAGAAAAAAGAAGATTTACGTGAATTTTTACCCTAGGACTACGCTGTCCAAGAAGGTCTAGTATTTCTTAAGTAGAACATATTTTACCTAATGTAGTAATTATAATAACGATAATGACGGGATGTTATTTGTTAAGTGCTTGCTATGTGTCAAGCACTGTTCTAGGCGGTGGGATAGATACCAGCAGCGTGGGTCAGTGGATTGAGCACAAGCTTGGGAGCCAGAGGTCATGGGTTCTAATCCCAGATCTGCCACATGCCTGCTGTGTGACCTTGGACAAGTCACTTAACTTCTCTGAGCCTCAGTTACCTCATCTGTAAAATGGGGATGAAGACTGTGAGCCTCACGTGGGACAACCCAATCACCTTGTATCCCCCTCAGCGCTCAGAATAGTGCTTTGCCCATACACTTCACAAATGACATTATTATTGTTATTATTATTACAAGTGAATCAAGTTGGACAGCAGTCCAGGTCACACACTGGGCTCACAGTTTTAATCCTCCTTTTACAGATCAGGTGCCTGAGGCCCAGAAAAATGAAGTGAATTGCCCAAGGTCACATAGCAGACAAATGAAGGAGTAGGGATTAGAACCCAGGTCCTTCTGACTCCCAGGTCGGGACTCAGTCTACTAGGCACGCTACTTCTCGATATGTGCCATTAATGTACATCTCCATATATATCATGTATGTTGGTGTAGATATTGTTTCGTGTGAAAAATAACCAAATGTTTTCGACTTGTTTGTGACTACCTCTTACAGGAAATTTCCCAGCGGAGAAAAACACTGATTACAACAATAACAATGTTAGTATTATTTTTACTAAGCAGAATGGGATGAACAGAGAAGTCGCGGTGTTTAAAAGTCAATCTTGTCAAATTCAAACAATCAGTGATATTCACTGCAAGTTTATCCTCTCCTGCCTTAACTCAGCCCTCTCCTCTGCCAGACAAAACTATTTCTCCTCCCTTATTGACACCCATGCCCATCATCCCCGCCAGCTCTTCCGTACATTCAACTCCTTTCTCAGGCCCCCGGTTCCTCCCCCTCCTCCTTCCCTCAACCCCAACGATCTGGCCTCCTACTTCATTAACAAAATTAAATCCATCAGGTCCGACCTCCCCAAAGTCACTCCCCCTCCTTCTCCAACCCCCCGGCTCTCAACACTCTCTCCTACTCTCCCATCCTTCCCAGCAGTATCCTCAGAGGAGCTCTCCTCCCTCCTATCAAGTGCTACTCCGGCCACCTGTGCTTCAGACCCCATTCCCTCTCATCTCATGAAATCTCTTGCTCCCTCCCTTCTCTCCTCCTTAACTTCCATCTTCAACCACTCACTCTCCACTGTTCCTTCCCCTCTGCCTTCAAACATGCCCATTTCTCTCCCATCCTAAAAAACCCTCTCTTGACCCCACCTCACCTTCTAGTTATTGCCCCATATCCCTCCTACCATTTCTCTCCAAACTCCTTGAACGAGTTGTCTACACGCGCTGCCTCGAATTCCTCAACAACAACTCTCTCCTCGACCCCCTTCAGTATGGCTTCCGTCCCCTACATTCCATGGAAACTGCCCTCTCAAAGGTCACCAATGACCTCCTGCTTGCCAACTCCAACGGCTCCTATTCTATCCTAATCCTCCTCGACCTCCCAGCTGCCTTCGACACTGTGGACCACCCCATTCTCCTCAACACGCTCTCCGACCTTGGCTTCACAGATTCTGTCCTCTCCTGTTTCTCCTCTTATCTCTCCGGTCGTTCATCCTCAGTCTCTTTTGCAGGCTCCTCCTCCCCCTCCCATCCCCTTAATGTGGGGGGTCCCCAAGGTTCAGTGCTTGGTGCCCTTCTGTTCTCGATATACACGCACTCCCTTGGTGACCTCATTCGCTCCCACGGCTTCAACTATCATCTCTACGCTGATGACACCCAGATCTACATCTCTGCCCCTGCTCTCTCCCCCTCTCTCCAGGCTCGCATCTCCTCCTGCCTTCAGGACATCTCCATCTGGATGTCTGCCCGCCACCTAAAACTCAACATGTCCAAGACTGAACTCCTTGTCTTCCCTCCCAAACCCTGCCATCTCTCTGACTTTCCCATCTCTGTTGACGGCACTACCATTCTTCCCGTCTCACAAGCCCGCAACCTTGGTGTCATCCTCGACTCCGCTCTTTCATTCACCCCTCACAACCAAGCCATCACCAAAACCTGCCGGTCCCAGCTCCGCAATATTGCCAAGATCCGCCCTTTCCTCTCCATCCAAACCGCTACCCTGCTCGTTCAAGCTCTCATCCTATCCCGTCTGGACTACTACATCAGCCTTCTCTCCGATCTCCCATCCTCGTGTCTCTCCCCACTTCAATCCATGCTTCATGCTGCTGCCCGGATTGTCTTTGTCCAGAAACGCTCTGGGCATGTCACTCCCCTCCTCAAAAATCTCCAGTGGCTACCAATCAATCTGTGCATCAGGCAGAAACTCCTCACCCTGGGCTTCAAGGCTCTCCATCACCTCGCCCCCTCCTATCTCACCTCCCTTCTCTCCTTCTACAGCCCAGCCTGCACCCTCCGCTCCTCAGCTGCTAATCTCCTCACTGTACCTCGTTCTCACCTGTCCCGCCATCGACCCCCGGCCTACGTCATTCCCCGGGCCTGGAGTGCCCTCCCTCTGCTCATCCGCCAAGCTAGCTCTCTTCCTCCCTTTTAGGCCCTACTGTGAGCTCACCTTCTCCAGGAGGCCTTCCCAGACTGAGCCCCTTCCTTCCTCTCCCCTTCGTCCCCTTTTCCATCCCCGCATTTTACCTCCTTCCCTTCCCCGCAGCACCTGTATATATGTATATATGTTTGCATATATTTATTACTCTATTTATTTATTTATCTTACTTGTACATATCTATTCTATTTATTTTATTTTATTAGTAAGTTTGGTTTTGTTCTCTGTCTCCCCCTTCTAGACTGTGAGCCCGCTGTTGGGTAGGGACTGTCTCTATGTGTTGCCGACTCGTACTTCCCAAGCGCTTAGTAGAGTGCTCTGCACACAGTAAGCGCTCAATAAATACGATTGATTGGTTGATTGATTTACTGAGTGCATTCTGAAAGGAGAATGCTGTATTAGGTACTTATCTTATGCTGTTGAGTTGTAGCGGTCTCATAATGACATCATGGACACATCTCTCCTAGAATGTACCACCTCTATCTACAATCGTTCTGGCAGTGTTAGAGTTTTCTTGGTATAAATACGGACTTGGTTTACCATTGCTTCCCTCCATGCAGTAAACTAGAGTCCCTGTCCTTGACTCTCACCCATGCCGCTGCTGCCCAACCCAGGTGAGCTTTGACTGGTAGCAGATTCCCTTCCTCTTGCTAGTCACTGCCCAAGCTAGGAATGGAATGGATATGCCTCTGATTGACTCTTCCTCCCATAGTCGAAACTGGTAAAGTACTGGTAACTCTCCAGATGCGCCCCTGAGAGCAGAACTAGGTACTTGGAAGAGTCTAATACCATGGAGTTCGTTGACCTGATCACTGCCTTCAGAGAGTGTGAACTTAAGTAAATGTTTAATGTCTAATTAAATTCATGAATGCACTGGACTTTCTGGGGTGCATTGCTGCTTTCCTGCTGCTCTGTTCGATAGCCTCACATAAAATGTTATTATTAATTCTATTCATAATAATAACAACAGTAATAACAATGTCATTCATGTACCAAGCTCATTTCTAAGACAAGATGATATTTGATGCAGTCTTTAATCAGGAGGGCTTTCCTGATTAATTTCTAATCTCCCTACCTAAATAAACATCCTTCAGACATCCACTTCAGCTCTTGTTAGCACCTAGGCCCTCGTGCCTTTACAAAGAGGAAGATCTTTTTTCTAGAGTAGTTCTTAAGCACTTTCTATGTGCCAAGCACTGTTCAGACCACTGGAGTTGATAGAAATTAATTGGACAGGATGCAATCCCAGTCCCACATCTCTAATTAGGAAAGAGAAGTAATATAGAATCCGTACTTTGCGGTTGTGGAAACTGAGGCACAGAAAAGTTATGTGACTTACCCAACGTCGCACAGCAGGAAAGTGGCAGGGGTGGGATTAGAACCCAGATCCTCTGACTCTCAGAGCTACTGACATTCGACTAGGTACCAGTGCTTTCCAATCTTCCTGTTACTGAACTCCACCTCCCACCCTGCCTGGAACCCTCCCCCATTGGATATGCCCAGTGAACAGATGCAGATATCACCCAGCCTCCAGGAACTGTGGGGCCCCCCAAACTCCCCACAAGCCATATGCTAGAGAGGCAAATGTAGAGGTGTCAAGTGTCTGTAGTGGATAGAGCACTGGTCTTGGAGTCAGGTCATGGGTTCTAATCCCAGCTCCACTACTAGTCTGCTGTGACCATGGGCAAGTCACTTCACTTCCAGCTCTTAGAAGAGTGCTTTGCACATAGTAAGCGCTTAACAAATACCATTATTATTATTATTATTATTATTCTCTGTGCTTCAGTTACCTCATCTGTAAAATGGGGATTGAGACTGTGAGCCTCATATGGTACAGGGACTATTTCTAGCAAGATTTGCTTGTATCCACCCAACAATTAGTACTGTGCCTGGCACAATGTAAGCACTTAGCAAGTACCATCATTATCATCATTATATCCCTAAACATTAGGATGGGTCGTCAGCAGTCACATGGCTTTTCTGAGCATCCTGGTGCCACTGTTGGAGACAGACGTATGGACATATCCCAGAAATGGTAATGCTTATGGTCTAAAATTGCCTTTTTAGCCCAGTGGTTACAGAGCAGAAATATCATCTTCATAAAGCATTCTGGTATCCTCTGTCATGTACAGTAGTTTTATCAGTAGTCGTAGTTGAAGAAGTAGTAGGAATCTCCTAGACTGTAAGCTCCTGAGGGAAGAGTATGTGTTTATCAACTTTGTTGTATTGTACTCTCCTAAATGTTTAGTACGTACAGCGCTCATTACACAGTAGGCACTCAGTACATGCGAGTGATTGATTGATAGTAGTAGTAGCAGCAGCTTGAAAACCACAGACCAAGGAGGTAACGTTCTAGCAGGAGAGACAGACACAAAAATAGTTACAACCAGAGAGGTCAAAAATAAAAATGGGTGTAAATAAGTTCACATGTGCTAGAGTTGAGTGAAGAAAGGAGGGGACTCATGTGATTGCACTCACAGCTCCAGAATGGGGCCTATTATCATTTACTTGAGAAGCGGCATGGCCTAGTAGATAGAACACAGGCCTGGGAGCCAGAGGACCTGGGTTCTAATCCCAGCTCTGCTGCTTGTCGGCTGGGTGACCATGGGCAAGTCACTTCATTTCTCTGAGCTTCAGTTACTTCATCTATAAAATATGAATTAAGGCTTTGGGACTAGTGTGAGACATGGATTTTGTCAAACTTGATTAGCTTGTATCTACCGTATCTGCCCAGTGCCTGACAGAGAGTAAGTGCTTAACAAATAACATGAAAAAAGAATCACCCTGACTTGTGGTTAGCGTCATCAGTTTTAAATAGGCAAAATAAATCATTCAGGACCACCCTGAGTGTTGTTATCAATCATTATGTATTGAATATCTGCTTACTGGTGCAGAGCATCTACAGTGTACATACACTGTAGTAGAAACCCAGAAGAGAGCACTATGCAAGACTACTGGGAAATGCAATAGTAGTCAAAGCTATGGTTACTTCACTTGAAGAACTAAGAAACCAATGGATGGGTGGTGAATAGTTTTACATCATTAGTATTGTCAATTGAGATCACCCCCGCATTGGATAATGATCTCAACTGACACCATTGGAAATAATTCTCAGATGGTAACAAATTTAAATCATTCTGGTTTCAAGACAGAATCAGAAAACATTCAATGACACTTTTTAAATGATTAATTCTCTCATAGTTCAAAGTTGTTATGTTTTGCCTGTAAAATGCAAATCTCCAAAGCAAGAAGGCCATGGGCATTCTGAGAGAACTTAAACCCCTCCAAAGAAAGTCAGTGATTTGGCCAAAATAATCATGATGACCTTTATCGTGTTAAAATGTTCCAGACATTTTCACAGCTGGAGGGCCCTAGAATGAGAAAATGTATTTTAATAAAATAGAGTTTGTTGAGGGCACAGTGCTTTAAATATTGGAGCTCGGTGTCACCTCATCATTTTTAGCCTTTTAAAAGATGGCTTTATTAATACTTTATTTTTAAAGTAATTTGAAGATATCCTTGTGTCTTAAGCCAAGGTTGAATCTGTGTAATTTTAGACATGTAATTTATTATGCACTCTGCAGTTTATTTCTTAAAGTTCGTTCATTCGTTCAATCGTATTTATTGAGCGCTTACTGTGTGCAGAGCACTGTACTAAGTGCCTGGGAAGTACAAGTCGGCAACATATAGAGACGGTCCCTACAAACAACGGGTTCACAGTCTAGAAGGGGGAGACAGACAACAAAACAAAACGTGTAGACAGGTGATGACCTAGACTTTGGTTAAAGTGTTAAACTGTTGGCCTTGATGTCCAGGCTGCTTAACTGAACTCTTTCTTGGTTCTATACCAAATAATGGGTAAAGCCAAGGGCCCTGGGTGTGTTTGAGAACAACTACAAGGTCAAGTTCATTTAGGGCTCCACTCTCAGCCCTGCCGATGGGTTTCCTACTTATAATACACAGGATGCTTGGATTTAAAATGATTCATTATCTTTGATGAATAATACCAGTTAATCTGCGCTTTGTGTAAACGTTTACCAATTTGCATTCCATTAATCTTCAAAAAATAAAACCAAACCATTTCTCACGATATAAAACTGGGGTGGATCTGAAACAGGTATACATATATTAGGTATGATTTTATATGTACATATATGTGTTAAATAATAATAATCTTTTATTTATTAAGTCCTTACTAGGTGGTAAGCACTGTGCTAAGTGCTAGGATAGATACAGATTAATCATCTTGGACATAGTCTCCATCTCACTTGAGTCTGCCAGTCTAAGAGGAAGAAGTATAGATATTGCATCCCAGGTATACAGATGAGGGAACTGAGGTACAGAGAAGCTAGAATGACATGAACAAGGGCTTCCCAGCAGACAAGTGGCAGAGCCAGGAAAAGGACCCAGTTAACCTGAAACCCAGTCCAGTGTTCTTCCCACTAGTCCATGAGAAAATGTACGGGTATTTACTTTTATGTATGTGTGGGGAGATGTATGTGTAGCTGTAGTTTGTGCTTGGGTGTAGAGAAAGGTAACCATCACACTGCCCCCCTAAGCATGCTAGGTTGACAATGGATGTATAGAACAATGGGCTAAATGCAATGGGTGCTTCAATGCAATGTGATTTTTTCTGTCATACATTATCACCTAAAGTCGATGTTCAATTTATTTAATGACATTTGTTATGTGCTTACTTCTGTGCCAGGCACTGTTCTAAGCACTGGGGTAGAGACAAGTTGGGTTGGACCCAGTCCCTGTCCCACATAGGGCTCACAGTCCTTGTCCCCCTTTTTACAGAGGAGGAAAGAGGCACAGAGAAGTGAAGTGACTTGCCCAAGGTCAAAAAGCAGACAAGTGGCTGAGTCTGGATTAGAACCTGTGAATTTCCGACTCCCAGGCTTGTGCTCTATCCACTAGGCCATGCTGCTACATGACCTGGAACAGAATCCCCAATTTCATTTAATCGGACTCTCCCATATGCAATTGGAGAATTTTATGACCCATTATGGACAGTAAGCAACATGAAACATTTCTGTTTGTTAAATCAATAATTTCAAATGGACTGTACTGGGTTTTCCCCAGTGTCCTGCAGTGAGTGAGACAGTGTTGAAGCATTCTGTTTTTCGGGGGTCTCACTCTCTGTGGAACCAGAGGTTTCCTATGACCCCTGTTCCTCCTAGATAGCCAATCAACCTTCCAGGACCCTTCAGTGATGCCCATCTGCAGCATGTGAATATCAGGGATTGCCACTGGGCTGAGGAGTTCATTATACTTACAGTGAAGTGTTAGCCATTCCCAGAGAAGCATCATGGTCTAATGGATAGATCACAGTCCTGGAAGTCAGATAAACACGAGTTCTAATGCTGGCTATGCCACATATCTGCTGTGGGGCCTTGGGCAAGTCACTTAACTTCTCTGAACCTCAATTACTTCATCTGTAAAACAGGGATTAAGACTGTGATCCCCACGTGGGATATGGACTGTGTCGGAGCTGATTACCGTTTTCTACCCTAGTGCTTGCAGCAGTGCCTGGCATATAGTAAGCCCTTGACAAATTTCATTTTCTAGAAAAAAAGGAGGAAGAGGAGATGGTGGTAGGGCTGAGGAAACTCAGTCATGCATCCTCAGGACCCAGCCTCTGAGTGGTAGCAGCATGTGTGATGACAGATGAGAATATCCATGGCCACCTCCACCCTGCCTTGTTCTCTGTTCTTGACCTTTGGCTTCCATGGTTTTTCCCTGGAAGTCATAGTGGAAGTGACAGCCTGAAGAAACAGGGAACCCCATGTGGGATAGGACTGAGTCTGACCTAATGATCTTATATCTATCCCCATGCTTTGTACAGTGCTTGGCAAATAGTAAGAACTTAATAAATAGTACAAATATTATCATTATCATGGCGGCAGGGAAGGCCACCCCTCCTAGAATGCACCTTCCCTCACCTGTGGCTGCCACTACTGCTCTGGGGGAAGCAGAATGGCCTGGTGGATAGAGCATAGCTCCAGAAGTAAAAGGACCTGAATTCTACTTTCGGCTCTCCTACTTACCTGCTGTGTTACCTTAGGAAAGTCACTTAACTTCTATGGGTCTGTTTCTTCATTTGTGAAATGGGAATTAAATTTCTGTTCTCTTAGATGTAGTCTGTAACCCTGATGTGGGACATGGACTGTGTACGATCTGATTATCTTCGATGTACTCCAGCACTTAGTATAGTGCTCAGTCCATGATAGGCACCTGATGAAGGCCATTATTATCACTAGTAGAAGTAGTAGTTAGTAGTATTTTGTATCTTCATCTTCTGGATTCTGGAGAGGTAAAATAGCCTGCCACAGTCACCAGACCTCTATTTGAGTTCCACAGGCCACGGTGCCTTGCTGGACCAACCAATCTCCACAGTGGCTAAGTGGCCCAAGCGGCCCAATCTCTGCCGTGCTCATGAGCTACTACTCCAGAGGGCAGTGCTGGCAGGTGGTGGAAGATTAGAGAAGGTGAGAGGGCAGGAGCTGGCGTTGGGAGCAGAGGCAAGTGAGAGAGAGTATAGTGAAGAAAGGAGAGAGCAGGAGACAAACGGGACAGAGAATGTAAGATTCTTAATAATAGAAATAAAAATTTTAGCAATAATAACAACAGTGGTATTTGTTAAGCGCTTACAATGTGTCAGGCACTGTATTAAGTGTTGGGGAGGACACAAACAAATCAGGTTGGACACAGTCCCTGTCCCATGTGGGGTTCACCGTCTCAATTCCCATTTTAGAGATGAGGAAACTGAAGCACAGAGAATTGAAGTGACTTACCCAAGGTCATACAGGAGACAAATGGCAGGGCAGGAATTAGAACCCATGAACTTCTGACTCCCAGTTCTCTATCTACTATGTCATGCTACTTCACTTGATCAGCTGTTGCAGCCCCGAAATTCCTTTCCCTTATGCCCTAGTCATTCAGGACATACTTTCGATTAATTGACTGATTTATGCGATTGAAGCTCAATACACAGTTTTTCTGACTGATGTATAGTTCAGTGCTGGGCACTCAACTGAAGCAACATGGCCTAGTGACAGAGCATGGGCCTGGGAGTCAGAGGATTTGGATGCTAAATCTGGCTTCTCCACATGCCTGTTGTGTGATCTTGGGCAAGTTACTTAATTTCTCCGTACCTCAGCTCCCTCATCTGTAAAATAGAGATTAAGACTGTGATCCCCATAAGGGACAGGGACTGTGTCCAATCTAATTACCTTGTACCTACACCTGCTCTTAGAACAATGCTTGGCACACAGTGAGCGCTTAACAAGTACCACAATTATTGAATGCATTACCCTGTGTTGGTTTCCTTCCCAAAAAGCCAAGAACATCGGAGAGTTTCAGTCGTAAACTTGAGACTTGGAGCTCTCAGGGGATTCAAGTCGAGAAGATGTCGTTCCCTTAATGAAACGGGAGATGCTGAGTCAAGCCCAGCCAGGGAGCCAGGGATCAGCTGGGCCGCTATTTAAGGTGCTGTCTTTAGTCTGCTCACTTACCTCTCACCCTCTGGAGCTGTTAGCCAGAGATGTTTGATGTCACTAGGCCACTGCCACTGCTTCCGATCGATCTCTTTTTAGGAAGAGGTAGGACTATTGCCAGGAAGGTTTGGAATGGAAGTGGAAGGGCCCACTTCTTTCTTTTTTATGATGCTTGTTAAGTGCTTACTAAGTACCAGGCATTGAACTAAGCCCTGGGGTATACGATAATGATAGTAATAATTGTGGTATTTGTTAAAGGCTTCCTTTGTGCCTGGCACTTTACTAGGCACTAGGGTAGATAATACTGATAATAATAGTAATAATACTTGCGGTATTTGTTAAATGCTTACTAGGTGTCAGACACTGTCCTAAGTGTGGGGTGGTTAATAATACTAATAGTAATAATTGTGGTATTTGTTAAGCACTTAATGTCTGCCAGACATTGTCCTAAGTGTGGGTTAGGTTATGTTGATAATAATAACAACTGTGGCATTTGTTAAGTGCTTACTAGTTTCCAGACACTGGCCTAAGCACGGGGTGGTTAATAATGATAACAAAATAATAATAATAATTGTGTATTTATAAGCACTTCCTGGGTGCCAGGCACTATCCTAAGTGTGGGGTAGATAATAATGATAATAATAATAACTCCCTTGAAGTTTGTTAAGCACTTACTAGGCATCAAGCACTGGGGTAGATACCAGCTAATATAGAGAAGCAGCGTGGGTCAGTGGAAAGAGTACGGGCTTTGGAGCCTGAGGTCATGGGTTCGAATCCCGGCTCCGCCACATGTCTGCTGTGTGACCTTGGGCAAGACATTTAACTTCTCTGAGCCTCAGTTCCCTCATCTGTAAAACAGGGATTAAGAGTGAGCCCCACGTGGGACAACCTGATCACCTTGTATCCCCTCAGCGCTTAGAACAATGCTTTGCACATAGTAAGCGCTTAACAAACGGCATCATTATTTATTTATATGTTTGTACGTATTTATTACTCTATTTATTTATTTATTTTACTTGTACCTATCTATTCTATTTATTTTATTTTGTTAATATGTTTTGTTTTGTTCTCCCCCTTCTAGACTGTGAGCCCACTGTTGGGCAGGGACCGTCTCTTTATGTTGCCAACTTGTATTTCCCAAGCGCTTAGTACAGTGCTCTGCACACAGTAAGCGCTCAATAAATATGATTGATTGATTGATAATAAGGTTGGATCCAATCCATATCCCACATGGGGATCACAGTCTTATCAACACCTTACAGATGAAGGTAACTGAGGCATAGAGAAGTGAAGTGAGTTGCCCAAGGTCACACAGCAGATAAGTGGTGGAGCCGGGATTACAAACCATGTCCTCTGACTCCCAAGCCCATTCTCTTGCCACTGGGCCATGCTGCTTCTCTCAGTTGCAGCCAAAAAGACATACAGAAGAACTTCTTAAACAAAAGTAACAGTCGAATCATTGGCAATTGCTGCTGAGAGTATTATGATGATTATTCTTACTATCATTATTATTGTTTTTGTTAAGCACTTATTATATGTCAAGCGCTGCTCTAAACGCTAGAGTACGAGTTAATCCGTTTGGGGATCACAGTCTAAATAGGAGGGGAACAGGTAACGAATACCCATTTTACAACTGAGGGAATGGAACCACAGAGAAAGGACGGGACTTGTCCAAGTCAAACAGAAGGCAAGAGGCGGAGCCCACATTAGAACCAGGTCTTCTGACTCCCAGGCCCGGGCTCTTTCCATTAGTCAGTGCTGATTCTCTTCTCAATTGTTGGATACTGGGGGCTGGACAAGATGACCTCTGGGGATTTCTTCCAGGTCCAGTACTTTAACCATTGCACAGCATCATTATCATCACCAGAAGTACTATTTCTCCCTTACGAATGGAGTTGATCAGTTACAGTGCTCAGGTACTCTAATAGGGATAATGGTGTGCCAAGCACTGAGGCTGTAGCAGAATTATCAGTTATCAGTAGAGACAGAATCTTTGTCCCACAAGGGGCTGACAGTGTGAAAGGGAGAGACAGAACAGGAAGTCAGTATCCATTTTACAGAGGAGGAAACTGAAGCACAGATAAGTTAAGTGACTTCCCCAAGGTTACCCAGCAGGGAAGTGATAGATCATCATCATCAATCGTATTTATTGAGCGCTTACTATGTGCAGAGCACTGTACTAAGCGCTTGGGAAGTACAAATTGGCAACATATAGAGACAGTCCCTGCCCAACATTGGGCTCACAGTCTAAAAGGAGGAGACAGAGAACAAAACCAAACATACTAACAAAATAAAATAAATAGAATAGATATGTACAAATAAATTAAATAAATAAATAAATAGAGTAAAAAAATATGTACAAACATATATACATATATACAGGTGCTGTGGGGAAGGGAGGGAGGTAAGATGGGAGAATGGAGAGGGGGACGAGGGGGAGAGGAAGGAAGGGGCTCAGTCTGGGAAGGCCTCCTGGAGGAGGTGAGCTCTCAGCAGGGCCTTGAAGGGAGGAAGAGAGCTAGATCCAGGATTAGAACCCAGGTCTTCTGACTCCCAGTTGTGGGCTCTTTCTGCTAGGCTATGCCGGGAGAGGAATGGATTGAAGGTGTGAGCAGAAGGACTAGGAGTGGGGGAAGGAGAATCAGAGAGGAACATATGGCCCGGGAGGGGTTGATAAGGAATGCGTGGGAAGGGTGAGAGAAGCAGGGTGGGGGATAATGGAGCCTTCACAACACTCTTCCATCTCCACAAAAAGTGCTCGATAAATACCACTGATTAACGAATTGATTGCATGCACATTCTCCCAGGTTCACAGGTCAGCCCAGGTCTCCATACATTTAATCCATTCCTGCCAGATTTATGCCCATCTAATGATGATAATAATAATAATAGTAATAATAATAATAATAATGATAATTCGTTTTCCATGCAAGAAAGTCCAGAAATAATTACAAAGAAGAACTTCTCCAATTTTTTCCAACCTCCCTAAAAGGAATTTTCCAGCCTTTTTTGAGCTCCAGAACAGACACAATCGCAGGCAGGCACCTTTTCATTTTTTTAATGGCATCTGTGAAGTGCTTACTATGTGTCTGGCATGTACTAAATGCTGGGGTAGATAATCAGGTTGGACGCAGTTCCAGTCCCATATGGGGCTCACAGTTTTAACACCCATTTTGCAGGTGAGGTAACCGAGGTATAGAGAAGTGAAGTGGCTTGCACAAGGACACATAGCAGACAAGCGTTAATTAATCCATATTTATTATTCCAAATAATAAACTTTCAAGAGTTTAGTCTATTATAGATTTGATTGCCTCCAAATGCCCAGTGGGTTTAGAGAAAAGCTGCACACATATAATCACCTCCCTCCCTGAGCCTGTGATTAGTCTTGTTCTGCCTCCCAGAGCCATGGAATCTGGGTGAATAATTGGTCCCTACTGCATAATTGGTCTTTACTGGTTCGTGGCTGTGTGTCTCCCTTCTTCTAGACTGTGAGCCCGTTGTTGGTTAGGGATTGTCTCTGTTGCCGAATTGTATTTTCCAAGGATTTAGAACAGTGCTCTGCGCACAGTAAGTCCTCGATAAATATGATCGAATGAATGAATGAATAATGCAGGGGGAATAATGAGACTAATGATGATAACTATTAAACTTTTTCTATATAACGTAAACTAGGCCACAAGAAGACGCACGGTCAAATGGCAAAAGCATGAACATGGGAGTCAGGAGGCCTGTATTCTAATCCCGAGTCTGTCACTATCTGCTGTGTGACATGGGCAAGTCACTTCACTTCACTGTGCTTCAGTTTCCTTATCTGTCAGATGGGGATTCATTGGCCGGTGTTTATTTTTGTTTTTATGGCATTTGTTAAGCGATTACTATGAATTAGGCACTGTACCAAACACTGAGGCAGATAAAAGCCAATCGGGGTGGGCACAGTCCCTGTCCCTTGTGGGGCTCTCAGTCTTAATCCCCATTTTACGGGGGAGGAAACGGCGGCACAGAGAAGTTCAATGGTTTGCCCACGATCACACAGCAGACAAATGGTGGAACTGGGATTAGAACCCAAATCCTCCTGATTCAAAGACCCGCTTTTTTGCCTCCTACTTTGAAGATGGAAAAGCCAGTGGCCAGTGAGATGAAGTGAGAAGGAACTCCAGGAAGGGCCAAGGAAATGTACAACAGATTGGGCTTGGGAGAGATGACAGCAAAGAATGATAGCAAGGTCAATGTGGGAATAAGGAGTTTATCTGTGCCTTCATGAGGAAATATCACAACAAAGTCATTTTTGAACATAAAGAATGAGGAGGTATATTTATAGACTATAGATATCTATCACCCTATATACAAATCCTATATATTACGACATTTCTCTCTCTGTAGCTCTGTCTGTGGTCCTATTAGCCATTAATAGATCCATATACACATCAATAAATCCATCAATGGAATTTATTCAGCACTTATTATGTGCAGAGGACTGTACAAATCATTCGGGAGAGTACAATACAATAAAATTGGAAGATATGATCCCTGCCCTTAAGGATATGCATCCATTTTCCCCTGTTTAATCTCTATAAAAATTTCTGTAAATCTATGTCTATATATCAAAATCTATATAGATATCAGTAAGACATACATCTTAAATATCCATCAGTCTATTTACTGCCAAATAATAATAATAATAATAATAATAATAATAATAATGGCATTTATTAAGCGCTTACTATGTGCAAGGCACTGTTCTAAGCGCTGGGGTATACAAGGTGATCAGGTTGTCCCGAAGGGGGCTCACAGTCTTCATCCCCATTTTACAGATGAGGTAACTGAGGCCCAGAGAAGTTAAGTGACTTGTCCAAAGTCACACAGCTAACAGGTGGCAGAGCCAGGATTCGAACCGATGACCTCTTCCAAAGTCACCACAACTATATAGATTTCTTTATATTTCTATCAATCTTTCTATCGACCTATTTATCCATATAAATATCTAATGTCTATCTATTATCCATCTACCCACCCATCTATCCATCCATCCATCCATCACCTCTAGAACTCTCTGAAGCAGCATGGTCTAGAACCGGGGCCTGGGAATCAGAGGACCTGGTTTCTAATCCCAGCTCTGCCCCTGGTCTGCTGGGTGACCTTGGGTAGAAGTCACTTCACTTGTCTGCACCTCAGTTTCCTCAACTGTAAAATGTGGATTCAATTTCCGTTCTCCTTCTTACTTAAACTGTGAGCACCAGGTGGGAGAAGAACTGTGTCCGGCCTGATTAACTTGTATCTACCCAGCAGTTAGAACTGTTCTTGATACACAGTAAATGCTTAACATCCTTTCGTTCGTTCGTTCAATCGTTTTTATTGAGTGCTTACTGTGTGCACAGCACTGTACTAAGCGCTTGAGAAGTTCAAGTTGGCAACATATAGAGATTGTCCCTACCCAACAGCGGGCTCACAGTCTAGAAGGGGGAAACACAACAAAACAAAACGTATTAACAAACACAGACCATCCTTAGTTGTGGTTCCCCCATACCATTCTGCAGCATCTAGGTACTCCACAGCTAACTTGTTATTTCCATACCTAATGTGACTGCTGCCCTTCCTTCCCTCTCCTGAAACTAAGTGCTTTGTAAGCTCACAAGAAAATCAAAACCTCCATCACAAGCAAGAACTTTATGGTCTACCTTTATGCTCATCCTCTGCACTCATTATCATGGTTCTAAAATGGATTGAATCTGGATTGTCCTAATCAGCTCAATTGTGCCCATTTTTCTAATCTAGCCCAGATGTACGGAGGTTAGCAAGAACCTGACAGAGTCCTTTCCCAGGCCTTTCAATGGGCTCCCAGAGGCAATGAAACCAAATCGTCAGTGACGGTACCCACAGCTCCACAGGACGTTTGCACTGTGACTTAGTGAGCGAAGCACAAGGCCAAGTCAGGGTACATGGGAAGAGAAGCAGCGTGGCTCAGTGGAAAGAACCCGGGCTTTGGAGACAGAGGTCATGGGTTCAAATCCCGGCTCCGCCAAATGTCAACTGTGTGACTTTGGGCAAGTCACTTCACTTCTCTGGGCCTCAGTTACCTCACCTGTAAAATGGGGATGAAGACTGTGAACCCCCTGGGGACAACCTGATCACCTTGTAACCTCCCCAGCTCTTAGAACAGTGCTTTGCACATAGTAAGCGCTTAATAAATGCCATTATTATTATTAGTATTGTTATTATGGGGTTCGGGGAATGTTTTCTGATGTGTAAAATGGCACAGGGTACTTGCTCTCCCTTCAAAAGTCTTGCTCTCCCTGTGTTGGACGAAGGTCGTGTCTGACCTGATTACAACTGAGGTACGAAATATTTATTGACCACTTTCCGTGTGCTGAGAACTGCAATAAGTGCTCGGGACAGTACCGTGGAATAGAACTGGTAGATGAGTCCCTGTCCACAAGGGAGCTTAGAATCAAGGGGGAGACAGACATTAATATTTATAAATTACAGATGTGTACATAACTAAGGGGCTGAGGGTGGTGTGAATCAAAGTGCAAGGGCAATGCAAAAGGGAATGGAAGAGGAAGTGAGTGATCCAATTTGAGTGATCCGGGCTTTGGAGTCAGAGGTCATGGGTTCAAATCCCTGCTCTGCCAATTGTCAGCTGTGTGACTTTGGGCAAGTCATTTAACTTCTCCCTCAGTTACCTCATCTGTAAAATGGGGATGAAGACTGGGAGCCCCCCGTGGGACAACCTGATCACCTTGTAACCTCTCCAGCGCTTAGAACAGTGCTTTGCAAATAGTAAACGCTTAATAAATGTCATCGTTATTATTATTATCCGTCAGAGGAGGCCTGTTGGAGATGTGCTTTGAAAGTCTCGACTGGTGAATATGAAAGGTGAGGGAGTTGAGGCAGGACATCTAATATTGTGCTTACCACATAGTGAGTGCTTAATATCCCATTATTGGGATTGGGAACGAGTATTTGCGCGTGTACCCAGGTGTCCTTCCAAGCAGCGGAAGTCAACCCACCAATTCCCCTACATGGGCGACTCCCCTTTATGGGAAATCCCATCACAGGGATTCTACTCTCCTATCCCCACTCCATGCAAGGATAAACCACCTTTCCTCATACGGTAATTCTGCGTTCCTGGTTCCCTTCAGGCTGGGAGCCTTCCGGAGCCCCTGGTATTTCTCTTCCGTTCGTCCCCGCCCCCATGCTACTACTGCTGCTACTGCTATTATTCCTCCTCCTTCTCCTTCTACTAATAATGATATTCTTGTGTCCTTTCTCTCCTCCCGGGCTTAGTTAAGACTGAGCAATGGGGAATGGACCCAAGCCCTCCAGACAGATTTCATCCTGGTGGGACTCCTCAACAACAATGGTGGGCTCCCCACCATCCTCTCCACCCTGATTAGCATCACTTTTGTCGTGGCCCTTACTAGAAATACCTCCATGATGATTCTCATCCACATCAACACCCAACTCCACACCCCCATGTATTTCCTGCTCAGTCACCTCTTCCTCATGGACACCATGTACATCTGCAGAACGTGCTCAAGATGATGGTGGACCAGTTGACCGTGCAGAATACCATTTCCTTCTCTGGGTGTACGGCTCAGATCTTCCTGTACCTGACCCTGCAGGGAGCCGAATGCTTCCTCCTGGGCTCATGTCCTATGACTGATACGTGGGCTCTACCCTCTGTGCTACCCCGTCCTCATGAGCTGGAGGAAGGGCGTCCAGATGGCGGCGGGTTCCTGGCTCTTGGGAGCCATAGATATCTTCCGGCTCACCCCCATAACCATGAGAGTCCCATCTTATGGGTCAAAGTCATTAACAGCTTCTTCTGCGAAGTCCCTGCCCTGCTGAAGCTCTCATACGTCGTCACTTCGGTCTATGAGTCGGTGATATATGTCTGTTCTGTCTGGATGCTCGTGGGGCCCTTCGCCCTCATCCCCTTCTCCTACGGCTGGATTGCCACCGCTGTGTTGGGTATGCGCTAGGCTCATGTGCGGAAGAAATCCTTGGCCAACTGCTCTTCCCAACTGATCGTGGTCATTCTCTTCTACAGGGTGAGCATCGTCAACTACATGATCCCCAGTTCTTACCACGCACCCGGGCAGGATAGGGTGGTGTCCGTCTTCTACACCATCCTCATGCTTGCGCTAAACCCTGTTATCTACGGCCTCTGCAATAAACAAGTGACGGGGCTATTTGGAAGGTGCTGTGTAAATGTACCTTTATACGGAAAAAGTGATCCCAACCCGGGCCTTTGAACAATAACAATAGTAATAATGGTTCTTGTTAATTGCTTACAGTGTGTCTTAGTGGAAAGAGCATGGGATTGGGAGTCAGAGGTCTCTAATCCCGGCCTCCCCACCTGGCTGCTCTGTGACTTTGGGCAAATCACTTAACTTCTCTGGGTCTCAGTTCCCTCATCTGCAAAATGGGCATTAAGACTGTGAGTCCCACATGGGACAACCAGATTACCTTGTATCTACCCCAGCACTTAGAACAGTGCTTGGCAATAGGAAGCGCCCAGTGCTTGGCAATAGGAAGCGCTTAACAAACACCATGATTATCATTATTATCATCATTATGTGGAAAGAATTATTCTAAACGCTGGGGTAGATACAAGGTAATCAGGTTGGACACATTCCGTGTCCCACAGGGGGCTCACACTCTTAATTCCCGTTTTACAGATGAGGTAACTCAGGCACTGAGAAGTTAAATGACTTGCCCAAGGTCACACAGCAGACACCTGGTAGAGGTGGGATTAGAACCCGGGACTTCTGACTCTCAGGCCGGTGATCTTTCCACTAAGCCATACAGTTTGTGAATTCTATTCAAGTCTGAATCAGGGATATCGGCTTCAAATCTGACTGTGGAATACTGACCAGGGAGAAGAGTCAGTCCGGGGATTGTTAATTTATGATGCTTAAATCGGGAGCAAATTATGTGGACAGCAGGTCAGACAGTCAATCAATAACATGTATTGGGTGCTTCGTTCATTCGTTCATATTTACTGAGCATTTACTGAGGGCAGAGCAGTGTACTAAGTGCCAACGAGTGTACAGTGTAATATTAAATAGACACTTTCCCTGTCCACAGACACCTTACAGTCTAGAGGGAGAGCAGGCCCTGGCTGATTTAATAATTATGGTGGATTTTTAGGCGCTCACCCTGTGCTGAGCACTGTACTGTGCACTGGGGTAGATACAAGTGGTAAATACCACTGATTGATGGATTAATGTCTCTCTCCCTTTCTAGAGTGTAAGATCATTGTGGGCAGGGAACGAGTCTTCTAATTCTGTTGTGTTGCATTCTCTCAAGCGCTGAGTACAGTGCTCTGTACAGTGGAAATACCCAATAAATACCACTGATTATGATACAAAATCAGGCAAGAAATGAATAAACTAACTGATAGTGCATTATTTTTTAAAAAACCTGACCCAAAGCATGTGATAATGTTTCTATGTTGGGTCAGTTGGAAACCAATAAATGAGAAGTAGCATGGCGTAGTGGATAGAGCCCGGAGCTGAGAGTCAGAAGGACCTGGGTTCTTAAAACCGCCGATTGTCTGCTGTGTGACTGTAGGCAAGTTACTTCACTTCTCTGTGCCTCAGTTACCTCATCTGTAAAGTGGGGATTAAAACTGGGAGCCCCATGTGGAATAGGGACTGTATGCAACATAATTAGCATTGTTATTATTAACATAATAATCTACCTCATTGCTCAGCACGGTGCCTGGCACATAGTTAGCACTTAACAAAAGCCTTAAAAAAATGTGTACTCTGCTTTTTCCAGACATGGGACAAATAATCGGAAGACGCAGAAACATGCCCTTAGATAAAGGCAGTGTTCTCCTTCCAACATTCACTCTTCCTTACTTTTTAGGGATGACTTATGTCTACCTTGAAACCCTCCTGCTGCACTGAAGTTTCCATCCCTCCTGTTCTATCCTCAGTGGAGAAATTCGATTAGATCATAAACACCCCCACTGTTAGAATATTAACTATTCAAGGGCAGTGATTATTTCTCTTGCGACTGTTGTAGTCAGTGCAGGCACTTAGTACAGGTTCTTGCCCTCATAGAGGCTCAATACATATCACTGACTGATATTATAGAGTAGCTTTCCAGCTGAATTCATAATAAGCTTTAAATAACACTGGCCTGGTAACCCAAAGGAGCACAATTCCTGGCACATACTAAGTACTTTAAAAATACCATTAAACCTTCTGTGTTCAATGGCCTGAGGCAATTCACTTGGGGTAATGTTGCATAATGCAAGCATCGGAATTATGAAATGGTGTTTTCAACTAGCAGCAGCTAATTGGGCAGCCCAAATTCCCTCAGGATCCTTCAGACCCCACCTCTTCATCCAGCCCACTTTCCACCGAAGAGTCGGTGGGCTGAACTAGCTCCATTTAAACATAAGCATTTCCTCCCAGACTCAGAACAGCCAGAGGATGCACAGTTGTGCGTGGGATGAGGTGGGTATTAGGGAAAACGTTCTGAAAGGTGTGAGACCAGATTGATGGGAGTGGACGTGACCTGAAGTGCGCAGGTTTCAGTTAGATTTGAGAAATAACTTATTGCCCGTGACAACTGTGACTAATCGTAATGATAATAATGAAAATAGTAGCATGTGGTAATTAATAAATGGTATTTATTAAGGGTTTACTGGGTACCGGGGCTCGGGAGAGTGTAATGCAACAGAGTTGGTAGACACGTTCTCTGCCCACAGGGCATGTGATGGTCTGTTGGATGTGAGGGGGGAGGGAGTTCCAGGTAGGAGGGAGGATGTCCAGTGCTTAGAACAGTGCTTAGCACAGAGTAAATGCTTAACAAATGACACAATCATTATTATTATTTTATTATATAATGATGCTGGTGTTTGTTAAGCACTTACTATGTGCCACGCCCTGTTCTGGGGTATATACAAGGTAATAGGGTTGTCCTTCGTGGGGCTCACAGTGTTAATCCCCATTTTACAAACGAGGTAACTGAAGCACAGAGAAGTGAAGTGACTTTCCCAAAGTCACACAGTTTACAAGCGGCGGAGCCGGGATGAGGAAGGGGTCGATGATAAGAGGGACAGGAACACAGCACGGTGAGTAGGTTGACGTTAGAGGAGTGAAGGGTGCGGGCTGGGTAAGCAGCATGGGGTAGTAGATAGAGCCTGGGCCTGGAAGTCGGAATCTCATGGGCTCTGATCCTGCCTCTGCCACAAGTCTGCTGTGTGACCTTGGGCAAGACACTTAACTTCTCTGTGTCTCAGTTACCTCATCGGTAAAATGGGAATTGAGACTGTGAGTCCCATGTAGGACAGGGACTGTGTCCAACCCGATTTGCTTGGAAGCAGCATGGCTTAGTGGAAAGGGCCCGGTCTTAGGAGTCACAGGTCGTGGGTTCTAATCCCGACTCCGCCACTTGTCAGCTGTGTGACTTTGGGCAACTCACTTCAATTCTCTGTGCCTCAGTTCCCTCATCTGTAAAATGGGGATGAAGATTGTAAGCCCCACGTGGGACAACCTGATTACTTTGTATCTACCTCAGTGCTTAGAAGAGTGCTCAGCACATAGTAAGCCCTTAACAAAATAACATCTGCCCCAGCGCTTAGTACAGTGCCTGGCACATAGCGCTTAGCAAATATCATAACCATTATTATTATTATTAGAGGGAGATGTGTGAGGAGAGGGCTGATAGAGTGCTTTCAAGCTGATGGTGAGTTTCTTCTTGAGGCAGAGATGGATGGGCCGCCACTGGAGGTTTTTCAGGAGCAGGAAGACATACCCAGAATGATGTTAAAAAAATGATCCGGGCAGCAGAATGAAGTATGACTTACAGAGGAGAGAAGCTGGAGGCAGATAGTCCAGAGAGAAGGATGATTCAATCAATCAGTCAATGGTATTTATTAAGGGCTTACTGTGTGCAGGACATTCTACTAACTGCATGGGAGAGTACAATGCAACAGAGTTGGTAGACACTTTTTCTGCTTATAACAAGATTACAGCAGAGGGGGAGAAAGACATTAACCTAAATAAATAATATACGATTCAATCGTCGAGGTTTAGATAATAATAATAAGAATAATATTTGTTAAGCGCTTACTATGTGCAAAGCATTGTTCTAAGCGCTGGGGAGGATATAAGGTGATTAGGTTGTCCCACGTGGGGCTCATACTCTTAATCCCCACTTTACAGATGAGGTAACTGAGGTACAGAGAAGTTAAGTGACTTGCCCAAAGTCACACAGCTCACAAGCGGTGGAGCCGGGATTAGAACCCATGACATCTGACTCCCAAGCCCGTGCTCTTTCCACTGAGCCACACTGCTCCCCAACCTGTATTTGTTAGATGGGCATGGCAGCCGTCTGGAAGGAGAGGAAGAGGAGGCTCCTAGAGATGTTAGAGAGACAGAAAAATAGGATTTGGTGACTGACAAAATGTAGGTTGAAGGAGATGAGTCAAGGATAACACCAAGGTTTGGGGTTTATGAGACAGGGAGGGTAGTGGTGTTGTCTACAGTTACGAGAGAGCTGTGGGAACGGGGGTTTCCTAGTGGGAAGATGATTTCAGTTTTGGGCATGTTGAGTTGGAGGGGAGAGAGGGCCATCAGATTAGGCCATCGAGGGAGAGATCGTGTCTGGCAGAGATGCCGCCAGCAGGAAGATCTCGGAGAAGAAGAGAGGCATTGTCCTGGACAAGGAAATGGTCCTCTGGGCTTTCCGGGCTTCGAAGGCAGGTTGGCAGAAGGGGAGGGATGGTCACTTCTATTCATTAAGTTGTCCACGTCGCAGATTCCGCGGCCAGCAAGAACCTCAAATGGTCATTAAATACATCCCCCCGCCTCCACAGGCAAGTCATCCGATTCAGGTGAGTACCTCTTCAGGGTTAGATAGTCTTTGCAGATGCTATTACTACTACAACTAGTAATAATAATAACAATAATAAGATTTCTGAAGCACTTACCATGTGCCAAACACTGCACTAAGCACTGGTGTAGAGGCAGGATACAGCTCCTGTTCCACATGGGGCTCACAGTCTAAGTAGAAAGAAGAATGGGGTTATTATCATTATTATTATTATTATTATTATTATTATTAATAAATAATTGTGGGTTTTGTTAAGCGCATACTATGTGCCAGGCACTGTACTAAGAACTGGGGTCGACACAAGCAAATCGGGTTGGATGCAGTGTTCCTGTTCAACATGGAGCTCAGTCTTCATCCCCATTTGACAGTTGAGATAACTGAGGCACAGAGAAGTGAAGTGACTACCCCAAGGATACACAGCAGACAGGTCGCAGAGCCAGAATGAGAACCCATGACCTTCTGACTCCCAGACCCATGATCTATTGACTATGCCATGCTGGTTCCTAGCTACTCCTCTTCCTCTTCCCTTCATCCTCCATTCCAGGCAGAAGCTCCTAGAGTTTAGTCACCTGAAAATGACACCCATCACCGTCTTTCTTTATCATTGTTTGTGATTAGCTTAGATAGACCCCAGCGCCTAGTACAATGCCGGGCACATAGTCAGTGCTTAACAAGTACTACAGTTATTGTTATTATTTCCCTTTTGCAGAAATGACAGCCCAGATTTAACTTCGGAGCTCCTATAGAGCCAGGGATTAAGTTTTAATTTTAATAATAACATTGATAATCATGAACATAATATTGTTTAGTACTTACTATGTGCCAAGAACAGAGGTAGATTACGTTCAGTCCCTGTCCAGTTTGGGGCTCATGATCTAAGGGGAAGGGAGACCAGATATTTCATTCCCATTTTCAGGTAGACCCCAGCCCCCAGCACAGAAAAGCCACGATATTTCTCTTTCATGGTATTCTTCACCAGCACTTATTACAGTGCCCAGTTAATGCCACTGAGTGAATGAAAGATTAGGAAGGCTAATTTAAAATCCCATCTTCTCCAAGAGGGCTTCCCCAACTAAGTCCTCATCACCCCTATTCCATTTCCTCTTTGCATCACCCTTGCCCTTGGATTCGTACCCTTTATTCACCCCACCCTCAGCCCCACAGCACTTACGTCCAGATCCGTAATTTATTTTAATGGCTGCCTCCCACTCTAGATTGTGGGTAGGGAATGTTTCTACCAACCCTATTGTATTGGACTCCCATGCAGTACGTACAGTGCTTTGCACACAGTAAACACTCAATCAATAGCATTGATTGATTGACTGATCAATTCCATCTTTCTCCAGAATGTGGACTTGCTCAGTGGTGGACCAAATCCACATGGAAACGAGTCATTTCGTCTTTCATCTTATCCATTGATGATGTTCATTCAACAGTAGCAGAAATAGCAATAACATAGTTAACATTCTCTTTCCTCTTCCCCAGAGTCCAATTACAGCCTCCCTTTGGCACTACCTACTTATGACTTAGGCCTCTAGACTGTGAGGGAACGTGTCTACCAACTAGGATGTATTTTCCTCTCCCCAGCACTTAGTACAGTGCTCTGCAAACAGTAAGTGCTCAATAAATACAATCGATTGATTAATATGGGAATTTAGCTGCCACATCCTGACATCCCAACTCCAGGGAAGCAAAATCCTTTTATACACCTTCATAATCCATGGCTAAGAGACTACATGCCTAGTTCAATCAATACCTGCTTTCCATCATACTTAGATTTGGGAGCCCATTGTGGAATAAGTATTGTCTTTGGCCTGATAAACATGTGCCTACCCCAGTGCTTAGAAGAATGCTTGACGCATAGTGAGTGCCTAACAAATACCATAAAAAATAATCCATCAGTACATCAATAGGAATCATTAAGCACCAACTCTGTACAGACGCTGTACTAAGCACTTAGGAGGGTATGCTCCCTGTCTTCGAGGAGTGTATGATCCAGTGGGGAAGGCAAGCACTTATATATGCTACAGGGAAGGAGAAGTGAAAGAGTTTATAGCTTAGCCCTACTGGGGCCAGGGTGAGTAGCAGGAAGTGTTCTCTCTGTCTGGGGTACGTATGGGGCTGGAATTTGGAATTTCAGACACCCTGGGCTTCAGTTTAGCTGCTTTTAAATGACATTTGTTAAAACCTCACTATGTGCCAAGCACCAGGGTAGATACAATCCAACTTGGTTTACTTGTATTAATTGCAGTGCTTAGTACAGTGCCTTGTACAGAGTAAGCTCTTAACAAATACCATAATAATAATTATTTATTATTATTATTATTATTATTATACCCAATAGTCAAGTTGGACCAATCCCTGTCCCACATGGGGCTCTAAGTTACTATCCCCATTTCACAGATTAGGTAAATTTAGGCACGGAGAAGCAAAGTGATTTGCCCAAGGTCACACAGCGGGCATGTGGTGGAGCCAGATCAGAACCCGGGAGTCCTCTGACTCCCAGGCCCAGGCTGCTTCTGCTACTGCTGCTTTGGGACCCACAAAACCCACGTTTTGTGTCCCCTCTTATAGACATCTTGGATGATCACACCATGGCGAAAGAGAATCGCACCTTGTCTACCGACTTCATTCTGCTTGGCCTCTTCCAAGATGTGGGCTCTCCCAAGCTTCTCCTTTCCCTGGTCTTCATGGCCTTTTGCACAGCCCTGCTGGGTAACATGACCATGATGGTCCTCATCCGCATGGACCCCCGTCTCCACACGCCCATGTACTTCCTGCTCAGCCAGCTCTCCACAATGGATCTGCTGTACATCTCTGCCATCGTCCCGAAGATGGCCGCCGACTTCCTGTCCGTCAGGAATTCCATCTCCTTTGGGGCCTGTGCCACTCAAATGTTCGTCTACCTGACCCTGGCGGGGTCCGAATGTTTCCTGCTGGCCCTCATGTCCTACGACCGGTACATCGCTGTCTGCCACCCACTCCGTTACCCGGTCCTGATGAATGGAAGGGTCTTTGTCCTCATGACCCTCGGGTCCTGGCTTCTGGGTGCCCTTGACGGCCTGCTGTTGACGTCCATCAACATGACCTTCCCCTTCTGCAGCTCCCGGGAGATCCGGCATTTCTTCTGCGAGGTATCGGCCATCCAGAGGCTGTCGTGCACGGATACCTCCCTCTACGAGACCGCCATGACCGTCTGCTGCTCCATCATGCTCCTGGTCCCGCTCACGGTCATTGCTGTGTCCTACGGGCTCATCCTGTCCACCGTGCTTCGGATGAAGTCCTCACAGGGGCGGAGGAAGGCCTCGGCCACCTGTTCCTCCCACCTGATGGTGGTGGGGCTCTACTACGGGGCCTCCATCTTTACTTACATGCAGCCCGGCTCTTTACGAAGCCCTTGGCAGGACAAGGTCATCGCCGTGTGTTACACTATCATCACCCCTATGCTGAACCCCATCATCTACAGCCTGCGCAACAAAGAGGTGGCCAGAGCACTGAGGAGATGTCTACAGAGGTGTGCTTTTTTCCACAGAATTGGGAAAATTGGGGTTTCTAAAGACAAAATGTGACTAAGCCTTCCACTCCTCTTCTCCCACTCCTCTCTGAATCGCCCTGACTTACTCCCCTGACTTGACTCCATCCCCACTCCCAGCCACTATGCACATATCTGTAATTCATTTATTTATCTTAATGTCTGTCTTCCCCTCTAGACTGTAAACTCATTTTGGGCAGGGCATGTGCCTGTTTATTGTTGTACAAGGGTACAAGCGCTTAGTACAGTGCTCTGCATACAATAAGCGCTAAATAAATACGATTGAATGAATGAATGAGTTGTTTGGTGCCCTTGACAAGGCAGAAGTGGACTCTGAGGAGGGGGTTGCTTTGCATTCCCTAAAACAGTGAACCTTATGTGGGGCGGGGATGGTGTCTGACCTTACTACCATTGTATCTACCCTAGCGCTTCGTACAATGCTTGACAAGAGGGAAGCACTTAAGAAATAAAAGCAGCATGGCCTAGTGGAAAGACCTGGGAGCCAGAGTCAGTCACTCAGTCAGTCATATATTTTGAGGGCTTACTGTGTGCAGCTCATTCTACTAAGCTCTTGGGAGATTAAGATACAACAATAAACAGACACAGTCCTTGACCCCAACAGGTTTACAATCTAGAGGGGGAGACGGACATTAATATAAATAATGCCAGAGGGCTTGGGTTCTAATCCTGTGTCTGCCATTTGCCTGTTGGATGACCTTGGACGAGTCATTAACCTTCTCTTTGATAAGAGACGCAGCGTGACTCAGTGGAAAAAGCACGGGCTTGGAGTCAGACGTCATGGGTTCGAATCCCAGCTCTGCCAATTGTCAGATGTGTGATTTTGGGAAAGTCACTTAACTTCTCTGTGCCTCAGTTACTTCAACTGTAAAATGGGATTAAGACTGTGAGCCCCACGTGGGACAACCTGATCACCTTGTAACCTCCCCAGAGTTAGAACAGAGCTTTGAACACAGTAAGTGCTTAACAAATGCTATTATTATTATATTCTCTGTGCCTACCAACTCTATTATACTGTACTCTCCCAAGCGATTAGTCCAGTGCTCTGCACACAGTAAGTACTCAATAAATATTGAGACTGTGATCCCCTTGTGGTACAGAGACTGTGTCCAACCCAATCTGCTTTTATTCATCCCAGCCCTTAGTATAGTGCCTGGCACATAGTAAGCGCTTAACAAATGCCATTATTATTATTATCATTAGCATCATTATTATATACCACAGATAAATGTATTCCTCTAGGCTGTAAAATCCTCATGTGATCCTCATGTCAGATCACATCTGTCAATTCCACTGCATTGTACCCAATAAGCGCTTAATAAATATCACTGATTTATTTTCCAGAATTTTTGCAGAAAGGAATAAAATAAACCTTTACATGTTCTAGGCTTCAGTGAGAACCACAATAAGAGCAACAGTGATAATCTTTAATTAATAATTCTATGCAATAATAATCGTAAGCATCTGCATTGGCAAAACAGAGATGTAGGTCTAAGTATTAATGGAACTTGTGACAGGCAGGGACTACTTATGGATATAAGGCGAAGTACAGGATTGTAGATACGGATGTAAGGCAGAAGGCCAAAAATGCTGATAAGCATGCCAGGAACAAAGATAAAGGAAGGAAGATAAACGATGTAAAGCAGAAGTCCAGGTAAAAGATGAAAATAGGGAAATAAAGCAGAAGGCCAGGTAAAAGATGAAAATCTAGGCTTGGGAAGTAATGACCACTAGAATAAAGGAAGTAAGCACAGGGAAACAACAGCCACTGCAAACTCTACCTGAAACCGCTTGAGCCCAGTAGTTGGCAATTGTTGGGGGCTGGAGGGGGTAAGCGGGAGGGGAGGATGTGGAGAGGAGTGGACAGCAGAAAAGTGGGTTAATAGCAGACGGCACCAGCACTCAATGGGTCTGAGGGAGGGTAATATTAATTATTATTTTTATGGCATTTGTTAAGCACTTACTAAATGCCAGACACTGTTCTAAGCACCAGGGTAGGTACAAGCTTATCAGATTGGACAGAGTCCCTGTCCCACATGGCTCACAGTCTTAATCTCCATTTTACAGATGAGGTCACCTGGACACAGAGAAGTTAAGCGACTTGCCCAAGGTCACACAGAAGACAAGTGGCAGAGCCGGGATTAGAACCCATTTCCTCTGGCTCCAAAACCTGTGCTCCAAATGCCGGCAGAGTGTTAAGGTCGGGTGACTAAAAATAAGAGAATAGAATATTGATCTCACTCGTTGGATAGATCATATATTGTATCATGTATGAGCTTCGGCTCTCTAGGATTGATAGAGTTTTTAAAATAGTATTTCTTAAGTACTTTTCAATGTGCCAGGAACTGTACAAAGCCCTGGGGTAGATTCAAGCTAATCAGATTGGACACAGTCTCTGTCCCACATGGGGCTCACCATCTTAATCCCCATTTTCGAGATGAGAGAACTGAGACACAGAGAAGTGAAGTGACTTGCTCAAGTTCACCCAGCAGACAAGTGGCAGAGCTGGGATTAGGAGCCTGGTCCTCTCACTCCCAGACCCATTCTCTATCCACTAGGCTACACTTCTTCTTGGGGTTAAAGGAGCTGGAAAACCTCATGGGTCAAAAAATATTTTTTCATTGTATCTTCTGGGCTGCAGCCATTTGGAAATAAGAAAAAGATACTGTTGTGTTTTGTGCATCAGAGGTGAGGGAACGAAGCCAGATCAAGGAATATCCCGATTGTCTTTGGTACCCAGCTTCCCCTGGACTTTAGATAATCTTCTCCTGTGCTCTCTCGCCCTCACCAGATGCTAACAAGAGAAAAACAGTTTTATTTTGCATTTTTCCATCGCTGCTAATTTTCTCTCCAGGGAGAGAGAGAGAAGCCAAAGGAAGCAGACTGATGATGAAATCCAGAGAAAGCAGTCAATTACCGTCTTTTCCTGACCAGAGATGCCTCCAAAATTCCTCAGGCTGTGACCAATTAAAGAAGCCACGGTCCATGTCCTGATGCAAGCTGAGTCTCTCTGCGACGCTCAGCATGAAACCTCAGGCTCATTCACTAATGCCTGTCTCCGTGCACCCAAGTTATTTAAAGCCTGCGTTCCTCTCCTCTGTGGCCATCACCTCTTCCGAAGAATCTGCTATTGCAGTGGCTCAGAGACTGATTAATTTCACTGGAGCAATCTGACCTTTTGAACCCTTGCTTCCTTCTTTCCTCCAGTCGCCAAGTTCTTTCACCTCTCTTATCTTCCTCCTGGGAGAAAAGTAGGTAGCAGATTTCATTGTCTCTATTTCTTGACGGGAAGTCAAGTCAGCAAGGCAATTCGTCCATCCGTCCATTTATCTACCCATCCATCCACCCGTCTATCCTTCCAACTCCCTCCACCTTGTAAAAACCAGTCGGAAGAGAGATCATAGCCCATCATATGAAACAATGAGAGGGAATTACCTTACAAAGCAGATTTCCTTTTACTTGGAGAGAAAGGGTGATCATTTTCTAGTCAAATCTAACATTAACATTTCAAATGTCCTTTAGTAGGGGTGTGTGTGCGTGTATGTGTGTGTGTGTGTGTGTTTTTTGTGTGTGTATTTTCATTTGTGTGTATGTTCTATTAACCTGGCTACAGTATCTTTCCTCTGACAATTATCCAAATGCTGCGAAATGGACACTGAACTTTTTTTAGGTATTTTATAACCTTTTTATCTTTATCTTCTAAATCCTCAAGTCATTTTCTTTCTGTCTGGCTTCTTTCTTCTTCTTCTTATTGCTCCCTTCCTCTCCCTTTACCCCATCCCCCACCCCATCTTTTTCCTTTCTCCTATCCCTTGCCTATTCTTGCTTCTGTTTTTGTCCCCGAGTCTGATTTCTCTTCTCCTGATTTCTGTTGCTCTTTCTCCTCTCACCTTCAATTCTCTTTCACTCATTCATCCGTATTTATTGAGCTCTTACTGTGTGCAGAGCACTGTACCAAGCGCTTGGAAAGTACAATTGGGCAAAATATAGAGACAGTCCCTACCCAACAACAGCTCCGTACACCTTTTCATCTATCTTCCATCTGCTTCTCCCCTTCCCGCTTGTTCTCCCTTGCCCACTCAACTTCATCCTCTCATATTTCCTTTCCACCACGTCCCTGCCTCTTTCAACCTCCATCCTTCCTGCTCTGGATCTCCTCTTATCTACCTCCTTTGTCCCTCTGTTTCAGCTGCTTCAACCCCATCCTCCCTCTTCTCCTATTCGCCATCAATTCCTTCTTCCCCATTTGCTTCCTTCATGGTCCGCCTATCGCTTAACTGATCCATCTGGGAAGCAGCATGGCTCAGTGGAAAGACCCTGGTGCTGGAAAGTAGAGGATCTGGGTTCTAATCTTGTCTCTACCACTTGTCTGCTGTGTGAACTTGGGAAAATCACTCATTTCTCTGTGCTTCACTAACCTCATGTGTAAAAGCGGGATTAAGACTGTAAACCCTTAACAAACGTGGACTACTATGTCCCATGAGTGGGACATGGTCTACTATGTGCCAGGAATTGTACTAAGCACTGGGGTGGATATAAGCAAATCTGGTCAGATACAGTCCCTGTCCCGCGTGGAGCTCACAGTCTAAATCTCCATTTTACACATGAGGGAACTGAGGCACAGAGAAGTGACATGGCTTGCTCAAGGTCACCCAGCAAATAAGAGGCAGAGCCGGGATTAGAATCCAAGTCCTTCTGACTCCCTTGCCTGTGTTCTACCACTAAGACAGGCTGCCACAACTTTGTATCTACCCTAGTGTTTAGTACAGTGTCTGACCCATAATAAACTCTTAATAAATATAATTTTATTTAAAAAGTATCCCAAAAAATAAACCATTGAAAAAATAACCTTTGGCATGATAACTGATGGAATTCCCACCATAGATGGGGCTGAAATGTCTTATCTCATTTTACTTAGATTAGAAGCCCCATGTGAGACAGGAGTATAAACTAATTAAGTCAGACACAATCCATGTTCCTCATGGGCTGCACTGTCTAAGTAGGAGGGAGAACATATATTGACTCTCCATTATACAGGTGAGGAAACTGAGGCACCGAGGGGTGAAGTGACTTACCCAAAGTCACAACACAGGTGGATGGCACAGCCCGGAATTTTTAATGGTATTTGTTAAGTGCTTACTATGTGTCAAGTACTGTTCTAAGCACTGAGGTAGATACTAGTTAATCAGATCAGAGACAGTCCCTGCACTTGAATCTGTGACCTTTCGACATTTTCTATGCGCCTCAGCCCCAGAACACTTATATACATTCTTTAAATTACATATTGTAAATTACTTATTTATTTACATTGAAGTTTGCCTCCCCCTCTAGACTCGTTATGGGCAGGGAAAGTGTCTGCTGCCTCTGTTGTATTGTGGTCTTCTAAGCGCTTAGTAAAGTATTCTGCACTTAGTAAGCACTTGATAAATACCATTGATTGCTTGATTGACGGATTGTCCCACAAGAGGCTCACAGTCTAAAAGAGGGAAACAGGCATTGGATACTCATTTTACAGATGAGATTCCTGAGGCCCAGAAATTGAAGTGACTTGCCCAAGGTCACACAGCAAATAATAATGGCAGAGCCGGAATTAGAAACCAGATCCTGTGACTTCTCCAATCCCCGTAAACAGGGCACGCTGCAAACGGGGCAGTTGTCTACAAAAAAATTTAGGCTATGTTTCTCCATTCCACAAGAAACTCAAACAGTTCCCCACCCACTTCCACATCAAACGCTTAGAACAGTGCTAGGCACAAAGTAGGGGCTTAACAAATGCCATCATTATCATTATCAAACAGAAACTCCTCAATATTGGGTTTAAAGCCCTCAATCTTCTCACCCCCTCATACCTCAACTCACTGCTCTCCTAGTGCAGTCCAGCCCATACACTTGGCTAAGGCCAACCTTCTAATTGTACCTTGCTCTCGTCTATCTCACCATTGACTTCTGTCCTGGAACACCCTCTCTCCTCATATCTGACAGACAATTACTCTCCCCACTTTAGAAGGCACTTATTGAAGGCAGATCTCTTCCAAGAGGCCTTCCCTGACTAAGCGCTCCTTTCCTCTTCTCCCACTCCCTTCTGCAGAATCCTGACTTGCTCGCTTTACTCAACCCCTCTCCCAGCCCCACAGCACTTACGTTCATATCTCCCATTTATTTATTTCTATTAATGTCTGTCTTTCCCTCTATACTGTAGGCTCGTTATGGGCAGGAAATGTTTCTGTTTATTGTTGCATTGTTCTCTCCCAAGCACTTAGTACAGTGCTCTGCACACAATAGGTGTTCAATAAATACGATCGACTGACTGACTGACTCATTTCCATCTGCTTCCCCAACTAATTTCCAACATCCCCAATATCTTGGATTCCCCTGCTCAGTAGAGCGGGCATGATGGAGGGAGAAAAGATGACATCTTCCACCGACTTCATCATCCTGGGACTTTTCGGCCCAGGCAAGACATCGGTCCTCCTCTTCTCCCACATCTGCACCATTTTCCTCATGGCCGTGGCATCCATCTCCATCCTGATCTCCCTCGTCTGGATCAACCGCCGGCTCCGGACCCCCATGTACTTTCTGCTGGGCCACTTCTCCCTCATCGACATCCTGTACATCTCCACCACCGTGCCCAGGATGCTGACAGGCTTCCTGCTCGGCCAGGCCACTACCTCCCTCCCAGGCTGCGCAGCTCAACACTTCGCCTACTTGCCCCTGGCGGTGGCTGAATTTTACCTCCTAGGGCTCATGGCCTATGACCGCTGCGCAGCTGTGTGCCACCTCCTGGGGTACCCAGCCCTCGTGACCCAAAGGACTGGCCTTGTCATCGTGGCTGTATCCTGGCTGGCCGGCGGTGTGGACAGCTGCCTGCTGACTCCCATCACCATGACCCACTCTTTCTGCGGCTTCCAGCGGATTGACCATTTCTTCTGTGAGGCCCCGTCTGTGCTGGGGCTGGTGTGCACTGACACGACCCTCTATGAGACGGCCATGTACTTCTGCTGCGTGACGATGCTTCTGTTTCCCTTCCAGTGGTCCTCGCCTCCTACTCCCGGATCCTCTTAGCCGTGTGCCGTGTCAGCTCGGCAGGAGTAAGGAGGAAGGTTTTGGCCATGTGTTCCTCTCAAGTGACGGTGGTCATGCTGTACTACGGGGCTGCCATACACACATTCATGCTGCCAAATTCCTACCACAAGCCGGCCCTGGACAAGTTGTTCTCCGCCTTCTATACCATCCTCACCCCCATGCTCAACCCTTTGATCTACAGCCTCCACAATAACGATGTGGTCAGGGCCATTAGGAGAGTGCTGGGAAGGTGCATCACCTCCAGGAAGCCTTCAGTTAATGCGTTCTGATGGCCTGAGTCTCCTTCATCGATCAACCCATCTGTGGTGTCACTCGAGCGCTTACTGTGCACAGAGAACCGTACTAAGGGCTTGGGAGAGTGCAATACAATGGAATTGGTAGACAGGTTTCCTGCCCACGAGGGGCATAGAGTCTAGAGGATTCAATCAATCGATGGTATTTATTGAGTGCCAACTGCGTGCAGACCACTGTACTAAGTGCTTCGAACAGTGCAATATGACCAAGGTTTACACCTGTTTTCTGCCCACAATCAATAGTATTTATTGAACTCTTATTGTGTGCAAAGCACTGTTCGAAAGGTTTGGGAGAGTCAGAGTCAATAATAGTAATAAATTACAAATGCTATTTGTTAAGCAGTTACTACGTGTTCTAAGCACTAGGTTAGATACAAGATAATCAGGTTGGGACACAGTCCATCCCACATGGGGCTCACAGTCATAATCTCTATTTTACTGATGAGGTAACTGAGGCCCAGAGAAGTTAAGTGACTTGCCCAAGGTCACACAGCAGACAGGTGGCACATTCCCTACCCACAAGGAGCTTGCAGGCCAGAGGGGAAGCAGAAATTTATGAGTTGGATGAGGATTTGATACTAATAATATTTATTAGGCATTGTGTCCATTTGACAGTTGAGAAAACTGAGGCATGGAGAAGTGAAATGACTTGGCCAAGGTCACATCTCCCCCGTTTGTGTTGATGCAACCTCCACCCTTTGCCTCTAGATTAGCTAGCTCATTATGGGCAGGGACCGTGCCTGCTAATTCTGTTGTACTTTCTCAAGGGCTTAGTACAGTGCTGTGCAGATAGTAGGTGATTAATAAATATGATCGGTCGAAAAATATGATTGATTGTCCCTATTAAGGCTGAAGGTGAAAAAACAAATAACCCTTTGCCCTTGACGACATTTGCTCGCACGCGCCTATCCCACAGCTTCGGGAAGGGAAGGGTTTTCGAAGGAAGTGGGAAACAAGAAACGGGCAATTCCGGGAAACCGAACTCAGGACGGCTTTATTGGGATTGGCCAAAAGTGTCTAGGCTTTGGATGGTCAGTCTGGAGTAGGCTGAGGACGTGTTCGTGAGGGGCTGAGGGATGGGGTCAGGGAGGAGGAAACAGCCGGTGGTGGGGTCCTGACAAGAAGCAGGGAGAAGGAAACAGCCGGTGGAGAGGGGCGTCCTCTTCAGAGCCATTGCAAGTCTCCCCGCTTCCATCCTATATCTGGCTTGGAATTCCAAGGTTTCCAAAGGATACCTTCTCCGCTCTGCACAGAAAAGGGAAGAAGGGTTACAGAGTGTTGACTTGCACGTCGTGTAGTTGTAGGCATTTAGTCACGTGTAAGTTGTTATGTATGGATCTTTAAATGATATGTTATTTATTTATTTTAGTGTCTTCCTCCCTCTGACTCTGAGACCTTCCCTGACAAAGCCGTCATTTCTTCGTCTCCCGCTCCCTTTTGCTTCCCCCTTGCACTTGGATTTGCATCCTTTATCCACCCCACCCTCAGCCCCACAGCACATATATCGACATCTGTAGTTTATTTACTTCTAGTAATGTCTGCCTCCCCCTGTAGACTGTAAGATCCTTGTGGGCAGGGACCACGTCTGCCACCTCTGTTGTATTATACTCTCCTAAGTGCCTCAGAGGGCCTGGGGAGGCTCCGGACGCCCCCAGCGGTTTCTAACACCAATACGAATAATGTTGGTACTTTTAAATCTCTTGCTCTGTGCCAAGAACTGTTCTCAACGCTGAGGTAGATACAAGTTAAGCAGGTTTGACACAGTCCCTGTCCCACATGGGGCTTGCACTCTTGATCCCCATTCTTTACAGATGGGGCAACTGAGGCACAGAAAACTGAAGTGACTTGTCCAAGAGGTCGAGTCTTCGCCGGGCTCACCTGGCGGGGGTGGGGGGTGGGGGTAGGGGGCTGGGGTCAGCCGGGCTGGGCGGCTCGAGGTCCCTTTTGAGGTAATCCAGCACATGGTCCGGGAGAACCCTGGAGGCCGGGCCCCTGTCCAGCAGCTGGTGGATGACTCGCTCTAGATCGGGCGCCGCTCCCGACCCCGCGGGACCCTACCCCCCCCCCCAGAAGGGGGTAGGACCCAGGGGAGGCTACAGAAGGGGACGGTTAGCGTCGCCCGCCTGATTTCAGGACAGCGGCAATCTTTTGCAGAGGAGGAGGCCCCACCCGATCTGGCATCTACAGCGGTCGCCAGCACTGGTACTTCTGATTTCCTCCCTCCTGCGTCTCCCCGCTCCAAATCGGCTCGTCATTTACTCATTCCATCGCATTTACTGAGCACTCACTGTGTGCAAAGCACTTTACTAAGCACTTGGGAAGTACAATTTGGCAACAGAGACAATCTCTACCCACAACGGGCTCACAGTCTAGATGACACACCCTCGGGTGCAATTTAAGATCGTCGTGGGCAGGGAATATCTGTTATAGTGCTATATATATTCTCGATATATATTTGTCGAGCAGCAGCGTGGTTCAGTGGAAAGAGCACGGGCTTGGGAGACACAGATAAAGGGTTCTAACCCTGACCCTGCCACTTGTCAGCTATGTGACTTTGGGCAAATCACTTAACTTCTCTGTGCAAGACTGTGATCCCCACGTGGGACAACCTGAGTACCTTGTATCCTGCCCCCCCAGCGTTTAGAACAGGGCTTGACACATAGCAAGCGCTTAACAAACAAATGTCATTATTATTATATTGTCCTCTCCCAAGCGCTAAGTACAGTGCTCTGCACACATTAAGTGCGCAACAAAAGCGATTGACTGATGTCTTGTCTGACTGACTAGGCAAGGAACGTGCCTGCCAATTTTGTTGAATTGTACTTGATAGTACGTTCTACTGCCCGGATCATTTGTTTCTACAAAAACGTTCTGTCCATGTTTCCTCACTCCTCAAGAACTTCCAGTGGTTGCCCATCCACCTCCCCATTAAACTGAAACTCGTTTCCTTGGGCTTTAAAGCCGTCCATCACCTTGCCTACCCTATCGCTCGTCGCCCATCCCATACACTCCGCAAAATGGGGATTAAAGACTCCTCCCTCCAAGCCTAACGCCCCCTCGCCGGGCTCACCTGGGGGGGGCTAGCGTCGTCGGGCAGGACGGCTTGGGGTCTACGATAAGCTTATCCAGCAAGTAGTCCGGGCGGAGCCAGGAGGCTGGACGCCTTGCCCGCAGCTCGCAGATGACTTGTTGCAGCTCCTTATGGGCCGCCCCAGACCACGGAGCACCCTTCCTCTCCACCGCAGCAGGGGACGAGGACCCGGGAGAGGCTGTGGAGTGGAGGAAACGGGAATCCCATCCAATCAATCGATCAATCCGTGGTACTTATTGAGCACTTACTGTGTGCAGAGCACTGTACTAACCGTTTGGGAGAGTACAATATACCACAGGGACAGTCCTGCCTACAACCGAGGCTTGTTCAGGGCAAGGGCAAAACTGGGGCGAGAGGGCCAGCCCCTCGGACTGCTTGGAAGGGACAAAGCCTAAACCAGACAGGGAGGATGGGAAGGGCGTCTGCTCTGTGAATTTAGGCAAGTCATTTCACTTCTCTGGTCCTCAGTTTCCTCATCTGTAAAATGGGGATTGAGGCTGTGAGCCTCACGTGGGACAGGGACTGTGTCCAACCCGATTTCCTTGTATTCACTCCAGTGCTTAGTACAGTGCCTGGCACATAGTAAGCGTTCAGTAAATGCCATCTTAACCATCATCATCATTGTCAGGGAGTGGGCGGAAGGCACAATCAAGAAGATCTCCAAGACCTCTAAACTGTAAGCCCCCTGTAAGCCCCCACTCTAGATTGTAAACTTGTTGTGGATAGGGATTGAGTCTGTTATAGTATTACATTGTGCTGTACAAAGCGCTTAGTACACTGCCCTGTCCACAGTACGTGCTCCGTAAATACCATTGAGTTACTAACCTCCAAGGGACGGCAGGGAGGGGAGGGAATATCTCAGAAACACCCACGAAGCTCTTTCTCAGGATAGGGCATGAGGGACTCAAGGCCTTTCCCAGCCCATCAATCAATCAATGGTATTTACTATTCGCTTCCTGTGTGCATAGCACTGTACTGAGCACTTAGGAGAGTACGATTCTACAGAGTTGGTAATGATAACAATAATAATAATTATGGCATTTGTTAAGCGTTTACTATTTTCCAAGCACTGTTCTAAGCGCTGGGGTAAATACAAGGTAATCAGGTTGTCCCGCATGGGGTTTGCAGTCTTAATCCCCATTTGACAGATGAAGTAATTGAGGCATAGAGAAGTTAAGTGGCTTACCCAAGGTCACACCAGCAGACCAGTGGCAGAACCAGGATTAGAACCCACGTCTTCTGACTCCTAAGCCCATGCTCTTGCCACTAAGCCACATTGATTCTCACTAGTAGACCCGATTCCTGCCCACAAGGGGCTTATGGCCTAGAGGAGACAGACTTTACAATTAATTACTGACAGAGGAAATAATGGAGAATAAAGAAACGGACAAAAGTGCTGGGGAGATGGGATGAGTATCCAAGTGCTTAAGGGGTTTTACAGGCAAGTGGGTCGGTGACGCAGAAGAGAAATGAACGATTAATCCGGGAAGGCTCCTTGGAGGAGATGTGCCTTCGATAGCGGTTTGAAGGGGATGAGGGGGAGAGTCCGTCGGATTTGAATTGAAGTGAGGTTTGAGGTTGAGTTGGGGTGGTGAAGGTGGGTGATGTTGACGAGGTTAGGTGGATCTTGCCGCTTGGATTGTGTCGGGACCACCACGGCTCTTACCTGTGCCTGTCTGATGCTCTTTCTCGGCCAGGGACTGAGCAAGCTGGTTGACAAGGTCTAGCAGGTCCTGGGATTCCCCGTGCGGGTCAGGGTCTGGGGGAGAGGACAGATCCTCCACGTCTCTGCTCAGAGGCCTTGGTTTCTGGCCTCCCTGTGGACCGGGCCCGGGGGGATGTCTCTTTCTGGCTCTAGGCACCAAGGAACACAGGGAGACCGAGCTCGGCAAGGTGGGAGGTCCTGTGCTGGACACAGGGGGAGCTGAGGAAATCAATAGATCAATCAGTGGTATTCATTGAGCTTTTAGTGTGTGCACAGTGATCTAGAGTCCAAGATAATAGAATTGGGAGACCCCTGCCCTGCTCACTACGAGCTTATAGTCTAGGGGAATTAAGTCAATCAATTAATAGTATATACTGAACGCTTTTGGTGTGCAGAGCCCTGAACCTTGGTTCCCCAAGGTTCAGTGCTTGGTCCCCTTCTGTTCTCGATCTACACGCACTCCCTTGGTGACCTCATTCGCTCCCACGGCTTCAACTATCATCTCTACGCTGATGACACCCAGATCTACATCTCCGCCCCTGCTCTCTCCCCCTCTCTCCAGGCTCGCATCTCCTCCTGCCTTCAGGACATCTCCATTTGGATGTCTGCCCGCCACCTCAAGCTCAGCATGTCGAAGACTGAACTCCTTGTCTTCCCTCCCAAACCTTGCCCTCTCCCTGACTTTCCCATCTCTGTTGACGGCACTACCATCCTTCCCGTCTCACAAGCCCGCAACCTTGGTGTCATCCTCGACTCCGCTCTCTCATTCACCCCTCACATCCGAGCCGTCACCAAAACCTGCCGGTCTCAGCTCCACAACATTGCCAAGGTCCGCCCTTTCCTCTCCATCCATACCGCTACCCTGCTCATTCAAGCTCTCATCCTATCCCGTCTGGACTACTGCATCAGCCTTTTCTCTGATCTCCCATCCTCGTGTCTCTCTCCACTTCAATCCATACTTCATGCTGCTGCCCGAATTATCTTTGTCCAGAAACGCTCTGGGCATATCACTCCCCTCCTCAAAAATCTCCAGTGGCTACCAATCAATCTGCGCATCAGGCAGAAACTCCTCACCCTCGGCTTCAAGGCTGTCCATCACCTTGCCCCCTCCTACCTCACCTCCCTTCTCTCCTTCTACAGCCCAGTCCGCACCCTCCGCTCCTCCACCGCTGATCTCCTCACCGTACCTCGCTCTCGCCTGTCCCGCCATCGACCCCCGGCCCACGTCATCCCCCGGGCCTGGAATGCCCTCCCTCTGCCCACCCGCCAAGCTAGCTCTCTTCCTCCCTTCAAGGCCCTGCTGAGAGCTCACCTCCTCCAGGAAGCCTTCCCAGACTGAGCCCCTTCCTTCCTCTCCCCCTCATCCCCCTCTCCATCCCCCCATCTTACCTCCCTCCCTTCCCCACAGCACCTGTATATATGTATATATGTTCGTACATATTTTTTTACTCTATTTATTTATTTATTTAATTTATTTGTACATATCTATTCTATTTATTTTATTTTGTTAGTATGTTTGGTTTTGTTCTCTGTCTCCCCCTTTTAGACTGTGAGCCCACTGTTGGGTAGGGACTTTCTCTATATGTTGCCAATTTGTACTTCCCAAGCGCTTAGTACAGTGCTCTGCACATAGTAAGCGCTCAATAAATACGATTGATGATGATGATGATGACCTTAGGGCCAATATGAGAGTTGGTCGACATGTTTCCTTTCCACAAAGAGCTTACAGTCTAAAGTGGGAGACAGACATTAATTTGTCAATCAATGGTATTTATTGAGCACTTCCTGTATGCAGAGTACTATATTAAGCACTCGGGAGAGTATAACAGACCGTTTAGTACAGTGCTCTGCCCATAGTATGTGCTCAATAAATACGATTGAATGAATGAACAGAGTTGGTAGACAAGTTTCCTGCCCACAAGGAGCTTACAGTCTATAGGGAGAGACAGACATTAATAGAAATAAATCAATTAAGGATATGGACATAAATGCTGTGGGGCCGAGGGAGGGATGAATAAAGAATGCAAATAAAAGTTGAAGGGTGATGCAGAAGGTAAAAAGAGTGGAGGAAATGAGGGCTTAGTCGGGGAAGGCGTCTTAGAAGAGGTGGAGCTGAGGACAAGGGGCTTTTCCGAGAGGTAGCGGGTTTTGGGGTTACAACGCGGGGAAAGCGGATGAGAGGCGCTGGGGATGGGGGCCCTTGGTAAGCTGAAGAACCCTGATGATGGTGGTACTTGTTTAAACGCTTACTGTGTGCACGGCGCTATACTGAGCGCTAGGATTGATATAAGGTAATCATATCGGACATAGTCCCTATCCTACATGGAGCTCACAATCTAAGTAGGAGGGAGGACTGGTATCGAATCTCCATTTTGCAGACGGGGGAACTGAGACACAGAGATGTGAAGCGACTTGTCCAAGATCGCACAGCAGGCAAGTGGCAGAAGGGGTTTAGAACCCGAGTCTTTTGAGTCTCAGGCCCGGGTTCTTTCCACTAGGCCATGCTGCTTCCCATGGAATGAAAACTGATCAGTGCATTTCTTTATACTGATGCCTGCCTCCTCCTCTCGTTTGTGAGCTCGCTGTTGGGAGGCAATTTGTCTACCAACTCTGTTATATTTTCTTCTCCCCATCGCTTAGTACAGTGCTCTGCCCACAGCAAGCTCTCAATAAATAGCACTGATTGATGAATGTGATGATGAAGATGATGATCTATGTCCCATCCTTCCCTCCCTGAGGCTCTTCCTCTTTCCCCACTCCTCCCAATCCCCTCGGGCTGCCTCTCTCACCCATCCCCGTAATTCTGCTTCCCCTCCCCTGGGCTCCCCGGGTCGTAATCCCCCGGTACCCACCGATTTACCAGGGATTGAAGACAGCATGTTTTGGCAGGTCAGGCAGGCAAACAGCTGTTCCCCCCCCCCCCCCCCCCGCTCAGTCCACCGGTCTAGCGGATATTGACCAACGGGATCGGCAGGCCAGCTGGGGGAAAAAGAGGGGTCGGGCCATTTAGGGGTCCCCATCCAATCCCGCCAATCCTTTGCCTCTCCAACGTGGCACGTACCGCCTTGTCTGGGTAGGGTCCTTCACTAGCTTCCCCGGCGGCGACCACAGGACGGGCCTCAGCAGCTGAAGGCTTCATGGGCAGCCATCCAACAATCGGGACGCGAGGGACTCCGGGACCCTAAGTGGGTTGGGGAGAGAAACAGAGACAGAGAGAGATGCAGAGAGAGACAAGGGGGAGGTGTGGGGTGGTGGACCCCTTTCCTTCCCCAGGTTTACAGAACGGTTATCATTCACCCTCAAGTGCTCAATCAATAATCGTTCCACGAGGCCGGGGAAGATATCTACCAACTCTTCCGCATTGTCCTCTCCCAAGCGCTTAGTACAATGCTCTGCACACAGAAAGAACTCAATAAATACCATTGATTGATTGATTGATTATGTCTGTCTCCCGCTGTAGACGGTAAAGTCATTGTGGGCGGAGAACGGGCCTACCAAACCTCTTGCACTGTGCTTTGCCACGCACTTGGTTCAGCGCTCTGCACACAGTAAGCGCTGACTGATTGATTAATTAATATCTGTCTCTTTCTGTAGACTGTAACCTCGTCTCTAGAGGTTAAGCTCGTTGTAGGCAGGGAACAGGCCTACCAACTCTGTTCTATTGTATAATAATTATAATAATGGCATTTAGTAAGTGCGTACTATGTGCAAAGCAGTGTTCTAAGCGCTGGGGAGGTTACAAGGTGATCAGGTTGTCCCACAGGGGGCTCGCAGTCTTTATCCCCATTTTACAGATGAGGTAAGTGAGGCACAGAGAAGGTAAGTGACTTGCCCAAAGTCACACAGCTGACAAGTGGCGGAGCCGGGATTGTACTCTCCCAAACGCTTAGTACAGTGCTGTAAGCACAGGAAGTACTCAATACATACCACTAATTGATTGATAATATAGCTTGCAGCGGTGGATTCGTTTTATTCTACTCGGAAAAATGGAACCTCACACCTTCTCTAGACTGTGAGCTTGTTATGGGCAGGGGACATATCTACCAACCCCGTTGTATTTTACTCTCCCAAGTGCTTACCTGAGTGCTCAGCACACTGTAGGCGCTCAATACATACTATTCATGTAGATAATGAAGATGATCAAGCCTGTCAAGCGAAATAGCTTGCTCAATCCACTAAAAGAGTACCGTTAAGCGGGTAGGGGTTGTGTCTGTGTATTTTGTTGTATTGTCCTCTCCCAAGAAGTAACTGAGGCACAGAGAAGTGAAGTGACTTGCCCAAAGTCACACAGTTGACAATTGGCGGAGCCGGGGTTTGAACACATGACCACTGACTCCAAAGCCCGTGCTCTTTCCACTGAGCCACGCTGCTTCAATCAATTAATCAATCAATCAATCAGGCTGTCAATGGGGATTATTGGTTTCTGACAATGTACAGCAATGTACGGAGGTGGAGTGGGCGGGGAGGAAAGCGATGGAGGAGCGTGGCTACAGGTGGGTGTGGCGAGAAGGAGGCGGAGGGTTTGGCAAGGCGGGGCTGGGTGGGGGCGTGGCTAAGGATGGGCGAATTGAGGAGGGAAGAATAGGGGTGGTTAAATATGGGTGTGTCGGTGCTTGATAGGGGGCGGTTAGAGATGGGCGGGCGAGGGCGGGGACGGACGGTCGTGGCTACTGATGAGAGGAATAGGGCGTGGCTACAGATGTGCGCGTCAGGTCGGGGACGGAGGGGGAATGGCGAGGTGGTGATGGATGTAGAGGGGTGTGTCAGGTAGGGCATCAGAGGTGGGAAGGGCTGGGTCTCGGGGCTCGGGAGGCCCACCATGAAGGAAGAGGGCCAGGCCCGGAGGCCAAGGACGGGAGCCCCAGGGATGTTCTGGCGAGGTCCGGCAGGGCTCAGCAGCTCCGACCCCAGGACCCCCTTTGCCCGCAGCTCCTGGCCATCCCTTTTCCGGTCGGCTCACGGGTCGGGGAGGCTCTGGAAATCAATCAATCAATCAATCAATCGTATTTATTGAGCGCTTACTATGCGCAGAGCACTGTACTAAGCGCTTGGGAAGTACAAATTGGCATCGCATAGAGACAGTCCCTACCCAACAGTGGGCTCACAGTCTAAAAGGGGGAGACAGAGAACAGAACCAAACATACCAACAAAATAAAATAAGTAGGATGGAGATGGCGGAACGATGGGCAGAAGGACGGACAGAGGCGACACAGCTCCTCGGCCCCCCTCAGAGCCCCTTGGCTCTCGGTCCCAATCGCACCTCCTCCTGGCCATGGGAAGCCAACGCGAAGGCGCGCCCCTTCCCTGGGGGGTGGGAAGGGGAGGCGGTGATCCGGGCGAGGGGCCCGTGAAGGAGGGAGTTCTCTCATAGACGGTCAGTCAGGGCTCAGGGGAGGGCGTGGTTGGAGTAGATGGACGGACAGATGGACGGCCTGAATACCCCAAAATGACGGCTTCTCCCCGAACGCGGCCGGGCCCCTCAGGAAGCCGAGGCCGCCGTCCCAATCTCTCCTTTCTCACTTTATTTCGCTAAATTGTCGGGCAGGAGGGAAGGGGTCAGAATAAGCCCGCTATGAATAGGGAATGCTTCTGTTCATTATTATAGTGTAATCTCCCAAGAGCTTAGTGCAGTGATTTGCAAACAGTAACCACTCAGTAAATACGTTTTAATGAATGAAATCAATCAATTAATCAATCGTATTTATTGAGCGCTTAATGTGTGCAGAGCACTGTACTAAGCGCTTGGGAAGTACAAGTTGGCAACATATGGAGACAGTCCCTACCCAACAGTGGGCTCACAGTCTAGAAGGGGGAGACAGAGAACAAAACCAAACATGCTAACAAAATAAAATAAATAGAATAGATATGTACAAGTAAAATAAATAGAGTAATAAATATGTACAAACATATATACATATATACAGGTGCTGTGGGGAAGGAAAGGAGGTAAGATGGGGGGATGGAGGGGGGGACGAGGAGGAGAGGAAGGAGGGAGCTCAGTCTGGGAAGGCCTCCTGGAGGAGGTGAGCTCTCAGTAAGGCCTTGAAGGGAGGAAGAGAGCTAGCTTGGCGGATGGGCAGAGGGAGGGCATTCCAGGCCCGGGGGAAGACGTGGGCCGGGGGTCGATGGCGGGACAGGCGAGAACGAGGCAGGGTGAGGTGATTAGCGGCAGAGGAGTGGAGGGTGCGGGGTGGGCTTTAGAAGGAGAGAAGGGAGGTGAGGTAGGAGGGGGCGAGGTGATGGAGAGCCTTAAAGCCCAGGGTGAGGAGTTTCTGCCTGATGCGCAGATTGATTGGTAGCCACTGGAGATTTTTGAGGAGGGGAGTAACATGCCCAGAGCGTTTCTGGACAAAGACAATCCGGGCAGCAGCATGACGTATGGATTGAAGTGGGGAGAGACACGAGGATGGGAGATCAGAGAAAAGGCTGATGCAGTAGTCCAGACGGGATAGGATGAGAGCTTGAACGAGAAGGGTAGCGGTGTGGATGGAGAGGAAAGGGCGGATCTTGGCAATGTTGCGGAGCTGAGACCGGCAGGGTTTGGTGCCGGCTTCGATGTGAGGGGTGAATGAGAGAGCGGAGTCGAGGATGACACCAAGGTTGCGGGCTTGTGAGACGGGAAGGATTGTAGTGCCGTCAACAGAGATGGGAAAGTCAGGGAGAAGGCAGGGCTTGGGAGGGAAGACAAGGAGTTCAGTCTTGGACATTTTGAGTTTTAGGTGGCGGGCAGACATCCAGATGGAGATGTCCTGAAGGCAGGAGGAGATGCGAGCCTGGAGAGAGGGGGAGAGAGCAGGGGCAGAGATGTAGTTCTGGGTGTCATCAGCGTAGAGATGATAGATGAAGCCGTGGGAGCGAATGAGGTCACTAAGGGCATGAGTGTAGATCTAGAACAGAAGGGGACTAAGCACTGAACCTTGGAGAACCCCCACAGTAAGGGGATGGAAGGGGGAGGAGGAGCCTGAAAAAAAGACTGAGAATGAACGACCGGAGAGATAAGAGGAGAACCAGGAGAGGACGGAGTCTGTGAAGCCAAGGTCGGATAGCGTGTTGTGGAGAAGGGGTGGTCCACAGTGTCGAAGGCAGCTGAGAGGTCGAGGAGGATTAGGATAGAGTATGAGCCGTTGGATTTGGCAAACAGGAGGTCATTGGTGACCTTTGAATACTTAATTTCATTCATTTGTCTCCGCCTCTTGAGACTGTGAGCTCATTGTGGGCAGGGAATGTCACTGTTTATCGTTGTGTTTTACTTTCCCAAGCGCTCAGCCTTGTTACCACCGAGTTACTTTAACAACAGCCTCACTCGCACCTAGTCAGCCCACCCATGCTATTTGGCTGTTCATTCCTCTCCCGAGGCATCTCCTCTCCCATGACCCCCCTAGGCAGTTCCGCCCTACTCCAGAACCGCCATCCATAGGGCTCCATCCTTCACCACCTCAGAGACACTTTTGCCAAGAGCCCCTGGACTCTCTTTGTCATTAAACTCTTTGATTTCATTTTACTGACCTTTGGACAATTCATCCTTCTGTTTGGAGCATCATCTGCCTATTTTATGGTCGCTTCTGCATGTTAATTGTTAACTGCTCTCTATGATGTCATCTGCTTATTTTATTATTCCCATCGAATGTTAATTTTTAACGTCTCTCATTGATGTCATCACCTGCTAATTTACTGTCATCACATATTAATTGTTAACTGCTCTCTGTGATGTCATCACCTGCTTTTTTGCCATCACATATTAATTGTTATCTCGTCTCTGTGATATCATCATCTGCTTGTTTTATTATTGCCGTAGCATGTTAATTGTTTACTACTCTCTGTGATGTCATCACCTACTTATTTTATTATTGGTACTGCATGTTAATTGTTAACTACCCTCTGTGCTGTCATTTACCTTGCTGACTTCACCATAGTTCAACCTTACCATGAATTATCAATTCCCTTGCTCCCAACTGCCCTTCCCATTCTTCACCTTCCCCTTCCCCTCTCCCACCCAGCTCTTTCCCTCCCTTTCCCCCAACACCACACCTCCCCCTCCCCCGCGCCCCAGGATCCCTCTGTTCCAGCGCCTACCCTCAACTCCTCCCTCCCAGCCCTTTCCCTCCCCTCCTCCCCGCCCCCACCCCATCCCAGTTCTCCTTTCTCACCACCACCTCTCATCCCCCTCTCCCCGCCAAGGTCCCCGCCAACTCATCCCAATCCAAACTCTCCCCACCCCTTCCACCCTTCCCCCTCCCTTCCCTCCCTCCACAGCTGTTGTCATGTCTGTCCTATGGAACCCCTGCTCCTTTATAGGTAAGCTCACTTTAATCCTTGACCTGTTCCTTTCCAGCTCTCCTTGCCCAAACCGAAACATGAAACCGAACCCCAATGTCGCTTTTGCACTATCCCTCCTCCCCCTTCCGTTTACTTCCCCTCCTTTGAAGTCCATGTTATTCGCCGCTACCACCCCCTCTAGATTATTGTAGCCGTCTTCTTCTGCCCCCATGGCCACACCTCCAACTTTGTTTTAACGATTTTGACCCATTCCTCACCAGCCTTCTCCCCTTTTCCATGCCCACTCTAATCCTCGGAGACTTCAACATCCACATGGATGTCCCTGGTGACTCCTCTACCGCCCGCCTTCTATCTCTCCTTGTCGCTGCCAACCTCCTGCTCCAACCCACCTCGCCCTCTCACCAATTTGGTCACACCGTCGACCTGATCATTTCCTACCGCAGCACTATCTCCACCCTCACCAACTCTGAAATCCCTCTCTCTGATGATAACCTTCTCACCTGCCTCCTCACGCACACTCCTCCCCCCGTAAATCTATGTTACTACCCCACAGGGACCTCCGCTCTCTCGACCCCATTCATCTTTCTCAGTGCATCACACCCCACCTCGCCTCCCTATTCTCTCTACCCAATCTTGATGACCAGATTAATGATCTCAACTCCACCCTCTCTACTCAACTCAACTGACTCGCTCCCCTTTCCCTTCGCCACTCTCGTACCACAAACCCACAGTCTTGCATCACTGCCACTGTCCGCCTCTTTCGCTCTTATGCTCAAGCTGCTGAATGCTGCTGGCGAAAGTCTAAACAACAAGCCAACCCTGTTCACTTCAACTTTATCCTTTCCTTCCTTAACTCTGCCCTCTCCTCTGCCAGGCAAAACTACTTCTCCTCCCTTATTGACACCCATGCCCATCATCCCCATCAGATCTTCCGTACATTCAACTCCCTTCTCAGGCCCCTCTTCCTCCCCCTCCTCCATCCCTCACCCCCAACGATCTGGCCTCCTACTTCATTAGTAAAATTACCTCCATCAGGTCTGAGCTCCCCAAAGTCACTCCTCCCCCTTCTCCAACCCCCCTGTTCTAAATCCTCGCTGCTACTGTCCCATCCTTCCCAGCGGTATCTTCAGATGATATATCCTCCTTCCTTTCAAGTGCTACCCCATCCACCTGTGCTTCAGACCCCATTCCGTCTCATCTTATGCAATCTCTCGCCCCTTCTCTCCTCCTCTCCTTAACTTCTATCTCCACTGGTTCCTTCCCCTCTGCCTTCAAACATGCTCATGTCTCCCCCATCCCTAAAACCCTCTCTTGACCCCACCTTCCCTTCTAGTTATCACCCTATCTCCCGCCTACCATTCCTTTCCAAACTCCAAGAACGAGTCGTCTGCACCAGCTGCCTCGAATTCCTCAACGCAAACTCTCTCCTTGACCTTCTCCAATATGGCTTCCGTCCCGTACTCTCCATCGAAACTGCCCTCTCAAACGTCACCAATGACCTCCTTCTTGCCAAATCCAACGGCTCCTACTCTATCCTAATCCTCCTCGACCTCTCACCTTCCTTCGACACTGTGAACCACTCCCTTCTCCTCAACACGCTAATCCAACCTTGGCTTCATAGACTCCGTCCTCTCCTGGTTTTCCTTTTATATCTCCGGCCACTCATTGTCAGTCTCCTTTGCGGGCTCCTCCTCCGCCTCCCATCCCCTTACTGTAGGGGTTTCTCAAGGTCAGTTCTTGGTCCCCTTCTGTTCTCTATCTGCACTCACTCCCTTGGTGAACTCATTCGCTCCAACGGATTCAACTATCATCTCTACGCTGATGACACCCACAACTACATCTCTGCCCCTGTTCTCTCTCCCTCCCTTCAGGTTCGGGTATCTTCCTGCCTCCGGGGCATCTCCATCTGGATGTCTGCCCGCCATCTTAAACTCAGTATGTCCAAGACTGAATTCCTTATCTTCCCTCCCAAACCCTGCCCTCTCCCTGACTTTCCCGTCCCTGTAGACGGCACTACCATTCTTCCCATCTCACAAGCCTGCAACTGTGGTGTCATCTTCGACTCCGTCCTCTCGTTCAATCCACACATCCAATCCGTCACCAAAACCTGCCGCTCTCACCTCTCAAACATCGCCAAGATCCGCCCTTTCCTCTCTATCTAAACCGCTATCATGCTGGTTCAATCACTCATCCTATCCCGATTGGATTACTGCATCATTCCCCTCTCTGATCTCCCATCCGACCATCTCCCCACTTCAGACTATACTTCAATCTGCTGCTCGAATCATCTTTGTGCAGAAACGTTTTCGGCATGTTCCTACCCTCCTCAAAAATCTCCAGTGGCTGCCTGTCAACCTACGAATCAAGCAAAACCTCCTCACTGTCGGTTTCAAGGCTCTCCATCACCCGCGTCCTCCTATCTCACCTCCCTTCTCTCCTTCTACAGCCCAGCCCGCACCCTCCGCTAACCTCTTCACTATACCTCGTTCTAGCCTGTCCCACCGTCGATCGCAGGCCCACGTCCTCCCTCTGGACTGGAATGCCCTCCCTCCACACATCTGCCAAGCTGGCTTTCTTCCTCCTTTCAAAGCCCTACTGAGAGCTCACTTCCTCCAAGAGGCCTTCCCACACTGAGCCCCCTTTTTCCTCTCCTCCTCCCCGTCCCCCCACCCTACCTCCTTCCCCTCCCCACTGCACCTGTATATATGTTTGTACAGATTTATCACTCTATTTATTTTACTTGCACGTATTTACTATTCTATTTATTTTGTTAATGATGTGCTTTTAGTTTTAATTTTATTTGTTCTGACCACTTGACACCTGTCCACATGTTTTGTTTTGTTTTGTTTTGTTTGTTTGTCTTCCCCTTCTAGACTGTGAACCCATTGTTGGGTAGGGACCATCTCTATATGTTATCAACTTGTACTTCCCAAGCGCTTAGTGCAGTGATCTGCACACAGTAAGCTCTCAATAAATACGATTGAAAGAATGAATAAGCGCTTAATGAATATGATTGGTTGAATGAATGAATGAATAAATCGCCCCCCTCGTGCCTCCACCTGTTCACGTGAAGTCATTGCGCAGGCGCGTTCCTGCGGGGCGGGGCCACGAGGAGCAGGGGGCGAGAGAACATTAACCGATCCTGCGTGATGCTCTGGCGCAGGCGCGGTGCGGAGGGGGCGGGGTCCATGGTGGGATTGGGCGAGGCCCGTAATAATAATAATAACAATAATAATGGCATTTGCCAAGCTTTGATCTAAGCTCTGGGGTAGATATAAGATCATCAGGTTTTTCCACGTGGGGCTTGCAGTCTTCATCCCCGTTTTACTAATGAGGCCACTGAGGCCCAGATAAGTTGTGACATACCCAAGGTCACACAGCTGGCAACTGGTAGAGCCGGGATTAGGGCCCAAGACCTCTGACTCCCAATCCCGTGCTCTTTCCACTAAACCACGCTGCAGGGTCTGGTTTGGGGGAAGAGTTGGGGGTGGAAGTACACCCCGATCCATCATTCATTCAATCGGATTTACTGAACGTTTACCGTGCACAAAGTGCTGTACTAAGCGCTTTAATCAGTTAATCAATAAATAATATTTATTGAGTGCTGTCTCTGTACAGAGTGTTGAACTAAGAGCTTGGGAGAGGACAAGAGTACACAACAAACCTACCCCTTCCTCACCCTCTCCAATCAATTTTTTTTAAATAATTTCAACTGTATGTTGGAAAGGTGGAACAGGCGAGAACGAGGCACAGTGAGGAAGTTGGCAGTAGAGAGGTGGAGTGTGTGGCCTGGGCTGTAGAAGGAGAGACGGGAGGTGAGGTAGGAGGAGGAGAGGTGATGGAGAGCTTTTAAGCCAATAGTGAGGAGGTTTTGTTTGATTCGAAGGTTGATAGGCAACCACTGGAGATTTTTGAGGAGGGGAGTGACGTGACCAGAACGTTTCCATAGAAAGATAATCTGGGCAGCAGACTGTAGTATAGAATGAAGTGGGGAGAGACAGGACGTTGCCCTCTCTTTCATGCTTAGACTGAGAGTCCCATGTGGGAAAGGGACTAATTGTGGTATTTTGTAAGCACTTACTATGACCCAGGCACTGTATTAAGCACTGGAGAAGATACAAGGTACTTGGGTTGGGCACAGATCCTGCCCTGCATGGGGCTCACAGAGGCTTAATCCCCACTTTACAGATGAAGTAAGAGGCATAAAGAAGCAAAGTGATTTGCCCAGGTTCACACAGCAGACAAATGTCTAACCTGGTAATCTTATTTCTACCACAGAGCTTAGTACAATGCTGGGCCGAGTAAGTACTTAACAAATGCCAAACTTAGAATCAATTATTTTTATTGTTTTCATTATTGCTATTGTTGTTATTTATGAACTGGATGGGATGAGGTTATAGGCAGGGAAGTCGATGAGGAGGGTGATGCAGTCATCAAGAAAGGTGTTGTGCCAGTGTGGTAGCAGCATGGATGGAGATGAAAATTTGGGTATTGGCGATGTTATTTGAAGACAGATTTGAAAGGACAGTTTGGAAAATTACTGAATATGTGGTTTAAAGGAGAGTGACGAGTCGGTGATAATGCTGAGGCTATAGGCTTGTGAGAAAGGGCGGATATGGGCAGGGAACTTGTCTGCAAATTCTGTTTAGTGTTCTCTCCCAAGCGCTTAGTACGGTGCTCTGAACATAGAAAGTGCTCAATAAATGCCATTGATTCATGCTGTGAGTAGTGATGGGACAGTTGGGTGGCAGGGAGGTTTCAGGAGATGATATGAGGATGTCAGTTGGTACTGAGATTTCGGTGAGACACTGAGGTAGAATGGAAAGAGTTACACCCTTCTTGGTGCTTATTGCTGCTTTGGAGACTCTCCGCTGGCCCAGCCTTCCCAGGTCGGGGCATTGCCACCCTCCCCTCCTTAAACCGGGAAGCGGTTCCACGGCGGGCTCAAGGTGGAGAAGGGGAGGAGGATGGGCCTCTTCGTGGCGGCTCGAGTCGGAGAAGATGACCACTCATCGACTCAGGGCCTCCTCTGTGACCCGGGTCATCAGGGGCTACCATTGGTACAGAGCCTCTCAGGTGGTCCAGCGCCCCCAGTCTATAGCAGTATTAGTACCCGTGCCCATCCCAGTGTCAGTGCCAGTATCAGTTTCAGTGCCACTGCCACCCACTCCTCCACGACCCAGGAAGCGACCCCACGGCATGGTGAATTAAAAGAAGGGAGAGGAGAATGGGCCGCCATGCAAAAAGATCAAGAGGATTCTAAAGCGACGGCTCGAGCAGGCAAGAATGAGCACATGTGGACGCAGGGTCTCTTTTGTTAGCCGGGTAATCAGAAGCTACCGCTGCTACAGAGCCTCACAGTTAGTCCAGCCCCCCAGTCCATAGCGGTGCCAGTGTCTGGGCCAGTGCTAGTACCAGTGTCAGTGCCACCCACCCCTCCCCGACTGAGGAAGAGGCCCTATGGCATGGTGAATTTAAAGAAGGGAGAGGAGAATGGGCCGCCATGCAAAAAGATCAATCAATCAATCAATCAATCGTATTTATTGAGCGCTTACTATGTGCAGAGCACTGTACTAAGCGCTTGGGAAGTACAAATTGGCATCACATAGAGACAGTCCCTACCCGATAGTGGGCTCACAGTCTAAAAGGGGGAGACAGAGAACAGAACCAAACATACCAACAAAATAAAATAAGTAGGATAGAAATGTACAAGTAAAATAAATAAATAAATAAATAAACAGAGTAATAAATATGTACAACCATATATACATATATACAGGTGCTGTGGGGAAGGGAAGGAGGTAAGACGGGGATGGAGAGGGGGACGAGGGGAGAGGAAAGAAGGGGCTCAGTCTGGGAAGGCCTCCTGGAGGAGGTGAGCTCTCAGCAGGGCCTTGAAGGGAGGAAGAGAGCTAGCTTGGCGGATGGGCAGAGGGAGGGCATTCCAGGCCCGGGGGATGACGTGGGCCGGGGGTCGATGGCGGGACAGGCGAGAGCGAGGTACAGTGAGGAGATTAGTGGTGGAGGAGCGGAGGGTGCGGGCTGGGCAGTAGAAGGAGAGAAGGGAGGTGAGGTAGGAGGGGGCGAGGTGATGGAGAGCCTCGAAGCCCAGGGTGAGGAGTTTCTGCCTGATGCGCAGATTGATCGGTAGCCATTGGAGGTTTTTGAGGAGGGGAGTGATATGTCCAGAGCGTTTCTGGACAAAGATAATCCGGGCAGCAGCATGAAGTATGGATTGAAGTGGAGAGAGACACGAGGATGGGAGATCAGAGAGAAGGCTAGTGCAGTAGTCCAGACGGGATAGGATGAGAGCTTGAATTAGCAGGGTAGCGGTTTGGATGGAGAGGAAAGGGCGGATCTTGGCAATGTTGCGGAGCTGAGACCGGCAGGTTTTGGTGACGGCTTGGATGTGAGGGGTGAATGGGAGAGCGGAGTCGAGGATGACACCAAGGTTGCGGGCTTGTGAGACGGGAAGGATGGTAGTGCCGTCAACAGAGATGGGAAAGTCAGGGAGAGGACAAGGTTTGGGAGGGAAGACAAGGAGCTCAGTCTTCGACATGTTGAGCTTTAGGTGGCGGGCGGACATCCAGATGGAGATGTCCTGAAGGCAGGAGGAGATGCGAGCCTGGAGGGAGAGGGAGAGAGCAGGGGCAGAGATGTAGATCTGGGTGTCATCAGCGTAGAGGTGATAGTTGAAGCCGTGGGAGCGAATGAGGTCACCAAGGGAGTGAGTGTAGATTGAGAACAGAAGGGGACCAAGCACTGAACCTTGGGGAACTCCCACAGTAAGAGGATGGGAGGGGGAGGAGGAGCCTGCAAAAGAGACTGAGAAAGAACGACCGGAGAGATAAGAGGAGAACCAGGAGAGGACGGAGTCTGTGAAACCAAGGTCAGATAACGTGTTGAGGAGAAGGGGGTGGTCAATGCTGTGCTGTGCTGCTCAATGATCTCAGAGGACGTGCTGGAAAGAAACCGTGCTGGCTGCTCTGACACCACCCCCGTGCCACTGGCACCATCGCAGTGCCACCCTCCCTGAAACCTCCTCCTGGCTTCCAGAACAGTAACCATACTACCCTTCCCAACACCTCCTCCTGACTGCTGACACAGCCACCTTTCCACCATCCCCTGACACCACCACCAGGCCTCCGTCACAGTCACCGTGTTACCTCCTATACACCGCCTCCTGGTCCCTGAGATGGTAAATGTGACATCCACCCCGACACCTCCTCCTGGCCGCTAGCACAGTCACTGAGCCACGCTCCCAGACACCTCCTCTGGGATACCCCAAGAGTCACCAAACCAGCTTTCCCGACACCTCCACTAAACCTGACACCAGCAAACATTTTGGCACTTCTGAGGGGTCACCGCACCGGCCGGCGAAGACACCTCCTCTGGGCCAGCACACACCCGACACCGACACCTCTGCCTGACCACCGCACCACCCAATCCTACACCTCAGCTGAGCCATCACCACCACATATTCTGACACCTTTCCTAGGCCACCACGGACACCTATCTCAACACCTATGCTGGGCTACTAGACTAGCCACCCTAACACCTCTGCTGGGCCACCACCCTCTCTGTCACCTCTGCTGGGTCACCGGTACCATCCGCTTCCACTGGGCCACATGACCAGATGCCCCGGCACCTCCGCTGGGCCACGGCCACCACCTTCTCCGATACCTCCGCCGGGCTCCCAGACACCTCAGCTGGGCTACCACACCAACCACCCTGACACTTACACTGGGCCACCACCACCACCAGCCCTGATACGGCCGGTGGGCCATCACACCAACTGCCCTGACATCTCTGCTGGGCTACCGCCTTCCTCGCTCCAATACTTCCTCTGAGCCACCAGACCAGCTTCTCTGACACCTCTACTGGGCATCTTCTGCCACCCACCCCGACAACTCTGCTGAGCTACTGCATCTGCCACCCCGACTCCGCTGTTACTGCAGAAGTCTCTCACCTGCCACTTGCCCTGACACCTCCACAGGGCCAGTGCTGCCACCCATCCCGAAACCTCCACCGGGCCACATTACAAGCCGCCTAGTCACCTCCATGGGCCATCACACCAGCTGTCCAGACACTTCTGCCGGGCCACCAGACCAGTCGCCCCAATACCTCTACTGGACTACCACCCTCATTAGTCTGCCGCTTCCACCTCTTCTGACACCTCAGCCAGGTCACCACATCACCTACCATGGCACCTCTCACTGGACTACCACACCAACCGCCCCGACACATCTGCCCAGTCACCAGACCAGACTTCCTTACACCTCCATTAGGCCACCGCCTCCACAAGCCCCGACAACTACCCAGGACCACCTGCAACACCCACCCCGACACCCCCACCGGGCTACAACTCCAGACAGCCTGAGCTGAGCCACCCATCCCGAGATCTCTGCCAGAGATGCAATAAGGGGCTTATTTTGGATACGGGTTCCCACAGCCTTGAGGAAACCTCGTTGTCGCCAGAGGGAACCAGAATCATGTACAAACCCAAAGGCATTCCGGGTGTCAGTGCAGATTGCTGTGCTCTGTCCAGAGGCCAGAATGCAGGCATGAACAAGAGCAACTAACTCAGCCTATTTTCCGGAATCATGGGAAGGCATGATTCCGGGATTCCAGAATAGCAGACTCAGAGCAGACCACATAGCCTGATTTGAGCTGCCCTCGATCATCCGGAAGGCAAGAGCCATCAACGAACAACAAGAGCTCAGTGTTTTGCACGGGTTGGTGCTGTAAATCTGGGTGCGGTCTTATTCTGCGATTCATAGTAGCCTCAGCACCATGGGGCTTTTACTTGTCCTCATTTGGTAACAGGGTGTGTAGGGTAGCTGGACCTGGTCAGAAGGTCAAGGGTTCTAATCTTGGCTCCACCACTTGTCTGCTCTGTAGCCTTGGACAAACCACTTCACTTCTCTGTGACTCAGTTAACGCATCTGTAAAACGGGGATGAAAAGTGTGAGCCCTGTGCGGGACAGGGACTGTGTCCAACCTGTTTTGCCTGTATCCACCCCAGCGCTTACTACAGTGCCTGGCATATCTTAAGCGCTTAACAAATACTATAATTATTATTATACTAGAGTCTGCATCAAGACCCCTGCCCTCAAATAGCTTAGGGTCTATGGTGTGAAGACCATACATGCCATTTTATTCATTCATTCAATCGTATTTATTGAGCGCTTACTGTGTGCAGAGCACTGTACTAAGCCCTTGGGAAGTACAAGTCGGCAACATATAGAGATGGTCCCTACAGAGAAGCATCGTGGCTTAATGGAAAGAGCCCGGGCTTGGGAGTCAGAGGTCCTGGATCCTAATCCCGGCTCTACCACTCGTCTGCTGTGTGACCTTGGGCAAGTCACTTAACTTCTCTGTGCCTCAGTTGCATCATCTGCAAAATGGGGATTAAGACTGTGAGCCCCATGTGGGACAACCTCACAACCTTGTATCTACCCCAGCGCTCAGAGCAGTGCTTGGCACATAGTAAGTGCTTAACAAATACCATCATTTTTATTATTATTACTTAGTACAGTGCCTGGTATACGGTAAGTGCTTAACAAGTATCATATTAAAGAAAAAAAGCAACTCTGTTATAGACCTCATGACTTGTTTCTAACACTGGAGGTTAGTAACCCAAATTCCCAGCTGCATCACAAAACAACAAATGTCTCACTGGGATAGTATTAAGGATTTTCGTGCCTGCAAGTGGAGGCCATTTAGAGGATGAGTTGTGGTGAAATTCCCCAGGCTTTTTGGTATTGCAATTGGTTTCGCTCTAGACCTCAAGCTCCTTTTTGGGAGGTAATGTGTCCACCAACTCCGTTATGCCATACTCTCCCAAGAACGTAGTTCAGTGCTCTGCACAAAGTGAGCTCTTGGAAATACAACGGAATAAAAACAACATCTCAAGGGTGTAAAACTGACGTTTCCCCCCCTCCTTTCTAGAAGACAGAGATCCATTCATTTCAGCTTTGATATCGACGCCTTCGATCCTACCCTGGCTCCAGCCACGGGGATTCCTGTCACAGGTGGATTGTCCTATCGTGAAGGCATGCACATTTCAGAGGAAATACACAACACAGATACATACAACGTGCTCTGCGGCCTGCTGGAAAGACTGAGTGTGCTTTCCTTTCCTGTTGTCCGTGGGCTGTTTTTGCCCAGCTTTCTACTGCATGTCATGCCTCCCTTATAAAAACCCTCCCTTGACCCCATGGCTCCCTCCAGGTATCACCCCCTTTTCCGTTCACCATTCCTCTCCAATTCCTTGAGCTAGTTGTCCACACACGCTGTCTCCACTTCCTCTCCTCTAATTCTCTCCTTTTCCCCCTCCAATCTGAGTTCTGCCCTCTTCATTCCACAGAAATCGCCCTCTCCAAGATCACAAATAAACTTATACTTGCTAGATCCAGTGGTCCCTAACCTTCCTCAAACTCTCAGGTACCTTTGACACTGTAACAAAGTACTTTTGGTACTTTGACACCCCCTACCACTGGAACCATTATCCATCCATGGTTTCACTAAGCTGTGTCCTCTCATGGGTCTTCTCCTACCTCTCTGGTTGCTCATTCTCAGTCTGTTTTGCGGGCTTCTCCTCTGCTTCCACCCCACCAATAGTTGGAGTCCCTCAAGGCTCAGTTTTGGGTCCCCTTATTTTCTCCTTCTGCACTCACTCCTCTGGAGAATTCATTCGCTCCTAAGGGGTCAGCTGCCATTTTTAGGCATATGATTTCCAAATATCCCTCTTCAGCCCTGATCTCTCTCTCTGTCTGGAGTCTCACATTTCCTCTTGTCTTCCAGACTTCACTACCTGGACGTTCTGCCATCACCTCAAACTTAACATGTTCAAAACAGATTTCCTTCTCAATTCAGTTGTAGTTACTGAGCGCTTTCTGTATGCAGAGGACTGTACTAAGTACTTGGGAGAGGACAGTACAATGATAAACAGACACGTTCCCTGCCCACGGCGATCTTACAGTCTATAGGGGGAGATAGATATTAATAAATATGAACAAACTACAGATATGTACATACATGTCGGAAAGCTGGGAGTGGGGATGAACAAAGGGGGCAAGTCAGAGCAATGAAGAAAGGAGGAAAGGGGGCATAGTCAGGGAAGGCCTCTTGGAGGAGATGTGATCTAAATAATCCTTTGAACTAAGGGAGAGTAATTGTCTGTTGGATATGAAGAGGGAGAGTGTCCCTGGATAGCTATAAAGTTTAGGTGAGAGGTTGGCGGCCAGACAGATGAGATCGAGGTACAGTGAGAAGGTTGGCATTAAAGGAGTGAAGTGTGCGGGCTGGGATACAGTAAGAGAGCAGAGAGGTGAGGT